>NC_058524.1:194991046-195303213 GCF_904849725.1 Hordeum vulgare subsp. vulgare
CTACTGTTGCTACTGTTGTTAGTTGTCTTGCTCTGCTGCTGCTGCTACTGCTGTCACTACTGCTGTTCCTTGCCACTGCTATTGCTTGTTACACTGCCGTAACTCGCTACTTTGTTGTTACTACTTTGCTTGCAGATACTAATCTTTCAGGTGTGGTTGAATCTGACAAATTCAGCTGCTAATACTTGAGAGTATACTCTCACCTCCCGACTGGTAAACCAACAAATTGGGTCAAATACTCTACCCTCGAAAACTGCTGCGAACCCACGCGCTGGTGGGCCATCAACAACATTCTTCCAGTTTCATTGCCGGGGAGTGCTATCGGCATTCTTCTGGTGCCGTTGCAGGAGAAGGTTAGTTGTTATACGCATTCGTCTAGCTAACGCCAGAGATTGCAGGATCAGCCCTTTTCTGGAGCCATTGCCAGGGAAGCACAGCTGACGTCGGTGCACATGCTGCGCCTCAAGCTCGGGCGCCAGGTCCTGCTCCGGCTCCACCACCGCCTCCTCGCGACGACGGCCATCTCCACGACGACTACCCCCATCAAGATGGAGCATTCGTCGTCTTCACCAGTGAAGGCGACGACAAGCATAGCCTGCGCCAGCGACGGCGTGAGGTGAATGCCATGCCCCCCCGGTTCCCCAATACATGCACTAGTCTGAAAAGCCCATCACATGGAGCCGGGTTGACCATCCTGCGGTGATGCCCAACCCGGGCTCATACGCACTCGTCCTCAACCGCACCTTCGCCTCTCACAGGCACACCTGCCGGTTCTGCCGGGTGTTGGTCGACGGCGGCAGCATCATCAACATCATCTACCTCAACACCCTCCTCAAGCTCGGGCTCAAGGAGACGGACGTCTTGCCTACCCGCACTGTCTTCCACGGCATCGTGTCGGGGCAGTCCTGCTCGCCGATCGGCAAAATCCAGCTGGACGTCCTCTTCAGTGACAAGGCTCACTTCCGCCGTGAGTCCATATGGTTTGAGGTAGTGGATCTCAGCAGCCCGTATCACACACTGCTAGGCTGGCCAGCTCTGGCCAAATTCATGGCTATCCTCCACTACGCCTACCTGAAGATGAAGATGTCGAGTCCAAAGGGCATCATCACCATTGCTGGCGACTACAAGAAGTCGCTCGAGTGTACACAGGACAGCAGCCGCCTGGCCGACGCCATGGTGATTGCTGAGGAGAGGAGACAGATTGACCGGCTCGTGGCTCAGGCTACCGAGCAGCTGACAAACTCTTCTCCTCCATCCCAGTCGGCCGGCGAAGGATCCTTCAAGCCGGCTAAAGAAACCAAGCATGCGTCACCATCGGGGCTGGCCTCAACCCCAAATAGAAAGGCGAGCTCGTCGACTTCCTCCATGAGAATCCAGACATCTTTGCATGGTACCCCAAAGACATGCCAGGCATTCCAAGGAAGTACGCGGAGCACAAACTTCACATGCTACCGGATGCAAAGCCGGTGAAACAACCTTTACGCCGCTTCGCCGAGGAGAAGCGGCGCACAATTGGAGAAGAGATTACCCGGCTCCTTGCAGCCGGCTTCATCATGGAGGTTTTCCACCCGGACTGGTTAGCCAATTTAGTCTTGGTGCTGAAGAAAAATAACACATGGCGAATGTATATCGACTACACAAGCCTGAATAAGGCAAGCCCGAAAGACCCTTTTGCGTTGCCCCGGATAGATCAAGTGATCGACTCCACTGCTGGGTGCGAAATGATGTCGTTTCTGGATGCTTATTCAGGATACCATCAAATCAAGCTGGATCCAGCTGATCGCCTGAAGACCTCCTTCATCATGCCCTTCGGGGCCTACTGCTACACCACCATGACGTTCGGTTTGAAGAACGCTGGTGCGACATGCCAACGCTGCATGTAGCAGTGCCTATTACCATAGATTGGCAGAAACATCCACGTCTATGTGGATGACGTCGTCATCAAGACCAAACAACACTTCAGCCTCCTCGACGACTTGCGGGAGACGTTCGCAAACCCGCGCGAGTACAAGATCCGGCTCAACCCGGAGAAATGCGTCTTTGGGGTTCCAGGCGGCAAGCTCTTGGGGTTCTTCGTGTCCGCTCGTGGCATCGAGGCGAACCCCAAGAAGATTGGCACCATCGAACGGATGGTGAAGCCGGCTCGAATCCTTGACGTCCAGAAGTTCGCCGGCTGCCTGGCGTCCCTTAGCCGGTTCGTCAGCCGTCTTGGCGAGAAGGCCCTTCCACTCTACCAGCTCATGAAGAAGACGACGAAGTCCGAGTGGAACGACCAGGCGGATGAAGCCTTCCACGACCTCAAGCGAGTCATCTCGAGCCTGCCAATCTTGGCAGCGCCGGCTGAAAGGGAACCCATACTCATATACACTGCAACAACTACTTGTGTGGTTAGTGTAGTGCTGGTAGTTGAACGTAAGGAGGAGGGCAAAGTACTGTTAGTACAATGCCCTATCTACTACCTCAGCGAGGTCTTGTCCGCCTCCAAGCAAAACTACCCCCACTACCAAAAAATGTGTTATGGTGTTTACCTTGATGCATAGAAGTTGAAGCAATACTTTCAAGAGCATGCCATCACTGTGGTGAGCACTGCTCCACTTTCAGAAATCATGGGCAACCGTGACACGACTGGCAGGATCGCCAAGTGGTCCATTGCCATGGCGGACCTCGACATCCGCTACGAGCCTCACACTTCAATCAAGTTTCATGTGGTGGCCGACTTCCTAGTCGACTAGGCTGAAACCCAGTTTGAGCCGCCACCTCCAGACTCCACTCATTGGCGGATGCACTTCGACGGCTCGAAGATGTGAACTGGTGTGGGAGCCGACATCGTCTTGACGTTCCGAAAGGAGACCAACTCAAGTATGCTCTCCAGATTCACTTTGCCGCCTCCAACAACGTCGCTGAGTATGAAGCGCTTGCTCACGGTCTCCGGCTCGCCAAGGAGATTGGCATCCGGCGGCTCATCTGCTTCGGTGACTCAGACCTCGTGGTGTAGCAAGTTTCTAGCGAATGGGACGCCAGGGATGCCAACATGGCAAGCTACCGCTTCCTCATCCGACAGCTCAGCGGCCCTTTCGAGGGTTGCGAGTTTCACCACGTTCCCAGGGCAGACAACGAGGCGACCGATACATTGGCTAAGATTGGCTCCACGAGACAAGCCATCCCAGCCGGCGTCTCCCTCGAGCAGCTACACAAGCCATCCATCAAGCCATCTCCAGAGTCGGCATCAATTTTCGTGCCAGCTGATTCCTCGGTGCAAGCTCCGTTGGCCATGCGAGCTGCACCGGCTACAGCTCCTGTGCCGGCTACACTGGCTCTGTCAACTCCAGTTGCCGCACCGGCTACAACCACTTCGCCGGCTACGACTACTTCACCGGCTACAACAACAAATCCGGCTCCGCCAAGCCTTGAATCCTGTCGTCTCGACACCCAGTGGGTGGACGTCATGGAGGTAGACGGTGAGCCGGCTGCCACGACGGCATCAGAGACACAAAATTTCGAGCCCGCGACTGCTTCATCAAGCGCAGGGCCTGCAGAAGCCCTCGACACTCAGGTTGAGACGGAGCCAGCCCTTGTGTCAGCTCCGTCATGGGCTCAACCCATCCTGGCCTTCCTTCTTCGCGGCGAACTTCCTCAAGAGGAGGCGGAGGAGAGGCAGATCCAGCGCCGATCTGTAGCCTACGCCATCATCAATCGCGAGCTAGTTCGGCGTAGCGTGACTGGCGTGTTCCAGCGCTACGTCGAATCAGAAAAGGGATAGGAGATCCTCAGAGACATTCACCAGGGGGGAGTGCGGGCATCATGCCGCCTCTAGAACCCTGGTGCCAAAGGCATTCCTCCATGGATTCTACTGGCCCACGACCCTCGAGGAGGCCGTGGACATGGTCAACAAATGCGAGGGTTGCCAACACTTTGGTGCGCAGAGCCACATGTCGCCTTCAGGCCTCAAAACCATCCCCTTGTCATGGCCTTTCGCGTCTGGGTGTTGAACATGGTGGGGCCATTGAAGACGGCTCACGGTGGCATGACTCACCTCTTAGTGGTCATCGACAAATTTACCAAGTGGATCGAGGCTAGGACCATCAAGAAGCTTGATGGCCCCACGACTGTCAAGTTCATCACGGACATCTTTGTCCGATACAGCATCCACCACAGCATCATCACCGACAACGACACTAACTTCGCCAAGGGCGCTTTGGCACTCTACTGCTCCAAGGTAGGCATCCGGCTCGACTTGGCGTCAGTGGCACATCCCCAGTCCAATGGCCAGGTGGATAGGGCCAATGTCCTAATCCTGGCCGGCATCAAGCCAAGACTGGTGGCACCACTTTTCAGGTTAGGCGGCTGCTGGATCAAAGAGTTGCCGACAGTACTGTGGAGTCTCCGCACCACGCCCAACCAGTCAACCGGCTTCACTGTGTTCTTTCTGGTATACGGGTCCGAGGCTACCATCCCTACGAATATCGAGTTCGACTCGCCTCGGGTCACCCTATACACAGAAACGTAGGCAAAGGATGCAAGAGAAGACGATGTCGATCTCCTCTAGGAGGCACGGGATCTGGCTTTGAGCCGGACTGCAATCTATCAACAGAAGCTGAGGTACTACCACAGCAAGAAGATCAAGCCTCTCTCTTTCAGAGAAGGAGACTTGGTGCTCAGAAGAATCCAGCGCACAGCCGGCCAGCACAAGCTCTCATCCCCATGGGAGGGACCCTTCATCATCAGTAGAGCATTGCACAACAATGCATACTACTTGATCGATGCCCAGAAGCCAAGGAAGTGCAAGAGGGACGACTCCGGCTAGGAGACGGAATGTCCATGGAACGCTGCATTGCTTCGCCCATTCTATTGCTAGAAGGCAAGTAAAAAAATGGAAAGAGCATGCACATATGTATCTTTCTCCCTCTTCAGGGATTTCTAATGAATGCAATGAAAAGAGCATGCACATATGCTTCTTTTTAGATTCATATCTAGAGTTTTCACTCATTCTGGGAGTCCCTTGACCGGCTCTAATAGGCTCGGGGGCTTGCTAGCCGCCCGGACGGCTTCCTTATGTTGTAGAAAAGCACATAGTGTACGCCGGACCGATCCCTGGTCGTCTCGTAACAGCTACGGACCGGCTCCCGGCTGTCCGGCTAGCGAGGCGACGCTAGGTAAGGCCGGATACATGAAAACTTTGACTACAAAAAGGTTTCCGGCTCGGGTTGGTTTGATCTTTTATGATCCCATTCTAGCTGGCCTCTGCTAGTTTATGTTTGAGTCTTTAAGTCTTGATGGCTTAGAAAAATCTAACCCCTATATTCCCAAAGATGGAAGCCTCGACCCAGTCACAGACCGGATCCTGGCTGTCGGGCTAGCGGGGTGGATGCTAGAGGAAGTAGAGGAGTAGGGGAAAAAGAAGCCAAGCAGGAATCAAAAGATGAATATATAAAACAGCACACATGGTATTACGAATATAATGCAAAATTCATACATTCAAAAGCATTGGCCCACGACCAAAGTTCATTACACACCCCCTAGTGGGTAGAACTGTTGGGCTGAAAATTCATTGTAGACAACCAAAAAAACAAGACCGACTAGGCGGCGGCCTCGTTCGTCGCCCCGGCTGCAGCTCTTGAAGTGGTGGCTTCACAATCGCCGGCTGCTCCCGAGGCGGTGGCTCCGTCTCCTCCATGAGGGCTTTCGCCTCCTTCCTTGCCGAACTCGGCATATGCCTCGTGACGTCAGCTATGCTTCCCTGGCAATGGCTCTAGAAAAGGGCTGATCCTGCAATCTCTGGCATTAGCTAGACGAATGCTTATGACAACAAACCTTCTCCTGCAACGGCACCAGAAGAATGCTGATAGCACTCCCCGGCAATGAAACTGGAAGAATGTTGTTGATGGCCCACCATCGTGTGGGTTCGCAACAGTTTTTGAGGGTAGAGTATTCGACCCAATTTGTTGGTTTGCACGATGGGAGGTGAGAGTATACTCTCAAGTATTAGCAGCTGAATTTGTCAGATTCAACCACACCTGAAAGATTAGTATCTGCAAGCACAGTAGTAACAACAAAGTAGCGAGTAACGATAGTGTAACGAGCAATACCAGTGGCAAGGAACAGCAGTAGTGTCAGCAGTAGCAAGTAGCAACAGTAGCAAGCGACAGTAGTAGCAACAGTAGCAAGCAATAGTAGTAGCAACAGTAGCAGCAAAGCAAAACAAGTAACAACGGTAGCAACAGTAGTAGCAGCAGCAGAGCAAGACAAGTAACAGCAGTAGCAACAGTAGTAACAACCGTAGCAGAGCAAGACAAGTAACAACAGTAGCAACAGTAGGACAAACTCGTAGGCAATGGGTCGGTGATTTGTTTGGATGATATTCATCATGCAACAACTATAACACGGAGAGATATGTGGCTAGCTGATGTTCGTCAATGTGATGTAGGCATGCATTCCGTGTGTCGTCATACGTGCTTAGGGAAAAGAACTTGCATGACATCTATTGTCCGTCCCTCCCGTGGCAGCGGGGTTTAAAAGGAAACTATGGGATATTAAGGTTCTCCTTTTAATAAAGAACCAGACCAATGCATTAGCACTTGGTGAACACATGAACTCCTCAAACTATGATCATCACCGGGAGTGGTTCTGGTTATTGTCACTCCGGGGTTGCCGGATCATAACACATATTAGGTAACTACAACTTGCAAGATCGGATCTAAAACACACATATATTGGTGACAACATAATAATTTCATATCTGAAATCATGGCACTCGGGCCCTAGTGACAAGCATTAAGCATGGCAAAGTAGTAGCAACATCAAATCTCAGAACATAGTGGATACTAGGGATCAATCCCCATCAAAACTAACTCGATTACATGATAGATCTCATCCTACTCATCACCGCCCAGCGAGCCTACGAATAGATTACTCCCAGAGGATGAAGAGCTTCATGGAATTGGAGAGGGAAGAAGGTTGATGATGACGATGGCGACGATTTCCCCTCTCCGGAGCCCAAGACGGACTCCAGATCTGCCCTCCAGATGAAGAACAGGAGGTGGGGGCGCCTCCATATCGAAAACGCGACGAAAACTTCTCTTTTTATATTTTCCTGGGACGAAAGACAACTTATAGAGCTGGAGTTGGGGGCGGCAGGTGCCTGTGGGCCCCACAAGCCTGCCCACCGCAACCAGTGGGTGGTGGCGGAGCAGGGGCTTGTGGCCCACTGGCCCACCCCCTGAGGTGGAACTTGGCGCAGATATTTTTGATATTTTCCAAAACTGCTCCCCGTAAATTTTCAGGACGTTTGGAGAATTTTTATTTCTGCACAAAAATAACACCAAGGCAATTCTGCTAAAAACAGCGTCAGTCCAGGTTAGTTCCATTCAAATCATGCAAATTATAGTCCAAAACAAGGGCAAAAGAGTTTGGAAAAGTAGATACGTTGGAGACGTATCAACTCCCCCAAGCTTAAAACCTAGCTTGTCCTCAAGCAACTCAGTTGACAAACTGAGAGAGAAAGAAAAACTTTGACAAACTCTGTTTGATCTTGTTGTTGCAACTATGTCTAACTCATAACCAGAATTTCAGGAAGATCACAAGTTAACCACATAAGCAAACGACACAAAGATCTCACGGTAAACTAATATCAATGGCATATCAGCTAACGAGCAAATAATAATGAGTTTCAAATACCAACACTTCAATCAAAGCAAGCATGAAGCAATATGAATAGGTGGTATCTCGCTAGCTCTTTCTGAGACCGCAAAACATAAATGCAGAGCACTTTCAAAGATCAAGGGCTGACTAAACATTGTAATTCATTGCAACGAAGATCTAGTCATAGTCATTCTCAATATCAATCAAAAGCAAAGCATAAAAATGACAGAGGTGATCTCTAATTGGTGCTTATATAAGAGGAGGCTGACTCGACAGGAAAATAAATAGACAAGCCCTTCGCAGAGGGAAGCATTGATTTGCAGAGGTGCCACAACTCAAGCTTTGAAAACAGAGATAATAATTTTGGGTGGCATGCTTTCATTGTCAACGCAATGACCAAGAGTTCTCAATATCTTCAATGCTACTTATGCTATAGGCGGTTCCCAAACAAAAAAGTAAAGTTTTAACTCCCCCACCACCAATCAATCACACTCCACGGCTAGGCGAATCCTCGGGTATCGTCCGTACTAACATCATTCCGGGGGGAGTCTTGTTTTACAGTTATGTTTTCAATTTAAGCATGGAACTGGGCATCCCAAATACCGGCCCCTTTCTCGTGAATCAATGTGAATAAACACATGTCGAGGATAACACTCCTAGCATGCAAGATACCAATAGTGTCACATCCCTAACCCTTAAGCAAGATCGCATTGTGCTCATGTCTTCTTTGCATTTGCATCTAAGAAGTTTCAACAAAAGCAACAAAGTGGCAAAGGAAAAACTCAAAACCCTAGCCACCATTTCAATTAAAGGAAATCTCGAAATAGTTCAAAATCAATGAACCCAAAATGGCCTCAAGAAATGTTCAAACTTTCTGATAAATCATGAAAGTAAATGAGCATTGGAGAAAACTATTTTCTTGACACCTTAAGCTTTTTGAATTAATGCAAAAAGCCACTGGTTCCAAACTTTAAATTTGAAATCAGAAACTATAAATTTTCAAAAATGTTGAAAACTTTGGAAATGGTTGGGAATATTATAACAATATTTCAGGAGGTCTAAAATAGTTTTTACTTTTTGTTTTGGAGCTGAAATAAATAGCAAAACAATAGTTAGCAAAACAGAAAAACAAAAACAGAAAAAAAGGAAAAACCTTACCTGTCGCCTAAGCCTGGCCCGGCCCATCCCTGGCTCATCCCCTCCCTCGCGCCAGTAGGCAGCAGGAGGTGGCCGCCGCCCCCTCCGGCGCGGCCATGCACCTGCGTGCCTGCCTGGCCGCCGCCTCGCGCTGGCGACGACGGGGATAAGCTCCCCAGAGCCTCCCCTATCCATTCCCCGCCTCGGTTCTCTTCCTCCGCCCGGATCTCTTCCTCCTCCCCGCTGCCGCCATTGGAGCCGAGCTCGAGCTCGAGCTGCCCGTGCCCCTGGCCATAGGATCCCCTCCCAGAGCACGCCATTAGCTCCGCCTCATCGCCCTGGTCATCTCTGCAGAAGCCGAAGCTTCCTCGAGCCCTGGAACGCCCGCAACGCCGTCGTCTTCCACCTCCGGCCGCCGGACCTCTCCCGTCGATTCGCTTCCTTCGGCACATCCCCGAGCCCCTCTTCAGCGCCATCGGAACCGCCGTGAGCTCGTCGTCGTTTCCCCTCTCGCCCCACGCTCTCCTGTGCATCGTATCCTAGTTCCCCACCAAGGCCGAGAGCTTCTCGCCGCCGGCCATGTCGCTGCCGTCACTGTGATGACTGATCCACGCGCCCGAGCTAGGATTCGAGCTCCTGGAGCCTCCAGGAGCGTGCCGAGCCCTCCATCTGCCCTCCCCGTGCCCTAGAACCGCCCCTCATAGAAGGCCGAGCTTCGGCCGCCGCTCCGGCTCGTCGCCGACGCCTCTTCCGGCGACCCTAGCCTCCCCAGATGGTCCTGCCAGATCGGCCACTTCGCAAGCATGCTGTAGCTGCAAACCGCGTGCGTTTTGGTGCGGTGCATCGCCGTCTAGGTCGCCTCCGGCGAGCCCCCTGCCGCGGGCCTGGTCGCCGGCGACCACCCTCCGGTGGGGGTCGACGTGGCAAGCTAACCCAGCAGCTTAGGGACCTAATCACTCGCTGACAAGTGGGCCCAAGGCCAAGTCAAACCTCAGTTAGGGCTGGTCAGCGCGGGATTAGTCCCACAGAGGCTGACCAGTGGGGCCCCCTGTGAGGTTTGACCTGAACAGGTCGGCTGACCTGCTGACGTCAGCCTGATGCAATAAATAGAATTTCCAGTATAGAAATAATTCCAGTAAATTGCTAAAACTTGTAAAAATCATAGAAATTAATCTGTAGCTCCAATGAAAATAATTTATATATGAAAAAGTATCAGAAAAATTCAAGGATTCTGATTATGCTATTTTCCACCATGTTTGAAAAAGTTACAGAACCCTAAATTGTGAAATAAGGAATAATTCAATCCTTATAATCACTTTATAAATGGAATTTGCAAAAATATTCAAATTTCATTATATATGCAATGATCACACACTGCCCTAATTACAAATCAGTACCATAACATGAAATTTCATGCATGTTAACATCAAGTTGATCTGAGCATCAGGTCGAATCAATTAAACCGGTATCCGAGAATACCCCGTTTGAACTGCTATTCGAATGTGATTCAAATAACCTCTCAACCTATTACATTTTGAAAATAATAACTTATCACTTTGCATTCTCATGCCATGCTCATGCATCATTTTGATTGCATATGATTGTTATTGAATGTTGCCATTCATTTCGGTAGGCTCCGCACCCCCGGATTCCACCGAATATCCGTCTGACGGATATCGTTCCTCCTCTGAGCAACAAGGCAAGCAACCCTTTTGATCATCCCGATAATTCCCATGTTCTTGCTCCTGCACTTATTTATTGCATTAGGATCAAATGCTTCAACTGCTTTTGCCACATTAGTTGAACCCACTTCCTTTGCATGACCTAACCTTGTCACAGTAAATAGCCGAACCTTGCAACCTAGCATACCTGATAGTTGCTTGAGCTATGATGTGCCTTATCCTGCTATGCATGCTATGCTTAGAGTTGTGTATGGTCTGTCATCTGGGAGATGAACAGAAATGTGGAATGTGTTCGGTGAGCAAAGGTTGTGTGTTGAATTTGATTTGGTAAAGGTACCAGTGAAAGGCTGTGTAGGAGTACATGGCGGGTTGTTTCATTGGAACCGTCCTTAGGAACTGAGTTCCGTGTATGTAATCCAAGAATAGATACTACCACATGCTGGGCCCTGAAATATGACCCTGCTCGGCCTATTAACCGCGTAGTACTCGGTCCAGGAGTTGCAAGTAGTTTCTGGTGTTTATAGTAATGCTGGAGGCCGTGCATGGTGCTGACCTGAGAGGTGGGCCGTGATGCGGTAGGCAGTGGCACGGTGTACCAAGTGGCACCCGGATGGTGGGCTTAGGAACCCTGCGCACATCGTTTGAGGCCGTGGCGGAAACCTCGGCCGGACTTCCATACGGGTTACTCTCAGATAGGCGATAAACCTGGACTAGGTACTAGTGTGGTTAACGGTCGTGGCCGACTCCCTCGCTGGGCTTCCGCTTGAAGGTTGCCGAGGTGCATGACGTGCACATAGCGATAAGTGGCGGGAGCGTGTGTGAAGAAGTACACCCCTGCAGGGTTATGATCTATTCGAATAGCCGCGTCCGCGGATATGGACTACTTGGAGACATTTGTTGTTCATAGATAACTTCAATGGCTACTCATAAAATGGTCAAGATAAGCGTGAGTGTCGTGGACGGAATGATTCCACGATAGTGTATTGTTGTGGTGTTAGTGGACTCGTGTGCGAGAAATCAAGTTGTCAAAACTAATTTCAAAATGCAAGTTGTCTAGCCACGAGTCAAATGCTGGCTTCCTGCACGAAACCCCACAATACCTTTTGATACCTTGCATGAGTAGTTAGTTCTCCTAAAGTCTTGCTGAGTACCTCCGTACTCATGTTTGCTTAATAAATGTTGCAGAGGTTGCTAATGACCCTAATGGAGGGTTCTTCGTAGACATCGACGACGACGAGTAGCTGGTGTCCCAGCTACGATCTGGCCCTACGTTGGATCTGTAGTATAGTCAGGCCATGTGCCTTCTAGTTGCCGTGTCTGTACACAGACAGTTTATAACTCTTCCGCTGGCTTGTAACTGGATGACTGCTATTATGGGTCGTGAGACCCTTGATGTGTAATATTATGTGTCTGGCTCTTCCGAGCCTCTTAAATAAAGGTTGTATGTTTATGGTTATGTTGTGATGCCATCGATGTATCTATACATATCGGTATGCCATGCGTACGTGTGTCATACTTGATATGTATGGGGTTCGATTACCTAGTCGTGAACTTTAGTAGCACTCCTTACAAGGAAATGCCCCTTTGTGATCCAACGAGCCTTGGTAGTTCGCTACTGCTCCGGACACATTGGTTGACCGGCATGTGTCCTTCTTAGCTGCTGTGTCTGTCCCCTTTGGGGAAATGTCACGCGATGTAATGGAGTCCTTGTAGCTTGCTACGACTCGTCTACATTCGCTGATGACCTACACCTGCTCTATTGGGTCATGTATGCCTGTCCTTGTGCGGTACTGCCACTTTGGTTTATGACTAGACATGTCGATCCGGGTTCTTTGACATTGGATTGCTAGCGACACTATCGCATACGTGAGTCAAAAGACGCAAACGGTCCCGGCTAAGGTAAGGCTGCAGCCGTGGAGTTAACCGTGTGTGAGACCACAAAGGGATGCGATGTGTTACAGGCTGGATTCCTATGGCTTAGGATCGGGGTCCCGACAGCGCTGGTATCAGAGCCTGACTGACTGTAGGATTACTAAGCCAAACTTGTCGAAGTTGAGTCTAGAATTGCTTTAGTTATATATAAGGAAATTGTTTGTGGAAGGGAACGTAAGACTCTTGTTCTCTTCTCAGGTTATTCTATTCTGGTCATCCTCGTCTCTTCTGCGGGAATTAATGACTAGGTTACTCATCTTCTCCTAGGCTCGTGTTTCCGATCGGTAGCTTATAGGACTACGGGTCGAGAGATATTGGGTTTCTTTTATTCCTAGGAAGCAGGAAGTAAGTTTGATGATCAGAGAGTTGAACTTGATAGTTGAGTGGTTACACTATTCCATTTTGGGTTGTCTCAAATTTGTTTTTGAGCATTTACAGCCGTTATGCTGCCCAATTTTGCATTCAGAGCTCTAATGCTTTTGCATTACTCTCTATTTACAGATGCCTGGCCGTCCTTCTTGTCAGGTGGTACGTCTGACCAGGTGCATTGATGTACCGGGTCATACGGCCATGCTGGTCAGGGTGATGTTGGTGTGCGGTTACCGCTGGTACCCCGAGTACACAGTGGAGGAACAGTACCGAGACTTCAACCAGAGCCAGTACATCTGCACGGTTAGGGTATTCCCAGACTACCCTGGAGCGGAGAAGCTAATCCATTGGTCCTATGGGTTGGGGGTCACCGTTGACATGGCAGTACAGGATGCTGCCTATTCAATGCTGACTATTATGAGAGCGAGACATGCACTGCTGCAGAATTCAGAGTTCTGCTATGTTCCGGCCTCTCAGCCTGGTGAAGAGGGATACCTAAGTGGAGTCTATTTTGATTCTTCTATGGAGGATCCACTCCTGCAGTCCACTGTTGAGATGCTAGAGAACAGAGACAGGGATGCTCGTGCTCTCCCCATGGAGCTTTATGCTACCTGTGCTCGTCTGTGGACAGCTTTAACACAGCTGGCACCGGTAGTCCAGACAGGGTATGGAGAGATGGAGATGCTGAACCCTGTTAGAACCCATCTTCCGGCCCACGTTGACTGGCCAGCTATAGGAGGAGTCACACCTCTTCGGGGACCCCTCTTACCACCAGTCAGGGGACCAAGGCCACATCCGTGTCCTTATGGATCCCAGGGATCTCAGGCTAGAGTGTTTCCTGATCCGCAGGTTGAGCTTCCAGGTCATGGAGGTAATCTCTATGAGATGTTTTATGCGGATGCCTGAGCAGTGAGCGGAAGGATAGTGTGGTAGTAGCCGTACGTTCACAGTCCTGCGTGACTTGTGAGGTATGGTAGTAATGTGAAATGAATTCCGGAGGCCTAGATAAATAATGTATAGGAAGCTTGTAAGCCTCTGATGAGTAGTTCCACCATTTCAGTAGTTTGCTCTTCGAGTAAGTTTGTACTGAACTATGTAAGGGTGTGTATGAACCATGGTGTAAATATAGCAGTTGCTTGTTACCATGCTGTTCGGATATTCATTTCCGCATTCCGTGTGTTCAGTACATTCTTCATCCATAGCTAGTATTGTTATGATATTGGTCTAAGCTATGAGTTTGTTTGTCAGGATGGTGTTCACCAGGTTGAACCGTGCCCCTGCTCATGAGCAAGGTGAGGGTAGTGAAGCGTCGCAGGGAGACCTGCCTCACCCACCTTCTCTGGTAGAAGTGATGGTTGAGGCAGAAAGAAACAAAAGGGAGACCAACCGACTGCTAGAGCGTATTGAGCAGAATACGGCTCGACGGCCTAGGAATGCTGCAGTGTCCCTCAATGACTTTGTGAAGCTGAATCCTCCAAAGTTTCATCATTCCGCCGATCCCCTCGACGCTGATGACTGGCTGTGCAGCATCTCACGCAAGATTCGCTCGGCAAATGTGTCTGAGGCCGACAAGGTGACCTTTGCGGCGTATTTCCTGGAAGGACCCGCCAATCTGTGGTGGGAGAATTTTGAAGCTATGCGTCCCGCTGAACCAGTGGCCACGTGGACAGACTTCAGTGCAGCTTTTCGTCTGCACCAGATTCCAGAGGGCCTGATGGACAGAAAGAGAGAGGAGTTCTGTGCCTTCACTCAGGGCAAGTTGTCTGTGGATGCCTATAGCCGCGAGTTCGGTAACCTCGCCCGCTATGCAACAGAGGAGGTGTCTACTGATGCCAAGAAGCAAGCAAGATTCCGTAAGGGTCTGAGCCCTGACCTCCGTCGAGATCTGCGCCTCCATGAGTGTACAAGTTTTCAAGCCCTGGTCAACAAAGCGATCAGTGCCGAGACTGGTCATAATGACTTCGAAGCCACAAGGAAGCATTCCTGTGAATTTGGCTCGTCTTCTGGTTTCGCGTTTCCAAAACGCAGGCTGTGGGTTCCAAACAGTTCTCTGCCGCCAAGATACACTCCGAGGCCATCCTACGTGGCGCCTCAGACGAATCAGGCCAACCCTCCAGCAAAAGCTTATGGTGGTCCAGCTAGCAATGCTGCACCACGTGCCAACCAGGTGATATGCTATAAGTGTGGAGAACCAGGGCATTATTCCCGTGAGTGTCCTCAGAATGTGGGTGCCAAGCAACCCGGAAAGTCCGTCGGGCAGGCCAAGTCGGGCAAAGCTTATTATGTGAAGCCAACTCCTGCACGTGGCCGTGTGAACTATGTGTCAGCAGAAGAAGCTGCAGAGGATCCCGACGTCATGCTGGGTACGCTTCTTGTTAATCATCACCCAGCATCCGTTCTCTTTGACACTGGGTCTTCTCATTCCTTCATTTCAGAAAGTTATGCACAGTTGCATAACATGTCATTTTGTGATATGCCAATCCCATTGGTTGTCCAAACCCCTGGTAGTAAATGGCAAACCTCTAGGATAACCTATGACAATGAAATTCTAGTAGATAGGCTAGTTTTTCTAGCCTCATTGATAGCATTGAAATCTTCGGATATTAATATCATCTTGGGCATGGACTGGATGTCAGCTCACTATGCCAAGATTGATACTCATTCTAGAAATGTCCAGCTTACCCATCCCTCGGGTGAGATAGTAAATGTCTCTAATCGAGTTGCCAAATGCCAGCTCTATTCCTTAAATGCCAACCCTCTTCTGGAACTTGAAGTCATTCCGATAGTCCGTGACTTCCCGGATGTTTTTCCACAGGAACTGCCAGGAATTCCACCTGACAGAGATGTAGAGTTTGTAATAGATCTTGTTCCGGGAACTATCCCAATAGCCAGGAGACCTTATAAGATGGCACCCCTGGAGCTAGCCGAACTTAAAAAGCAATTAGATGAGGCCTTGAACAAGGGTTTCATTCGTCCTAGCTCTTCTCCTTGGGCTTGCCCCGTCCTCTTCGTCAAGAAGAAAGACGGAACGGATCGGATGGTTGTAGATTACCGACCAGTTAATCTGGTCACCATTAAGAACAAGTATCCGCTCCCCAGGATCAACGATCTGTACGATCAGCTCGCTGGATCCTCAGTCTTCTCCAAAATGGATTTGAGGTTGGGATACCATCAAATCAAGATTAAGAACGGGGACATTCCAAAAACGGCTTTTGTTACTCGTTATGGCCAATACGAGTACACCGTTATGTCCTTCGGTTTAACCAATGCCCCAGCCACCTTCTCTCGGCTGATGAATTCAATCTTCATGGAGTATTTGGATAAATTCGTCATAGTATACCTCGATGATATTCTCATCTACTCGAAGAATGAACAAGAACATGCCGAGCATCTAAGGCTGCTATTGATGAAACTTCGAGAGCATCGCCTTTATGCCAAATTTTCAAAATATGAATTCTGGTTACCAGAAGTGACCTATCTAGGCCACGTAATCTCTGGTAAGGGTATTGCTGTCAATCCCAAGAGAGTTCAAGCTGTCCTTGATTGGACTCAACCTGAATCGGTTAAGCAAGTTAGGAGTTTTCTTGGTTTAGCGAGCTATTGTCGCCGCTTCGTCGAGAATTTCTCCAAGGTTGCAAAGCCTCTAACTGAACTCCTCAAGAAAGATAAAAAGTTCGAGTGGACACCACAGTGTGAGCATAGTTTTCAGGAACTAAAAAGACGCCTGACTTCCGCACCTGTGTTGCTACCACCAGATTTTTCTAAGGACTTTGTTATCTATTGCGACGCCTCGCGACAAGGATTGGGTTGCATTCTCATGCAAGATCGTCATGTGATCGCATACGCATCTCGACAGTTGCGTCCACATGAGGATAATTATCCCACACATGACCTTGAGCTTGCAGCTGTGGTCCATGCACTAAAAACCTGGCGACATTACCTTCTGGGTAATCGTTGCGAAATATTCACTGATCACCAAAGTCTGAAATATATCTTCACCCAGCCGGATTTGAATCTCAGGCAAAGACGGTGGGCTGAGTTGATCTCGGATTACGACTTAGGGACAACTTACACCCCGGGGAAGGCCAATGTTATGGCCGATGCACTAAGTCGTAAATCTTATTGTAACAATTTGATGCTACAACAAGGTCAACCACATCTCCATGAGGACTTTCAGAAGTTGAATCTTCACATTGTTCCTCAAGGATTCCTTTCTACCCTGGTGGCGAAGCCTACTCTTAAGGATCAAATTATAGCTGGCCAAAAGCGTGACAAGGGTATATCACGGATCAAGGAGAATATTTTTAGCGAAAACGCTAAAGAATTTTCCATGAATGATCAAGGTGTTGTGTTCTTCCAGAATCGTTTAGTGGTTCCTAAGAACCCACATCTAAGGCAGTTAATCCTTAAGGAGGCTCATGATTCTCCTCTCACCATTCATCCCGGTAGTACTAAGATGTATCAGGACCTACGCCAGAGGTTCTGGTGGACTAGGATGAAGAGAGAAATTGTTGAGTTCGTTGCTAACTGCGACATTTGTCGTCGAGTTAAGGCAGAACATCAAAGGCCTGCTGGCACCCTCCAACCTCTAGCTATTCCTGAATGGAAATGGGATAAAGTTAGCATGGATTTCATTACCGGATTTCCCAAGACCAAGAAAGGAAATAATGCTATCTTTGTGGTCATTGACCTTCTTTCCAAAGTGGCTCATTTTCTTCCTGTTCGTGAGAGTATAACAGCTAGCCAGCTAGCAGAGTTATATATCTCTCGAATAGTGTCTCTTCATGGTGTTCCTCTGGAAATTAACTCGGACCGTGGGAGTATCTTTACTTCTCGCTTCTGGGAAAGTTTTCAGAATGCCATGGGGACTCACTTATCTTTTAGCACTGCTTTCCATCCTCAATCAAGTGGTCAAGTAGAAAGAGTGAATCAAATCCTAGAAGATATGCTCCGAGCTTGTGTTATTTCGTTCGGTATGAATTGGGAGAAGTGCCTTCCATTCGCTGAATTCGCTTATAACAATAGTTACCAATCGAGCTTGGGCAAAGCCCCTTTTGAAGTTCTCTATGGACGAAGATGTCGAACACCTCTTAATTGGTCAGAAACCGGAGAGAGGCAACTCTTTGGCCCGGATATGATCCAGGATGCAGAAGAGCAGGTTCGCATTATTCGTGAAAAGTTGAAAACAGCCCAGTCTCGTCAAAAGAGCCAATATGATCGTCATCATAAGGTTGTGACCTTTGAAGTTGGCGAGAAGGCTTACCTTCGGGTTACACCTTTGAAGGGTACCCATCGTTTCGGTATCAAGGGAAAATTGGCTCCTCGTTTCATTGGTCCTTTTCGCATTCTTGCCAAACAAGGAGAAGTTGCCTACCAGTTGGAACTTCCTCCGCATCTTTCCAAGGTTCATGATGTTTTCCACGTCTCGCAACTCAGGCGTTGCTTTTCGGATCCTATCCATGAAGTGGACCACGAAACACTTGATCACCAAGATAACATTTCTTACCAAGAATACCCCGTGTGTATTCTTGATCAAGCTGAGCATACCACTCGACGTCGAAACCTCAAGTTTCTTAAAGTTCAATGGTCAAATCATTCTGAAAAGGAGGCAACTTGGGAAAGAGAGGATCGTCTCCGACTTGAATATCCTGCGTTATTCCCGACGACTTCTAAATCTCAGGACGAGATTCTTTTGAGTGGGGGTGAGTTGTCACATCCCTAACCCTTAAGCAAGATAGCGTTGTGCTCATGTCTTCTTTGCATTTGCATCTAAGAAGTTTCAACAAAAGCAACAAAGTGGCGAAGGAAAAACTCAAAGCCCTAGCCACCATTTCAATTAAAGGAAATCTCAAAATAGTTCAAAATCAATGAACCCAAAATGGCCTCAAGAAATGTTCAAACTTTCTGATAAATCATGAAAGTAAATGAGCATTGGAGAAAACTATTTTCTTGACACCTTAAGCTTTTTGAATTAATGCAAAAAGCCACTGGTTTCAAACTTTAAATTTGAAATCAGAAACTATAAATTTTCAAAAATGTTGAAAACTTTGGAAATGGTTGGGAATATTATAACAATATTTCAGGAGGTCTAAAATAGTTTTTACTTTTTGTTTTGGAGCTGAAATAAATAGCAAAACAATAGTTAGCAAAACAGAAAAACAAAAACAGAAAAAAAAGTAAAAACCTTACCTGTCGCCTAAGCCTGGCCCGGCCCATCCCTGGCTCATCCCCTCCCTCGCGCCAGTAGGCAGCAGGAGGTGGCCGCCGCCCCCTCCGGCGCGGCCACGCACCTGCGTGCCTGCCTGGCCGCCGCCTCGCGCTGGCGACGACGGGGATAAGCTCCCCAGAGCCTCCCCTATCCATTCCCCGCCTCGGTTCTCTTCCTCCGCCCGGATCTCTTCCTCCTCCCCGCTGCCGCCATTGGAGCCGAGCTCGAGCTCGAGCTGCCCGTGCCCCTGGCCATAGGATCCCCTCCCAGAGCACGCCATTAGCTCCGCCTCGTCGCCCTGGTCATCTGTGCAGAAGCCGAAGCTTCCTCGAGCCCTGCAACGCCCACAACGCCGTCGTCTTCCACCTCCGGCCGCCGGACCTCTCCCGTCGATTCGCTTCCTCCGGCGCATCCCCGAGCCCCTCTTCAGCGCCATCGGAACCGCCGTGAGCTCGTCGTCGTTTCCCCTCTCGCCCCACGCTCTCCTGTGCATCGTATCCTAGTTCCCCACCAAGGCCGAGAGCTTCTCGCCGCCGGCCATGTCGTTGCCGTCGCTGTGATGACTTATCCACGCGCCCGAGCTAGGATTCGAGCTCCTGGAGCCTCCAGGAGCGTGCCGAGCCCTCCAGCTGCCCTCCCCGTGCCCTAGAACCACCCCTCGTAGAAGGCCGAGCTTCGGCCGCTGCTCCGGCTCGTCGCCGACACCTCTTCCGGCGACCCTAGCCTCCCCAGATGGTCCTGCCAGATCGGCCACTTCGCGAGCATGCTGTAGCTGCAAACCGCGTGCGTTTTGGTGCGGTGCAGCGCCGTCTAGGTCGCCTCCGGCGAGCCCTCCGCCGCGGGCCTGGTCGCCGGCGACCACCCTCCGGTGGGGGTCGACGTGGCAAGCTAACCCAGCAGCTTAGGGACCTAATCACTCGCTGACAAGTGGGCCCAAGGCCAAGTCAAACCTCAGTTACGGCTGGTCAGCGCGGGATTAGTCCCAGAGAGGCTGACCAGTGGGCCCCCCCTGTCAGGTTTGACCTGAACAGGTCGGCTGACCTGCTGACGTCAGCGTGATGCAATAAATAGAATTTCCAGTATAGAAATAATTCCAGTAAATTCCTAAAACTTGTAAAAATCATAGAAATTAATCTGTAGCTCCAATGAAAATAATTTATATATGAAAAAGTATCAGAAAAATTCAAGGATTCTGATTATGCTATTTTCAACCATGTTTGAAAAATTTACATAACCCTAAATTGTGAAATAAGGAATAATTCAATCCTTATAATCACTTTATAAATGGAATTTGCAAAAATATTCAAATTTCATTATATATGCAACGATCACACACTGCCCTAATTACAAATCAGTACCATAACATGACATTTCATGCATGTTAACATCAATTTGATCTGAGCATCAGGTCGAATCAATTAAACCGGTATCCGAGAATACCCCGTTTGAACTGCTATTCGAATGTGATTCAAATCAACTCTAAACCAATTACATGTTGAAAATAATAACTTATCACTTTGCATTCTCATGCCATGCTCATGCATCATTTTGATTGCATATGATTGTTATTGAATGTTGCCGTTCATTTCGGTAGGCTCCGCACCCCCAGATTCCACCGAATATCCGTCTGACGGATATCGTTCCTCCTCTGAGCAACAAGGCAAGGAACCCTTTTGATCATCCTGATAATTCCCATGTTCTTGCTCCTGCACTTATTTATTGCATTAGGATCAAATGCTTCAACTGCTTTTGCCACATTAGTTGAACCCACTTCCTTTGCATGACCTAACCTTGTCACTGTAAATAGCCGAACCTTGCAACCTAGCATACCTGATAGTTGCTTGAGCTATGATGTGCCTTATCCTGCTATGCATGCTATGCTTAGAGTTGTGTATGGTCTGTCATCTGGGAGATGAACAGAAATGTGGAATGTGTTCGGTGAGCAAAGGTTGTGTGTTGAATTTGATTTGGTAAAGGTACCGGTGAAAGGCTGTGTAGGAGTACATGGCGGGTTGTTTCATTGGAACCGTCCTTAGGAACTGAGTTCCGTGTATGTAATCCAAGAATAGATACTACCACATGCTGGGCCCTGAAATATGACCCCGCTCGGCCTATTAACCGCGTAGTACTCGGTCCAGGAGTTGCAAGTAGTTTCTGGTGTTTATAGTAATGCTGGAGGCCGTGCATGGTGCTGACCTGAGAGGTGGGCCGTGATGCGGTAGGCAGTGGCACGGTGTACCAAGTGGCACCCGGATGGTGGGCTTGGGAACCCTGCGCACATCGTTTGAGGCCGTGGCGGAAACCTCGGCCGGACTTCCGTACGGGTTACTCTCAGATAGGCGATAAACCTGGACTAGGTACTAGTGTGGTTAACGGTCGTGGCCGACTCCCTCGCTGGGCTTCCGCTTGAAGGTTGCCGAGGTGCATGACGTGCACATAGCGATAAGTGGCGGGAGCGTGTGTGATGAAGTACACCCCTGCAGGGTTATGATCTATTCGAATAGCCGCGTCCGCGGATATGGACTACTTGGAGACATATGTTGTTCATAGATAACTTCAATGGCTACTCATAAAATATCAAGATAAGCGTGAGTGTCATGGACGGCATTTCCGTATGTAGACGGAATGATTCCACGATAGTGTATTGTTGTGGTGTTAGTGGACTCGTGTGCGAGAAATCAAGTTGTCAAAACTAATTTCAAAATGCAAGTTGTCTAGCCACGAGTCAAATGCTGGCTTCCTGCACGAAACCCCACAATACCTTTTGATACCTTGCATGAGTAGTTAGTTCTCCTAAAGTCTTGCTGAGTACCTCCGTACTCATGTTTGCTTAATAAATGTTGCAGAGGTTGCTAATGACCCTAATGGAGGGTTCTTCGTAGACATCGACGACGACGAGTAGCTGGTGTCCCAGCTACGATCTGGCCCTACGTTGGATCTGTAGTATAGTCAGGCCATGTGCCTTCTAGTTGCCCTGTCTGTATACAGACAGTTTATAACTCTTCCGCTGGCTTGTAACTGGATGACTGCTATTATGGGTCGTGAGACCCTTGATGTGTAATATTATGTGTGTGGATCTTCCGAGCCTCTTAAATAAAGGTTGAATGTTTATGGTTATGTTGTGATGCCATCGATGTATCTATACATATCGGTATGCCATGCGTACGTGTGTCGTACTTGATATGTATGGGGTTCGATTACCTAGTCGTGAACTTTAGTAGCACTCCTTACAAGGAAATGCCCCTTTGTGATCCAACGAGCCTTGGTAGTTCGCTACTGCTCCGGACACATTGGTTGACCGGCATATGTCCTTCTTAGCTGCTGTGTCTGTCCCCTTTGGGGAAATGTCACGCGATGTAATGGAGTCCTTGTAGCTTGCTACGACTCGTCTACATTCGCTGATGACCGACACCTGCTCTGTTGGGTCATGTATGCCTGTCCTTGTGCGGTACTGCCACTTTGGTTTATGACTAGACATGTCGATCCGGGTTCTTTGATATTGGATTGCTAGTGACACTATCGCATACGTGAGTCAAAAGACGCAAACGGTCCCGGCTAAGGTAAGGCTGCATCCGTGGAGTTAACCGTGCGTGAGACCACAAAGGGATGCGACGTGTTACAGGCTGGATTCCTATGGCTTAGGATCGGGGTCCCGACAAATAGCCCTTTGTCACCACATGAGCAGTTCGGGCATGCAAAACAGATTTATTTCTTGAAGGTTTAGAGAATGACACATGCAAATTTACTTGGAACGACAGGTAGATACCGCAAATAGGTAGGTATTGTGGACTCTCATGGAAAAACTTTTGGGTTTATGGAAGTGGATGCACAATCAGCATTCCCGCTTAGTACAAGTGAAGGCTAGCAAAAGACTGGGAAGCGACCAACTAGAGAGCGACAATAGTCATCAAGATGCAATGAGTTTGACTAACATTAAATGCAAGCATGAACAGGATATAAATCACCATGAACATGAACATCATAGAGGCTATGTTGATTTTGTTTCAACTACATGCATGAACATGCGCCAAGTCAAGCCACTTGAATCATTCAAAGGAGAATACCATCCTATCATACTACATCATAGTCATCTCAAAATCTATGTTGGCAGTCAAGACAAACCATTATAAGCTCTCAGCTAAATAAGCATGGCATCAGAAACTATGATCCCTAAGTTGTCATTGCAAACATGGTTCTCTCACAACAAAGCTAAATATGGGTCGACAAGCTAGTCATATTTACAAAAACAAAATAGATAGAGTTCATACCAGCTTTTCAGTCTCAGTCACTTCATCAAATATCATCATTGTTGCCTTTCATTTGCTCGATCGAACGATGAAAACGATAATAAGCGCATTGGACAAAGCTGAATCTACAGGCAAACACAAAGGAGAAAACAAAATAATATGGTTCTTTGAAAGCTAAACAGGTAAGCATGTAAGAACCACTAAGCATTGTAACCAATATCTTCTACCTTGACACAAATAAAAAGAAAACTATTTACACGGGAAAGCTCCCAACAAGCAAAAGAAGAAAGAAAAATCTTTTTGGGTTTTCTCGAGAGGACACAAAACAAGAAAACAAGAAAACGAAAAGAAACTAGCATGTATAATACAGTGGCAAAGTGTAAACACCGGCTAACAAAGCGAAAGCATAAGCATGAATGTAAAGTTGGTGGGAACACATACTCCCCCAAGCTTAGGCTTTTGGCCTAGCTTGGTCTACTCCCAAGGTGGGAAATAACCAGCTCCAGGATACTCCGGAGCAGACTGTGGATGCCACTGCTATGTGAGCTCCTATGGCTCCCACTAATAAACTAGCGTCTGGTACTCGACTGGCGCCTCGGGCACGGGTGCCTGTGGTTGGGCCAAGCCCCAATATGAGTAGATGTCCGCGGGCATAATAGTGTACCTACCTGCATGAAGATGATACAAAGAAGGAGCAGGCAAAGTAATAGTCTCTCGAGTACCCTGACTAAACACCAGGTTATAAATCATCCGTCTACTAGCATCTCTATCCAGAAAATCATGGCGAACCATGCTATCATAATCTAGATATCTCTCAGGGAGAAGCACCTCTCCTTCCTCTCCCAGTCTAATCGGTATCTCAAAGTGTCTGGCAAGACGGGTAGCATAGATACCTCCATAGACAACACCTTTAGAACGGTTCAGGTTCAACTGTTGAGCTACTATAGCGCCCAAGCTATAAGTCTTATCGTTATAAAGGCCTTCACGCAAAACCGCAAGGTCTGGAGAACTAAGTGATCCAGCCTCCCCACGGCCAATCAAACATTTTCCCACAAATAGTGAGAAGTACCGAAGCACAGGAAAATGTATGCTAGCAATTCTAGCGCGAGACACTCCTCTCTCCTCTCGAACAGCAATAGAACCAATGAAATCCTCCAAGTCCCGTGGACGAGGGTCACGGATATCCCCAACATAAGGTAATTTGCATACATTGCAGAAATCCTGCATCGTCATGCACTGGGGAACATCGTATATCATGAACTCAACCATGTGAGGATTCTTCCTCGGATAAAAGTTGAAGCTTTGAACGAAAATATTGGTGAGGAGGAGATATTGTGGGCACTTATCTTCAACGAAGGTAGTAAGACCTGCGTTCTCCACCAATTAATAAAAGTCTTCATAAAGTCCGGTGGCGCGCAAAAATTCATCACTTGGCCACTCGCACGCTCGAACTTCTGTGACTCGAGGCACTACGTACTTGGAGTGGTTCTTCTCATCCTCCATGGGGTTACGGCTTGAAGAGCCTCTCAAGAACCTCCTCATCTTTTCCTTTTTCTAGCTCTGAGAAATTCTGAAATTTTTAGAGACTTCGAAACAAAAGTGAACAAGGATCAACCCAACTTGTAGCAACTACTCCTACTAGTGCCTAGAGACCGTATCACGCGCTAAAACTACTTGGGACCAGCTAAAATCAACCTTTCAAGCTCAAGAACAGGGTCACCAAGGTAGCAAGAATTCGCGAAGCATAAAGCACTAGAGCAAAAACTAATTGGACCAATGGAGAAGTCACTTACCAAGGAGTAATTTCCCCAAAACGGTTCAGAGAATGGTGCTTTGAGCAAGGAGATCGAAAATCACAGCCAAATGAGCAAGAACACGGGTTTGAGCTGCAAAACAATTTTTTCTGGAGGTGGAAGAAGAGGCTGGCAGCTGGAATGAGTGGAGGGGATGCCTATGGCCCCCACAATCTTGCACCCCGCCACCAGGGGGTAGGTGGCGTTGGGGGGGCTTGTGGCCCACTGGTCAGTCCCCCTGACCAGCTCTCAGGCCCAGAAATTTTCAAAAATTCCAGAAAAAATCATACTAAATTTTTAGGACCATCGGAGAACTTTTATTTTCGAGGTATTTTTCTCCGAGATGCTAAAATAGAAAACAGGAAAAACTAAACTAATTCTATCATTTTTCTTCTAAGAAAAAGAGAAAGAATACTCAAAACAGAGGTATGTGACTCTTTGATTCACCCATCTCATGGTCATCGAAAGGAATCCGTCAATGGGGTTGATCAAGTCCTTATGACAAAACTTTCTCGAATCGCAAGAGAGAATGGAGAATTTTCGAATAACCACTAAATCACCTCAACGGGGATATGTATCTTCCCAACAAGAAAATCATACTTCATCTTGACACGAGGAATAGGGCATTCAAAGCTCCCAATGAGAATTGATGAAGTCTTTTCGATAGCATTGATGCAATGTACTAGATATCATTTCTTCAGAAAGTGCACTGTGTGCTCATTACCTTGACATGGAAAGTGACATTGCCTTTGTTGCAATCTATAACAGCCCCTGTAGTGTTCAAAAAGGGTCTTCCGAGGATGATAGCCATGGCATCGTCCTCGGGAATATCCAAGATAACAAAGTCTGTTAAGATAGTGGTGTTAGCAACCACAACAGGCACATCCTCGCAAACACCGATAGGGAAAGTAGTTGATTTGTCGGCCATTTGCAGAGAAATTTCAGTGGGTGTCAACTTATCCAACTCAAGTCTATGATAAAGAGAAAGCGGCATAACACTAACACCGGCTCCAAGGTCACATAAGGCAGTTCTTACGTAGTTTCCTTTAATAGAGCAAGGTCTAGTGGGCACTCCGGGATCACCAAGTTTCTTAGGAGTTCCACCTTTGAAAGTGTAATTGGCAAGCATGGTGGAGATCTCAAGATCTGGTATCTTCCGTTTATTAGTCACGATATCTTTCATGTACTTGGCATACGGAGACATCTTGAGCATATCAGTTAACCCCATCTGCAGAAAGACGGGTCTTATCATCTCAACGAAGCGCTTAAAATCCTCATCATCCTTTTTCTTGGATGGCTTAGGAGGAAAGGGCATAGGTCTCTGAACCCATGGCTCTCTTTCTTTACCATGCTTCCTAGCAGTAAAGTCATTCTTGTCGTATCTCTGAGGTTGTGGATTATCAGGATTAACCGTAGGTTCAATCTCCACATCCTCATCATGGCTAGGTTGAGCATTATTATGAACATCACTGTCCACATTGTCACCAGGTTCATGTTCATCACCTGATTGTGTTTCCGCATCAGACGCAGAAATATCATTAGGTTCTTCAGGTGTGACAGTATTTGGCGAACTGGTGTGCAGGTTTCTATCATCCTTCTTCTTCTCCTTAGGATGACTGGGTGTATCAGCATTGATTCCTTGAGAATCTTGATCAATTATCTTAGGATGACCTTCAGGATATAAAGGTTCCTGAGTCATTTTGCCTCCTCTAGTAATGACTCTGACAGAGTTGTCATTTAATTCATTGAGCAAGTCATTGTGAGCTTTAAGTACTTGTTCTACCTGAGTAGTAAACATAGAGGCATGTTTACTCAGAAGCTTTAGAGCATCGACATTTCTATCTACACAAGCACTTAGATGGCTAAGCATACGAGTACTTTGTTCCAAATGTTTACTAACATAATCATTGAAACTCTGTTGTTTGGCAACAAAGTTGTCAAATTCATCAAAGCATAGGCTAGCAGGTTTATCAAAAGGAATATCACTCTCATCAAACCTACGTAGAGAATTCACTTCTACTACCTGTACCGGGTTATCGATACCGTGGATCTCTTTGATAGGTGGTAGATTTTTGACATCTTCAGATCTAATGCCCTTCTCTTGCATATATTTCTCGGCTTCTTGCATATCTTCGGGACTGAGGAATAGAATACCTCTTTTCATAGGAGTTGGCTTAGGAGGTGGTTCGGGAATAGTCCAAGCATTATCGTTGATCAAGAGGTTATTCAGCAGGGTCTCAACTTGTTCTATAGTTCGTTCCTTAAAAACACAACCGGCACAACTATCTAGGTAGTCTCTAGAGGCATCGGTAAGTCCATTATAGAGGATATCAAGTATCTCGTTCTTCTTGAGAGGGTGATCAGTCAAAGCATTCTGTAGGTGGACGAGCCTCCCCCAAGCTTGTCGAAGACTCTCTTCTTGGAGTTGAGCGAAGTTGTATATTTCCTGCAAGGCAGCTTGCTTCTTATGGGCAGGGAAATATTTCTCATATAAGTAATAGACCATCTCCTGGGGACTACGCACACATCCAGTAGCAAGAGAGGTGAACCAAGCTTTAGTGTCATCCTTTAGAGAGAAAGGAAAGAGCTTAAGGATATAGTAGTGGCGGATCTTCTCCTCATTAGTGAAAAGGTTGGCTATTTCGGATAGTTTGGCAAGATGGGCTATGACCGTCTCATACTCATAACCGTGAAAAGGATCAGATTCGACTAGAGAGATTATCTCAGGGTCGACAGAGAATTCATAAACCTTATCGGTGACAAAGATAGGCGAAGTGGCAAACTTCGGATCATTTTTCATCCTAACTTCCCGAGATTTTTGCTTCCACTTGAGAATTAATTTCTCAGCGTCATAGGCATCCTTACACGCAAGAAAATCCTCAGCTATCTCTCCCTCCATAACGTAACCCTCAGGTATATCAGGCAATTCATATCTAGTAGAGCAAGATCTAGCAGGAGCAAAAGCAGGTTCTATCTCAATAGCATCGGCAATTTCAGAAGCATCACGAGCATTGGCAGTAACTCTAGCAATATGAGCATCAAGGAACACTCCTAGTGGAACATCAGGCAAAGGAGCATCTCTAGCTGTATCAAGCATAGCATCATAAGGCATAGTATCAAGCATAGCATCTCTAGCAGTATCAGGCATAACATCTCTAGCAGTATCAAGCATAGCATTTCTAGCAGTAGTATCACAAGTATCATCAAGCACAGGCGACATATCAAGATTTCTAGCAGGAGGTGATGTCGCAAACTTACTCATAACTGAAGGTGAATCAAGTGCAGAACTAGATGGCAATTCCTTACCTCCCCTCGTAGTTGAGGGCAAGACTTTGGTCTTTGGATCCTTCAGATTCTTCATAGTCATGAGCACATATAAATCCCAAGTGACTCACAGAATATAGCAATACCTCCCCGCCAACGGCGCCAAAAAAATGCTGACGTCAGCTGTGCTTCCCTGGCAATGGCTCCAGAAAAGGGCTGATCCTGCAATCTCTGGCGTTAGCTAGACGAATGCTTATGACAACAAACCTTCTCCTGCAACGGCACCAGAAGAATGCTGATAGCACTCCCCGGCAATAAAACTGGAAGAATGTTGTTGATGGCCCACCATCGTGTGGGTTCGCAACAGTTTTCGTGGGTAGAGTATTCGACCCAATTTGTTGGTTTGCACGACGGGAGGTGAGAGTATACTCTCAAGTATTAGCAGCTGAATTTGTCAGATTCAACCACACCTGAAAGATTAGTATCTGCAAGCACAGTAGTAACAACAAAGTAGCGAGTAACGACCATGTAACGAGCAATAGCAGTGGCAAGGAACAGCAGTAGTGACAGCAGTAGCAAGTAGCAACATTAGCTAGCGGCCGTAGTAGCAACAGTAGCAGCAGAGCAAAACAAGTAACAACAGTAGCAACAGTAGTAGCAGCAGCAGAGCAAGACAAGTAACACCAGTAGCAACAGTAGTAGTAGTAGCAGCAGAGCAAGACAAGTAACAGCAGTAGCAACAGTAGGACAAACTCGTAGGCAATGGGTCGGTGATTTGTTTGGATGATATTCATCATGCAACAGCTATAACACGGAGAGATATGTGGCTAGCTCCCGTTCGTCAATGTGATGCAGGCATGCATTCCGTGTGTCGTCCTACGTGCTTAGGGAAAAGAACTTGCATGACATCTATTGTCCATCCCTCCCGTGGCAGCGGGGTCCAAAAGGAAACTATGGGATATTAAGGTTCTCCTTTTAATAAAGAACCGGACCAACGCATTAGCACTTGGTGAAGACATGAACTCCTCAAACTATGATCATCACCGGAAGTGGTGCCGGTTATTGTCACTCCGGGGTTGCCGGATCATAACACATAGTAGGTAACTACAACTTGCAAGATCGGATCTAAAACACACATATATTGGTGACAACATAATAATTTGAGATCTGAAATCATGGCACTCGGGCCCTAGTGACAAGCATTAAGCATGGCAAAGTAGTAGCAACATCAAATCTCAGAACATAGTGGATACTAGGGATCAATCCCCATCAAAACTAACTCGATTACATGATAGATCTCATCCTACTCATTATCGGCCAGCGAGCCTACGAATAGATTACTAATGAATGACGAAGAGCTTCGTGGAATTGGAGAGGGAAGAAGGTTTATGATGACGATGGCGACGATTTCCCCTCTCCGGAGCCCAAGACGGACTCCAGATCTGCCCTCCAGATGAAGAACAGGAGGTGGCGGCGCCTCCGTATCAAAAACGCGACGAAAACTTCTCTTTTTATTTTTTTCTGGGATGAAAGACAATTTATAGAGCTGGAGTTGGGGGCGGCAGGTGCCTGTGGGCCCCACAAGCCTGCCCACCGCCTCCAGGGGTTGGTGGCGGAGCAGGGGCTTGTGGCCCACTGGCCCACCCCCTGAGGTGGAACTTGGCGCAGATATTTTTGATATTTTCCAAAACTGCTCCCCGTAAATTTTCAGGACGTTTGGAGAACTTTGACTTCTGCACAAAAATAACACCAAGGCAATTCTGCCGAAAACAGCGTCAGTCCAGGTTAGTTCCATTCAAATCATGCAAATTATAATCCAAAACAAGGGCAAAAGAGTTTGGAAAAGTAGATACGTTGGAGACGTATCACCTCGCCGCTGGAGGCGGCGTCTTCCACCTCACGGGCCGCCTCGTCGGAGTTGCCTTCGGCATCATAGGGCTGAAGGTCGTGCAGATCCTCAGGGATCACGTTGCCGTCTTCACCCCGCTCCAAGTTGAGCTCAGCCCAGGCGGCGTACAAGGCGATGTCGCTGGCTCTCATGCACAGCTGCTCCTTCACGGCCTGCAACTCCCCCTCCGAGCCGTCGCGCTTAGCGACGAGCTTGCCCAAGTCCAGGTTTCGGTACCAGGACTTGGACAAGACCAGGGCCATGTAGGCTCCAGCATGCGTGGCCGGAGCACGCCAGGCGTCGAGGCGATCATCGCCAGCCGCAAGCCAGCGGAAGAGCCGGCTCATCGACGCCGGCTCCACGGCATCAGGCCATAGAGCCTTTATCATCGACGAGCCTGCGACTTGGAGCCACTCCACGGACTCGCCCAAGGCACGCAGGCGAGCTCTAAGGCCCATCATGGTCTCCTCCACGCTCCAAACGGAGGTGACGTCCACCTCCTGCCCGACCACGCAACGCTCCTCGCGGCTCACCTCGACGGCCGTCTCGGCTGCGTCCCGTGTCTCAGGGAGGAGACCTGAGATAGGGGAAGGGGCGCAAAGAAGAGTAAGAAGAGGAGGCGGCAAATAAGAAAACTCAAGACAAAATAAATAGGATTCATGGTCGAAGTGGTCGTCAGTCTCGTGGGCCTTCTCCAGGGCCTCGAGCTCCCGCACCTTGCTCCCTTGGGTGACGCGGGAGAATTCTTCCTGGAGGGTCGCGGCTGTATCCAGCGCCTTGGCCAGCTGTGCCTGCTTCTGGATCAGGGCTTCCTCCTTCTCCTTCAGGGCAGCGTCCTTGAGCTTCATCTCCTCAAGATGAACCGCCTCAAGACGCTCCATGTCGACAGCATGGGAGGTGTCCTTCTCCTGCAGGGAAGCGCGCCGCTGCTCCTGCTCAGCCTGACGGGCCGCCTCGAACTCCTTCTTCTCCGTATGGAGAAGAGCCAGCTGCTGCTGGAGCCGACCATCCGCCTCGCGCAAGGCGTCCCGCTCCACAACGGCTTCGCCTAGCCGGGCCAGAAGTTCAGCGACCTGGCCATCAGCCGCCTGGTTCTGAGCCCGCAGGATTGTAGCGACCCGACCTGAAATGGCCAAGTCTCTGGTGTTTCCGTACCATCCCAAGATCATGCTGGTGCACACACAGTACATCAATGTATATATCGAGAGTTCAATCACACAGCTTTATTAATCGAAATCTCATATCGAGTACTTTATTACAATAATGAATTACAATAAAGCGGTTGTAGGCCAACTCATGAGATAACTAACGAAGACTAGCGGAAGCTTCAAATGTAGACGAATCCATGTGACTCCAGGGCATATCACCGAGCATAGATCGTAGCCTCACTCCTGGTCGGAAAAGTACTCTGCAACATGACACGTTGCAGCCGTGTAGGTCAGCATATGGAATATGCCGGCAAGTCACCAAAGAGAGGGGGTGAAATAATAATTATCTATTCTATATGCATATATGGCAGGTGGGGCTATAATTTTTAGCGAAAAGCAAGTTTTCTCCTACATCAAGAGAGGATTAAAAGCAAAATATTACTACATTGTTGGTTGTTAACGAGATGGTTCCGCCAACCAATTCTCGTACCCGACTTGTCAATAATACCCACATCATTATTAAGTTGTGTTGAGAGTTCTGGAAAATTTCAATTCCTTCGGCTCAAGTTGTCCATGACCGTGGACATGGCTAATCGATTAGGTTTGGGTACTCTGTAGAGTTTTGCACACGTTCCCCACAAGATTTGATCGCCTCCGAGTATGTCCTCGCACTTCAGGGTGTTTGAAGACCGGATGATCAAAACATGGTCTTTCAACGGGTCCCTCTGATCCCCTCTCGGTGCCCATCCAATCCTACCGTTCTTCTACATCTGCTAGCACCGCCTGTCCAGAGTCGTCACGTTGTCCAACCAAGCTAGAGCCCATAATGGCTTGTGGCTGTGTAGGTAAGCCTTGGGTCTTGAAGCCTCCGTCCATCTCTTTGAGCCTGGGTGGTGCTTTCCGCAAGATGTCATGGCACTTCCCCATGCATCCCGGGTCGTCCACTAGTTTCTCCAGGGAGCCCATCTAAACCATCCTTCACCTAGATTTGCATGGCATCACGAGTTCTTGAAAGGTCTTGACTTAACCGGTCTTGATTATTAAAATTATTCTCGCATCACTCGTGATAGACTCTCAACCAGAACCCCGTCTACTCAAGCAAAGCAAAATAGAATTTGTCGTCCCGGGTGAAGCAACAGGGTTGTTGGGTGCCTACCACATGATACTACAACAACTAACCAATATTTCCAAGTACCTACTCAACATGCAATTGGGTGAAGAAAGGTAGAACTATAATGCATAGAAAACATGGGTAATAGTATGATCAATGTGACTTTCCTTGCTGATAGTTGTCGTGATGAAGCGCTTCTAAGTAGCAAGCTTTGCACTCTGGGTGATCTATCGATACAAACAAAATACACACAATAAGCACTACAATCACTAACAAACAAAATAAAATCACTAACATATAAACACCATAGCACAAAGTGAAGAAATTCACTTAACAAAACCAAAATAGAATCTGTTTTTGGTAAAACCCCAAGTAAAAATACTTTAAAAAAATTGAAACTTAAACTACTGAAAGATATGATCACTAGGAAATAACATCAAAAAAATTAAATTAAAATCTATTTTGAAACTCTCAGAATAAGCAAAAGAAGATTTAAACTAAATTTGTTCTAATTGAAATTTTGAAATTTCAAACATGGGCAAATAATATGTTTTCGGAAACTACAGGAAAATTTTGATCTACTGCAAAAAGAATCAACTCCATTGGAGTCCTAGAACAAAAGTTATAAAGGAAACAATATTGAAACTCTCTTTGTTTTTAAAACTAAAACAGAAAAAATAAAACTAACCTAACGAACAGGGGGGTACGTGGCAGCTCCTGATTGGTCAGGCGTGTGCGCTGCGGTGGCTTAGTTAGCGAACGGCCGTAATCTAACCGAAAACCCTCTGGCTAATGTTAAGTGAAGAAAAACCATTCGGTTTTGTTGAAAACCCGAAGGGGTATCGGTGGTTTTAATCCCATGCGTTAAATCTAGATAGGACGGCTACAGGAGGTGGTCGGGTGCTCACGGAGGGGCTGCCAGCGATGGGGTCTTCTCCGGTGGAGCAGAGAAGGTGGCGAGGTTGGGGTTAGGGCTCTGGCAAGCTCCGGCGCGTCCGAGGTGTCGGGGAGGTGGCGGCGTGGCTCTAGCGAGCTCTAGTCGCGACGGCGAGGCGAGAGGATGTCGTTGGCGAGCAGGGGGAGGCCGGGGAGCTTCAGTGTGGCTGAACTCCTGCGAGGTGGCGAGGGGAGGCGTGGGGCGAGGGAGCTTCGGCTTTGGGGAGGGGAACAGGGTGCGGAGGGGTGGTGGAGCTTTTATAGGGGGAGGGTGAGCTCGGGAGGGAAAGAGGAGGGAGATCCGGGAGGGGATAGGCCGGCGCCTGCGAGGGAAAGAAATCGGGGGTGGGGAAGGAAGGAGATGGCCGGTGGGGGGGGCTCAGTCGGGCGTGGGGCCCGCTGGCCAGAGAGAGAAGGGGAGTGGAGGCGCTGTCGGTTGGCCGATCCAGAAGTAATCTGGATCTCGGCTGAGGGGGGATCGGCCCGATTGCTATAAGACGCGTGGGGCGCTTTCCTAAAAACAACTACCTTTCCTATTTTTCAAAAAAAATGAAACTAAATCAAATAAATAGGCAAGTAAATAAAATCCAAAAATAGGGGTATTATAACCAAAATTTTCAGAAAAAATCTCTACACGTTTAACATTTTTCCAAAGCCAAAATAAAAACTTTAAAAAATGTTTTTTTCAAAAAACCCCTAAAAGCCTTATTTCCTTTTTTGCAAATATTTTCTCAATAAAGTTTTGGTTTACTTGGCTCAAAATATTTCAAAAGTGCCCCTGGTTTTGGAGGGTCATGTTCCTCCTCTCTTTTGTGTTTGACAGAATATATCTCCCGACATTTCTTGAGTGGAGAAAAATAAAATAGAATTGCAAAGCAAAGTCAAAAGGATTCCAATGCCAGCTTTATTTCATCCAATATGCATAGATGCTTAGCTACAATTGTAAAACATTCCAAATTAGGAAATTTGGGATGTTACAAACCTACCCACCTTAAGATGAATCTCGCCCTCGAGATTCGGGTTGGCTAGAAAATAGGTGTGGGTGGTCTCGACGAAGATCCTCTTCTCGTTCCCACGTGGCTTCTTCCTTGGTGTGGTGACTCCACAGAACCTTGCAAAACTTGATGATCTTGCTGCGGGTAACTCTGTTGGCAGTCTTGAGAATCCTGACGGGTTTCTCCTCATACGTCAGATCACTGTCAAGCTGTATGGCCTCTAGGGGCACTGTATCTCTCAACGGAACATCAGCCATCTCAGCATGGCATTTCTTCAACTAGGAAACATGGAAGACATCATGAACTCCGGTCAATCCTTCCGACAATTCCAGTTTATATGCAACTTCGCCTCTACGTTCAAGAATTTTGTAGGGGCCAATGAATCGGGGTGCTAACTTTCCTTTTACACCAAATCTCTTGATTCCTCGAAGTGGAGACACCCGAAGGTATGCTCGATCTCCCACTTCATATGTTACTTCCTTGCGTTTTCTGTCCGCATAACTCTTTTGTCTGGACAAAGCTTGAGTCGGTCACGAATCAGCTTGACCCTCTCTTCAGAATCTCGGATAAGTTCGGGACCAAAAAGTTGTCGGTCTGTAACACCATCCCACATCAATGGTGTTCTGCACCTCCTTCCGTATAGAGCTTCGAAAGGGGCCATCTTCAGACTGGTCTGATAGCTGTTGTTGTATGAGAACTCGGCATAAGGTAAATTGTCGTCCCAGCTAGACCCATAGTCTAGTGCGCAAGCTCTCAACATGTCCTCTAGAATCCGATTGACTCTCTCGGTCTGTCCGTCGGTCTGAGGGTGAAAAGCTGTACTGAACTCCAATCTCGTTCCCAAGGTTTCATGTAGTTGGTGCCAAAATTTTGACGTGAACTCGGTCCCTCTATCTGACACAATACTCTTCAGTACTCCATGTAGACATACGATCCTGGTCATATATATTTTGGCCAGCTTAGCACTCATGTAAGTAGTCTTCACGGGGATGAAGTGAGCTACCTTGGTCAAATGATCGACCACTACCCAGATAGAATCATAACCTGAACGGGTCCTGGGTAATCCTCTCATGAAGTCCATACCAAGCTTCTCCCATTTCCACTCGGGTATTGGCAATGGTTGAATAATCCTGCTGGCTTCTGATGCTCAGCCTTTACTCGCTGACAAACATCGCATATTGCTACAAATTCAACAATATCCTTTTTCATTCATGTCCACCAGAAACTTTCCTTTAAGTCCAGATACATCTTGGTGTTGCCTGGGTGTATCGAGTACGGGGAATCATGGGCCTCCTGAAGTATCAACTTCTTGAGTTCAGGATCATTGGGCACGTAGATACGGTCCTCAGACCATATAGTTCCATGTTCATCCTCACAAAAACCTTTAGCCTCCCCGTCATTCATTTTCTGCTTTATCTCAGCTATCTCCTTGTTTGATTTTTGTGCTTTGCGGATCTTTTCGGTCAAGGTGGACTGAATTTCCAGCGTTGCCACATGTCCTCTTGGGACTATCTCCAATTTGAGCTCTCTAAGATCATCGACTAACTCCTGGGGTAATCCTCCCGCTATGAGTGTGTTCACATAACTCTTACGGCTCAAAGCATCGGCTACAACATTTGCCTTCCCTGGGTGATAATACAATCTCATGTCATAGTCCTTGATCAACTCTAGCCATCTCCTTTGTCTGAGGTTCAACTCCTTCTGCGTGAAGATATATTTCAGGCTCTTGTGATCAATGTAAACATCACAACTATTTTCGATCAGGAAATGTCTCCAGGTCTTGAGAGCGTGCACTACGGCTGCTAGTTCCAAATCATGCGTGGCATAATTCAACTCATGGGTTCTGAGCTGTCTGGATGCATAAGCTACAACGTTTTCTTCTTGCATGAGCACTCCTCCAAGTCCTTGACGATAAGCGTCACAATAAACCTAGAAATCCTTCTGAATGTAAGGCAATATCAGCACTGGGGCTGTAACCAGACGTTTCTTCAACTCTTGGAAACTGGCTTCACATTCCTTGGTCCAAACATACTTGTACTCCTTCTTCAACAACTTTGTTATGGGCTTGGCGATCTTTGAGAAATTCTCAATAAACCTTCGGTAATATCCAGCAAGTCCGAGGAAACTGCGGATCTCCTTAACTGAAGTGGGTGCTACCCAGTCGGTAACTGCTGCAACCTTGGCAGGATCCACTGCTATTCATTCTCCTGAAATGACGTGTCCGAGGAATCCAACTTCCTTCAACCAAAATTCACATTTGATGAACTTCGCATACAGCTGATGCTCTCGAAGTTTCTCCAAAACCAGACGCAAGTGTTCCTTGTGTTCCTCCTCATTGTTGGAGAATATCAGTATGTCATCGATGAACACCACGACAAACTTGTCCAAGTATTCCATAAATACCTTGTTCATCAGATTCATGAAATATGCCGGAGCATTAGTCAATCCAAATGACATGAGCGTGTACTCATACAGACCATACCGGGTGGTGAAGGTTGTCTTGGGTATATCTTGTTCACGAATTTTCAGCTGATGATACCCTGAGCGAAGATCGATCTTGGAGAATACTCAGGCTCCAACTAATTGGTCAAACAAGTCATTGATCATCAGCAAGGGATACTTGTTCTTGATGGTCGCGTCGTTCAATGCATGATAATCGACTACCATTCTCAAGGATTTATCCTTCTTTTCAACCAAAAGCACTGGGGCTCCCCAAGGTGAAGAACTTGGGCGGATATACCCTTTGTCCAATAACTCCTTAATTTTCTTCTTGATTTCTACTAAATCATTTGCGGGCATCCGGTAGGGTCTCTTGGACATCGGGGCTGTTCCGGGCAATAGCTAAATCAGGAACTCAATCTCTCTATCTGGTGGCATGCCCGGCAATTCCTCCGGAAATACATCTGGGAAGTCTTGTACAACTGGCACTTCCTCCTGAACTACTCCTGTGAGAGAGTTTACCCGTTTACTTCGTGTCGGGCGCTGGGATACGTACTTAATCCGCTTTTGCTCGGGGGTGGTGAGCAAAATAGACTTAAGGGCACAATCAATATTTCCTTCATACTTGGTCAAGCAATCCATGCCTAGGATTACATCCAATCCCTGAGACTCTAATACGATGAGGTTGGTGGGAAACATATGGTTCCCAATGTTGAGACTCAAAGCATGGCATCCTATCCCAGCTGTCATCATGCCTCCTCGAGAACTGACCTTAATAGGTTGGCTGAGGGTTCTAGTTGGCAAACTATACTTTTCCACAGCTACCCTTGATATGAATGAATGCGTTGCACCAGAATCAAAAAGTACCAATAATGGACGTGAATTTAACAGGAACTTACCAACCAATGTATCAGGGTGATCATAGACCTCTTCAACATCAATGTGATTCACCTGAGCTCGGGGAAAAGGATTTGGCTTCCTTGCTGCTGAGTTGCCATTGCCGTTTCCATTTCCCTGCTTGTTCTGGGGACATTCAGTGGCATAGTGTCCCGTCTTTTGGCACTTGAAGCAGGTGATACGAGTCAGGTCCTTCTGAGCTAGAGCGGGAGGGTGCTAGTTGCCATTGCCATTCTTGAAGTTGCTGTTGTTGCGGTGGTTCCCATTTCCTCCATGGTTGTGGCCTCCATAGTTGTGCTGGACGTGTCCTCCAAACTTACCGGATCCAGTCCAGGTATTCCTGAAATAGGGGGTGTAGCGAGGCTTCTACTGAGTGCCGGAGTTGAACTTCCCATTGCCATACTTCGTCTTGCGGTTCTCCATCTGCTGATGTTTCCCCTCCAAGATGAGGGCCTTATATACCAGCTCCTGGTAGTTGTTGAACTTGGCTACGGTCAGCTGAATGCTCAACTCATCGTTGAGTCCCTCCAAGAACTTTTCCTGATTGGCCGCATCATCGGCCACATCTCCAGGTGCATAACGGCCGAGCATGCTGAATTCATCAACATACTGAGCCACAGAGCGATTTCCCTGGCGTAAGTTGTGAAACCCACGCTTCTTCAGACTAATGGCCCCAGCTGAGACATGAGCGGTGCGAAAGGCTTGCTTGAATTGCTCCCAGGTGACTCCACCGATGGGGTAAGTGGTGGTTTAGTTCTCCCACCATGCAGCTGCGGGGCCTTCAAGTTGATTCGCGGCAAAGCGCACCTTCTCAGCTTCAGTACATCCAGCAGTGATTATTTCCCGCTCCATCTTGCGGAGCGAATCATCTACCATAATGGGCTCAATGCTACTGGAGAAAGTCGGGGGGTTCAACCTCAGAAAATGGGTGAGATTGTCGGCCTAGGGTGGATGATGGTTGTTGTTATTGTTCTGGTTCTGAATGATCAGATCCATTAGGGCATTCTGTTGCTGAATCAACTGTGTGAGTTCCGGCGGGAAGTTGGAAGCAGGGTCACGTCTCGGAGGCATCTGGTGTTTGTAGAGGGATGGGATTAGCATAGAACAAGGGTCTAAAGAGTAATTACACTACCCATATGAAATGCAACAAACAAGTATCACACCACACATTTTTTATTCATTATCACCACAAAAGGTTCACACACGGGGATACAAGTTTTGATAACCTAAACATCGGCCTAAGCGTTTTACGATAAGATAAATTGGTGGACTAGTCTAAGTGTCCTCTTCAGAAGAGCATGGTGGTGGGTCCGTCGGTGGAGCTTGCTTCGTAGTCCTCCTCATTGCTGATCAAGGGGGCTACGTCTCCTTCAGGGTGAAGGTTCTCGCCCATGTCCAGTTCTTCCTCCAGATATGCGACACGAGCCTTCAGCTTCTCGATCTTCTCCAAGAACTCCTTCACTTCCAATTCGTGCCCATAGTGGGCTTCTAGGGCTGCTTCTTCGAGTTCGAGTTCGCGGAGCGACAGTTGCTTGATCTTCCTGGTGTCCTTGACCACACGATGCTCCAGAGTCCCGCTGTGCGTCTCCAAGGTCTGGGCATAGGACAGGAGAGCGTATTTGGTATTGATTGAGATGACTTCTCCATCTTCTCCTCTCCGGGATACCATGAATAGGTCCGGTGAAATAGGGAAGCCTCTATACACTTCCTTGATACGTCCGAGTGCACAATGGACCGCCATGTCCCTTCCGAGAATCCAGCTGGGTGCGATGAACTTGAAGTACACACGCTCAGTGCACGGCTCGAATGTCCTTCCGGGGATGTGCACCTCAATCCTGTAGCGTGAATCTTCCGGGAAAGACGAAGTAGGCTTCCCAGTGATAGTCGGCAGAGCAATCCTTAAGTCCTTGGTGATCTGCATCAGCTCCTTTCCGAAAGGCATAGTGGCGTCGGGCTGGCAAAACTCCGTGACCTTAATGGGGATGAAGGTGACCATCTAAAAATATTGGAAAATCGGAGAGAAGTCAGAAATGGGTAGAAAAGGAAATAGAAGATTTATAGACATAAGAAAAATAGTTTTCTTCCTAAGGGTTTTCCATTCCTAGAGGTTACGTCCTACGGTCAGCGTGTGCTCTGATACCATATCTATAGCGACCCGGCCTGAAATAACCAAGTCTCTGGTGTTTCCGTACCATCCAAATATCATGCTGGTACACATAGTACATCAATATATATATCGAGAGTTCAATCACACAGCTTTATTAATCGAAATCTCATATCGAGTACTTTATTACAATAATGAATTACAATAAAGTGGCTGAAGGCCAACTCATGAGATAACTAACGAAGACTAGCGGAAGCGTCAAAAGTAGACGAGTCCATCTGACTCCAGGGCATATCACCGAGCATAGATCGTAGCCTCACTCCTGGTCGGAAAAGTACTCTGCAACATGACACGTTGCAGCCGTGTAGGTCAGCATATTGAATTTGCCGGCAAGTCACCAAAGAGAGGGGGTGAAATAATAATCATCTATTCTATATGCATATATGGCAGGTGGGGCTATAAGTTTTTTAGCGAAAAGCAAGTTTTCTCCTACATCAAGAGAGTATTAAAAGCAAAATATTACTACATTGTTGGTTGTTAACGAGATGGTTCCGCCAACCAATTCCCGTACCCGAGTTGTCAATAATACCGACATCATTATTAAGTTGTATTGAGAGTTCTGGAAAATTTCAATTCCTTCGGCTCAAGTTGTCCATGACCGTGGACACGGCTAATCGATTAGGTTTGGGTACTCTGCAGAGTTTTGCACACGTTCCCCACAAGATTTGATCGCCTCCGAGTATGTCCTCGCACTTCAGGGTGTTTGAAGACCGGATGATCAAAACATGGTCTTTCAACGGGTCCCACTGATCCCCTGTCGGTGCCCATCCAATCCTACCGTTCTTCTACATCTGCTAGCACCGCCTGTCTAGAGTCGCCACGTTGTCCAACCAAGCCAAAGCCCATAATGGCTTGTGGCTGTGCAGGTAAGCCTTGGGTCTTCAAGCCTCCGTCCATCTCTATGAGCCTGGATGAAGCTTTCCGTAAGATATCATGGCACTTCCCCATGCATCCCGGGTCGTCCACTGGTTTGTCCAGGGAGCCCATCTAAACCGTCCTTCACCCAGTGTTGCATTGCATCACGAGGTCTTGAAAGGTCTTGACTTAACCGGTCTTGATTATTAAAATTATTCTCGCATCACTCGTGATAGACTCTCAACCAGAACCCCGTCTACTCAAGCATAGCAAAATAGAATTTGTCGTCCCGGGCCAAGCAACAGGGTTGTTGGGTGCCTACCACATGATACTACCACAAGTAACCAATATTTACAAGTACCTACTCAACATGCAATTGGGCGAAGAAAGATAGAACTATAATGCATAGAAAAGATGGGTAATAGTATGATCAACGTGACTTGCCTTGCTGATAGTTGTCATGATCAAGCGCTTCTAATTAGCAAGCTTCACACTCTGGGTGATCTATCGATACAAACAAAATACACACAATAAACACTACAATCACTAACAAACAAAATAAAATCACTAACATATAAACACCATAGCACAAAGTGAAGAAATTCACTTAACATAACCAAAACATAATCTGTTTTTGGTAAAACCCCAGGTAAAAATGCTTCAAAAAAATTGAAACTTAAACTACTGAAAGATATGATCACTAGGAAACAACATCAAAAAAATTAAATTAAAAGCTATTTTGAAACTATCAGAATAAGCAAAACAAGATTTAAACTAAATTTGTTCTAATTCAAATTTTGAAATTTCAAACATAGGCAAATAATATGTTTTCGGAAACTACAAGAAAATTTTGATCTATTGCAAAAAGAATCAACTCCATTGGAGTCCTAGAACAAAGGAAACAATATTAAAACTCTCTCTGTTTTTAAAACTAAAACAGAAAAAATAAAACTAACCTAACGAACAGGGGGGTACGTGGCAGCTCCTGATTGGTTAGGGGTGTGCGCTGCGGTGGCTTAGTTAGCGAACGGCCGTAATCTAACCGAAAACCCTCTGGCTAATGCTAAGTGAAGAAAAACAATTTGGTTTTGTTTGAAAACCGAAGGGGTATCGGTGGTTCTAATCCGATGCGTTAAATCTAGATCGGACGGCTACGGGAGGGGGTCGGGTGCTCACTGATACGTCTCAAATGTATCTATAATTTTTGATGGTTTCACGTTGTCATCCTGCCTTCTTTGTATGTTTTATGTACCTTCTTATATCTTTTTGCGACTAACTTATTGATTCAGTGCCAAGTGCCAGTTCTTCTTTTTTCCGTGTTTTTGACTCTTTTCAGATCTGATTTTGGAACGGAGTCCAAACGGAAGAAAAACCCCGAAATGATTTTTTCCCGAATAGAAGAAGTCCACGGGGCCTTTGGGCCAAGCCAGGTGGGCTCCAGGGAGCCCACAAGCCCCACTCCGCCACCAGGGGGAGGCGGCGGTCGGCGTGCTTGTGGTCTCCTTGGTCGCCCCCTGACCTAGGTATTGCGCCTATATATTCCCAAATATTCCGCAAAAAATCAGGGGAGCCTCGAAAATACTTTTCCGCCGCCGCAAAGCTTCCGTTTCCGCGAGATATCATCTGGAGAGCCTTACCGGCGCCGTGCCGGAGGGGACTTTGGAGGTGGAGGGCTTCTTCATCATCATCATCGCCCCTCCAATGACTCGTGAGTAGTTCACTTCAGACCTACGGGTCCGTAGTTAGTGGCTAGATGGCTTCATCTCTTTCTTGGATCTTCAATACAAAGTTCTACATGATCTTCATGGAGATCTATCCGATGTAATCTTCTTTGGCGGTCTGTTTGTCGAGATCCGATGAATTGTGGACTTGTTATCAGATTATCTATGATATATATTTGAGTCTTTGCTGATTTCTTATATGCATGGTTTGATATCCTTGTAAGTCTCTCCGAGTCTTGGGTTTTTTTGGCCAACTAGATCTATGATTCTTGCAATGGGAGAAGTGCTTGGTTTTGGGTTCTGCCATGTGGTGACCTTTCCCAGTGATAGTAGGGGCAGCAAAGCACACATCAAGCAGTTGCCATCGAGGGTAAAAAGATGGGGTGTTTGTCATTGGTTTGAGATTATCCCTCTACATCATGTCATCTTGCTTAAGGCGTTACTTTGTTCTTATGGACTTCATACACTAGATGCATGCTGGATAGCGGTCGACGTGTGGAGTAATAGTAGTAGATGTAGAAAGTATCGGTCTACTTGTTTCGGACGTGATGCCTATAGAAATAATCATTGCATAGATATCGTCACGACTCTGCAGAGTTCTATCAATTGCTCGACAGTAATTTGTTCACCCACCGTCTACTTGCTTTCATGAGAGAAGCCACTAGTAAACACTACGGCCCTCGGGTCTATTCACATCCATCGTTTACAAGTAGAATTTAAGTTTGCTACACTACCTAAGGAATTGGTGGTTTGCTTTCTTGTACTAATGTTATCACGAGTTTCTATTTAAGTTTCGTGTTGTGAAGTTTTCAAGTTTTGGGTGAAGTCCTTATGGACAAAAGGATAAAGAGTAACAAGAGCTCAAGCTTGGGGACGCCCAAGGCACCCCAAGAGATTTAAGGATGCCGTAAAAGCCTAATCTTGGGGATGCCCCGGGAAGGCATCCCCTCTCTCGTCTTCAATCCATCGGTAACGTTACTTGGGGCTATATTTTTATTCACCACATGTTATGTGTTTTTGCTTGGAGCGTCTTGTATCGTAGGAGTCTTTTATTTTTGTTGTGTCACAATCATCCTTGCTGCACACCTAGAGAGAGAGACATGCACACACCATGATTTTGTCGACCTTCACTTATATCTTTTTATAGACAATTCACCTCACATGTGCTTCACTTATATATTTTGAGCTAGATACCTTTTGTTCTGTGTGCTTCACTTATATATTTTAGAGCGCAACGGTGCGTGGCTTGGTAGTTGATCTATGCTCTGAAAGTTGTCTCAAAAGGGGTAGTTATCCAAAGGGACACGAAAACTTCCACCTTCATGTGCATTGAATAGTTAGAGAAGTTTGATTCATCTCAATTAGTTTTGAGTTGTGGTTATGGTAATAGTGAAGTCATGCTAGTAAGGTGTTGTGGATCTAGAAATACTTGTGTTGAAGTTAGTGATTCCCGTAGCATGCACGTATAGGGAACTGCTATGTGATGAAATCTGAGCATGATTAGTATATTGATTGTCATCCTTTGCGCGGTAGTCGGGATCGCGCGATGGTTTATACCTACCAACCCTTCCCCTAGGAGTATGCGTTGAATGCTTTGTTTTGATTACTAATAAATTTTTTGCAACAAGTATATGAGTTCTTCATGACTAATGTTGAGTCCATGGTTTAGATGCACTTTCACCTTCCACAATCACTATCTTCTTAGTGCCGCCCAACTTTCGCCGGTGCACAAAACCCACCATTAGCCTCCCTCAAAACAGCCACCATACCTACTTACTATGGCTTTTTCAAAGTCATTCCGAGATATATTGCCATGCAACTACCGCCATGATATGTGCCACCATGTCTACATTGCCTTTGCATGATCATAAGATAGCTAGCATGATGTTTCCATTGATGTCTATGCCATGCTAGATCATTGCCACGGTACACTACCGAAGGCATTCCATATAGAGTCATAATTGCTCTAAGTTTTGAGTTGAAAGTGTGATGATCATCATTATTGGAGCATTGTCCGATGTGAGGAAATAAAAGAGGCCAAAGAAGCCCATAAAAAAAGAGGCCAAAGAGCCCACCAAAATAAATAAAATGAGAGAAAAAGAGAGAAGGGACAATGCTACCACTTTTTCCACACTTGTGCATTTTGAGCACCATGATCTTCATGATTGAGAGTCTCTCATTTTGTCACCACCATATAGCTAGTGGGAAATTCTCATTATATAACTTTGCTTGTATATTCCAATGATAGGCTTCCTCAAAATTGCCTTAGGTCTTCGTGAGCAAGCAAGTTGGATGCACACCCACTAGTTTTCTTTAGGAGCTTTCACATGCTTGTAGCTCTAGTGCATAATTTGTATGGCAATCCCTAATCATTCACATTGATATCTATTGATGAGCATCTCCACAGCTCATTGATATGCCTAGTTATTGTGACTATCTTCTCCTTTTTTTGTCTTGCAACCTCCACCACATTCCACACCATCTATAGTGCTATAACCATGGCTCACGCTCATGTATTGCGTGAGAGTTGAAAATGTTTGAGAAAGTAAAGGTGTGAAACAATTACTTGGCCAATACCGGGGTTGTGCATGATTTAAATTCGTTATGCAATGATGATAGAGCATAGCCAGACTATATGCTTTTGTAGGGATAACTTTCTTTCGGCCTTGTTATTTTGAAAGTTCATGATTACTTTGCTAGTTTGCTTGAATTATTATTGTTTCCACGTCAATAGAAAATTATTGTTTTGAATCTATTGGATCTGAACTTTCACGTCACATAAGAGGAATTACAAAGGACACCTATGCTAGGTAGCATGAAAGCATCAAAAATTCATTCTTATCACTTCCCTACTCGAGGACGAGCAGGAGTTAAGCTTGGGGATGCTTGATACGTCTCAAACGTATCTATAATTTTCGATGGTTTCACGCTGTTATCTTGCCTTCTTTGTATGTTTTATGTAACTTTTTATATCTTTTTGGGACTAACATATTAATTCAGTGCCAAGTGCCAGTTCGTGTTTTTTCTGTGTTTTTGACCCTTTTCAGATCTTGTTTTGGAATGCAGTCCAAACGGAAGAAAAACCCCGAAATGATTTTTCCCGAGCGGAAGAAGTCCAGGGGTCCTTTGGGCCAAGCCAGGTGGGCTCCAGGGAGCCCACAAGCCCCCACTCCACCACCAGGGGGAAGCGGCGGTGGGCATGCTTGTGGCCTCCCTGGCCGCCCCCTCACCTAGGTCTTGTGCCTATATATTCCCAAATATTCCGCAAAAAATCAGGGGAGCCTCGAAAATACTTTTCTGCCGCTGCAAGCTTCCGTTTCCGCGAGATCTCATCTAGAGACCCTTCCCTGCACCCTGTCGGAGGGGACTTTGGAGGTGGAGGGCTTCTTCATCATCATCATCGCCCCTCCAATGACTCGTGAGTAGTTCACTTCAGACCTACGGGTCTGTAGTTAGTAGCTAGATGGCTTCTTCTCTCTCTTGGATCTTCACTACAAAGTTCTCCATGATCTTCATGGAGATCTATCCGATGTAATCTTCTTTGGCGGTGTGTTTGTCGAGATCCGATGAATTGTGGACTTGTGATCAGATTATCTATGATATATATTTGAGTCTTTGCTGATTTCTTATATGCATGATTTGATATCCTTGTAAGTCTCTCTGAGTCTTGTGTTTTGTTTGGCCAACTAGATCTGTGATTCTTGCAATGGGAGAAGTGCTAGGTTTTGGGTTCTGCCATGTGGTGACCTTTCCCAGTGACAGTAGGGGCAGCAGGGCACACATCAAGCAGTTGCCATCAAGGGTAAAAAGATGGGGTTTTTATCATTGGTTTGAGATTATCCCTCTACATCATGTCATCTTGCTTAAGGTGTTACTCTGTTCTTATGGACTTAATACACTAGATGCATGCTGGATAGCGGTCGACATGTGGAGTAATAGTAGTAGATGCAGAAAGTATCGGTCTACTTGTTTCGGACGTGATGCCTATAGAAATAATCATTGCATAGATATCGTCACGACTCTACACAGTCCTATAAATTGCTCGACAGTAATTTGTTCACCCATCGTCTACTTGCTTTCATGAGAGAAGCCACTAGTAAACACTACGGCCCCCGGGTCTATTCACATCCATCGTTTACAACTCCGCTTTTACTTTGCTTTGTTACTTTGTTGTTTTAGTTCTCACTTGGCAAACAATCTATAAGGGATTGACAACCCCTTCATAGCGTTGGGTGCAAGCTTTTGTGTTTGTGCAGGATCTTGAGATACTCTTCCGCCGTATTGAAACCTTGGTTCTAAAACTGAGGGAAATACTTACCGTCGCTGCGCTACATCACCCTTTCCGCTTCGAGGGAACACCAACGCAAGGCTCCAAGGCCACGGGGGAAATCCTTTGCATACTTGCCTAGGAAGTCCCTTAAGGCGTAGCCGTAGTTGAAGGATTCCTGGTGCCGTCGACACAACTACTTCCTGGCACCGTTGTCGGGGATCTTTTTGAGGTAGCAAAAGTATTTCTGGCGCTGTTGCAAGGGATACACACCAGAACAATCACTCACTGAGGGGCTGCCGGCGATGGGGTCTTCTCCGGCGGGGCAGAGAAGGTGGCGAGGTCGGGGTTGGGGCTCTGACGAGCTCCGGCGGCGTCCGAGGTGTCGGGGAGGTGGCGGCGGGGCTCCGGCGAGCTCTGGTGGCGACGGCGAGGCAAGAGGACGTCGGGGGCGAGCAGGGGAGGCCGAGGAGCTTCGGTGTGGCCGAACTCCGGCGAGGTGGCGAGGGGAGGCGTGGGGCGAAGGAGCTTCGGGTTTGGGGAGGGGAACGGGGTGCGGAGGGGTGGGGGAGCTTTTATAGGGGGAGGGGTGAGCTCAGGAGGGAAAGAGGAGGGAAATCCGGGAGGGGATCGGCCGGCTCCGGCGAGGGAAAGAAATCGGGGGTGGGGAAGGAAGGAGATGGCCGGTTGGGGGGCTCGGTCGGGCGCGGGGCCCGCTGGCGAGAGAGAGAAGGGGAGAGGAGGCGACGTCGGTTGGCCGATCCAGAAGTAATCTGGATCCCGACTGAGGGGGGATCGGCCCGATTGCTATACGACGCGTGGGGCGCTTTCCAAAAAAACTACCTTTCCTATTTTCCAAAAAACGTAAACTAAATCAAATAAATAGGAAAGTAAATAAAATCCAAAAATAGGGGTATTATATACCAAAATTTACAGAAAAAAAATCTCTACACGTTTAACATTTTTCCAAGGCCAAAATAAAAACTTAAAAAATGTTTTTTTAGAAAAACCCTAAAACCCTTATTTCATTTTTTGCAAATATTTTCTCAATAAAGTTTTGGTTTACTTGGCTCAAAATAATTCAAAAGTGCCTCTGGTTTTGGAGGGTCATGTTCCTCCTCTCTTTACTGTTTGACAAAATATATCTCCCGGCATTTCTTGAGTGGAGAAAAAGAAAATATAATTGCAAAGCAAAATCAAAAGGATTCCAATGCCAGTTTTATTTTATTCAATATGCATAGATGCCTAGCTACAATTGTAAAACATTCCAAATTAGGAAATTTGGGATGTTAGAAGCATGTTGTATGCCTGCACCTGGGCATCATAAAGATCCTACGAACAAAGTAAAGCAAAGTAAGATTCGGCATGGTTAATCCATAACCATCCCGATACTCGGGGGCTACACCCAGTGGTTGCGCTGGCGCACCCCCACTAAAAAAGCAAACCAAGAGATAAGCTCGAAGAGATTCGGCCCAGCCAATGCTTGGCCGGCCCGATTCTCGGGGGCTACACCCAGTGGGTGCGCAGGCGCGCCCCCACTGATTCAAGAAGAAGAAGAAAAAAAATCAAAATCGAAGACAAAGAGGAGGCAAAAGACGAAGCAATTACCCTGGTGCGCTCCTCCAGACGCTCCAAGTGGCTGCCCGCCACGCGGGCCACCTGCTCCACCTTGTATCGGCTGTTGGCGAACAGCGATACGAGCTCCGGGACGCCTTGGAGTATGGTGCCCGCGGGCAGCGTCTGGCGCTCAAGGTTGGCCGCTCGCCAAGCCTTCATGGGCCGGCTCCCGGCTCTGGGACCGGCTCCTGGAGTAGCCGGACCACGATTGGAGATGACGATGGTGCCATCTCCAGGTGTCGTTGTGGCGGCCGACACCATCTCCATAGCAGGAGGTGGATTGGCCGCGTCCGGCGCGTCCATGACCACCTCTGGCGCATCTAGGGCCACCTCTGGCGCATCCAGGTTTAGCTCCGGCGCGTCGTCCGCCGCCTCGGCCTTCGGCGACTCAGGGATCTCCTCGAGGTCCACTAGTGCAGAGGCGTCCGGCTCAGACGGCTTGGTCGCCTCGGTCCTCCAGGCTCGCCTCGGGGCCGCCTCGCTAGCTGGCTCCTCCGCACAAGCACGTGTGGAGGGGTCATGTCTAGCCTTCGTACGCCCCTCCACAGGCTTCTCGACCCAGCTGGTCCGAGATTGGCCTTCGGTCATCTTCTCCGCGGCCACATCCCAGCGGTGGGCGGATTGTTCCTCAAGTTCCTTCCGGGCAGCGTCAGCCGCTGCCCAGCCGGCTCGCTCAGGGGCGGAGGCGATGTCTTCTTCTACGTCCTCCGCCTCCCTGGTAAGTAGCGCATTGAGGAACATGTCTTCACGCAAGACAAAGCAAAAAGAATGAAGGGGAACCCTTACCCCGCGACGACGAGAAACTGCCTCCTGCCGACACCAGCACGACGCTTCTTAGCACTGCGTGCTCGTACTCCGACTGGAGGACCTGTCGCGGCTCGCTTGGGAACCGGCCTGGAAGCTGTGGCACCCTTGCCTTTCCTCCCCGTCGCCTCGCCAAGGCCGGCCGCCTCAGCCGCATGGCGGCGACCGTGCTCAGGGGCGGGCTGGTGACCTCCTCCACCCCGTCAGAGTCTTCCGCGAAGGCTGCACCAGATATGGAGGGCGGTGTCTCATCATCATCCGTCCAATCAACACTGGAGGGCTTCAGATGCTCATCAGACGGCTCCCTGGCCTCCGACTCCAGCGCATCCTCCGAACCTTCGGAGGCGGTAGAGAGAGACTCGATCATGCCCTCGTCCTCGATCTCCGAGGCGTCAGACGTCACCACGTCGGGGGCCGGCGGGTTGAGTGCCTGCAGCTTCTCGAACATCTGCACCATCGAGTCGGCGACCGACTCAAAAAGATGATCGACTACAAGAAAAACAAGAAGAATAGACTCAACGAGAGTACTTACCATCGGAGGCAGATGGGACCTGTCGTGAGGGGCCAGCCCCCACTCCCAGTACCCACCATCGTCCATGTGGGCGGTGGAAATCTGGTTCACACCCCGCGCCAATGCGATGGCTGTGAAGTTCCTGGTGGAGATCCGTCAAGGATCATACCGGCCGCCCATCTGGCAAACTAGATGGGGACGCCTGTGCAGGGGCAAGATCCTGCGGGAAATCATGATGGTAAGCAGGTCGCGGCCCAGGAGGCCGTGACCCTTCAAGCTATTGAGGTAGGCGCCGATCTGTGCCACCTCGGGAATCGGCTTCAGATACTTCGCCTGCCAGTTCAACATTGCCATCGGAGTCTCGATGTCGAATGGAGGCATGTTGAGGGCGTCGTGTGCGGGGGTGGCGTTCTTCACATAGAAGAAGCCTCTCTGTCACTTCTTGATGGATTCTTGAAGTGGCATCTGGGGGAAGCCGGACTTCGAGCGAGGGTGCACCAGTGCAGCCCCGCACGGCGTCATCGGACGAGGCCTATCGAGTTTGTCCATCTCGGGCTTGTCCATCTTCTTGGACTGCTGCTTGAGGAAGAATAAGCTCTGCCAGAGGTCGAGGCTAGGCTCGATCCCAAAAAAGGCCTCGCACAGGACGACGAAGGAGGAAAGCTGGAGAATGGCATTCGGCGCTAGGTGGTGCGGATGCAGGCCGAAGAAGATGAGCCAGTTGGAGAAGAAGATGCTCGCCGGAAGCCCGAATCCCCTGTAGAAGTGCTCATCAAACACGGCGATCTCTCCTTCCCGCGGCATCGGGGCGGTCTCGGCGTCGGGGATCCGCACGGTCACGAGAGAGGCAGGAGGCAACATCCGGCAGTGGCGGAGCGCCTTGATGTGGCCGTCGCAAATCTCGCTGCCAAGCCAAGCCCCGTGGGACGAGCACTTCTTCGAAGAGGAGCCGCTCGCCATGACTGTGGGAGACAGATGCTTGGGAAGACTGGTGGCAACGGGTAGCGCGACGACAATGGAGAGGAAGAAGACAAAGACAGACGGTCTCTTGCTCTCTGGGCTCAGGGAGGAAGAGGGCATCGATGCGGGGCGACAAGGGGGCGGATGGCCTCGTCGATACCCCCGCACCCCATTTAAACCCCACGAAGGATCGTGGGGAGGGGGTCCGGTGCGTGCAGAGCCCCACTAATCCCGTGTATTACAGGCGGTAACGTTTCTCGAAACCCAACCGTCGCGGAGTAAATCCGCAGAGGATACTCTGCACGGCGGTCGAGGGGGCGTCGTGGCGGGGGGCAGGGCCCAGGCCCGGTCCCCTCACCTGCATAAACCATCATCACGTCAGGCCGAGCCTGGCACGTGGTGCGATTTGCGCAGCCTACGATGAAGCCAAGGCGTTGCTTGGAAGCGAGCCGGCTTTCGAGACGGCATCCCCTGCCGCAAGCGGCGACAGGAATACAACGACAAACAATCAAGCCGGTGAGGCCTCCCGCTCCCAAGCGGCGTGCCTCTCCAGCTTCGGGGACTACTGTCGGGGGGATAACCCCGGGGTAGGCTCAACGAGCCTGCTCCTTTATCTTCAGCCCCGAAGGAATGACCAAAACAATTCTACGAAGCCCAAGTCCACTGGCCGGCTAGGCAACACCTACCGGCTGGAGGGCGAGATGGCCCACTCTCTGGCCGGCCAGGGAACACCTGGCGGCTAGAGGCGAGATGGCTACCTCTCCCTGGCCGCCTAGACCAAGCCAGCCGGCTAGGGGCGAGGCGGCCGTGCCCAGGCCGGCTAGTCGAGCAGGCTAGTCGGCTCGGGATCTCAAGTCACATCAGATCGTAGGTCATGACGAGCCTATGATCAAAGGTGGCTACGCGTCAGCAAAGGTACTGGATCAGAGTGCACGGCGGTTACCAGTGTCGGCGGCCACGCTGCTGACCTCCCCCGGCTCTGATCCATCACCCTGCATAGTGTCGCCCCATCAAACTCCCACTCCATTACTGCACTCGACGTGGGAACAGTGGAGGCGGTCGTACTGTCTGCCCATGACGAATATCGCTGGGCGACGCCGGATGTACCATACATGTCCTGCGTCAATCTTACGCGAGAGCCTCATTGGCTAGCTGGCAGGTCCCACAGCCAAACGGGACCTCTCAGCCGGCGGGCCCCTCAAGCGGCAAGACAAGACCTCCGTGGGCCCCCTGGCCAGCCGGCGAGGATGCCAGCCGGGTCCCACTCTTTTACCCTTTATCCATATTGTAGGCCAGTGGGTTCGTCTATAAAACCCCCCGGCCCCCTCCATGCAGAGGGTCGGTCAACTTATTACTCACACACACACTAACCACATAGAAGAGGTAGAGTCGAGCCGGCTGCTCCTTCTTCCTCTTCCCCGATACAGCTCCAAGAGCAACTTGTAATCCCATCCATATACATCATACACTCCGGCAGTACTAGGGGTATTATCTCTACAGAGAGCCCTAAACCTGGGTACATCGTGCGTTCCATGCTTGTACCAACCTCGCCCCCAGCGCCCTCCGGTGCCACTTCGGTTCCTACCATATTTAGCCTACCCATGGCTTATGTTGTGAGTATTCACCGACATGCGGCGGATCTCATCTGGCCCCGGTGGAATCGGGCGCTAGAGCTCGGGATCGATGGGGAAAAGAGGGGGAAAAGCATCCGGGGCTCACGGGGATTGGAGAGGCGTCGAGAGCGGACTCAGGGATGGCCTGGAGAGAGAGAACAACGGCGGGGAACATCGGCAATCCGAGGAAGAAGACGACAACGTTGGGGCGTTGCAGGGCTCAGGGGCTTGATTCCTTCGGCGTAGACAACGAGTTCGACAAGGCAGAGACGATGGCGTGCTCGGGGAGGCTTGTTGTGGCCGGAGACGTCGGTGAGCTCGAGCTCGAGCTCGGCTCTAATGGCGGACGAGAGGAGGTGGAGCAAGAGAGCGAATCGGGAGAGGGAGAGGGTTGGAGCGGGTTGCGGGGAAGATTATCTACCTCGCCAGCATGACAGGGAGGCCAGGCAGGTACCCAGGTGCGTGCCCTCGCCGGAGGAAGCGGTGGCCACCTCCTGCTGCACACTGTCGAGGAGGAAGACGACATGAGAGATGGTGGGCTCGGCCAAGGTGAGCGACATGTAAGGTTTTTCTCATTTTTTCATTTCTATTTTCTGTTTTAACCTTTCTGGCATTTGTTTCATTTTATTTTTGGCTCCAAACTATTCCTAAAATAGTGAAAATAATTTTGGGTGTTACTTGGAATATTTCCAAGTCAATAAAAATAGTTCAACATTTTATAATAACCAGAGATATTTAAAACCCGTTATTTGGATATTATCAGTGGCTTTTGTGAGATATATAAAATGCCAAATGTATTTTGAAAAAGAAATCCACCCCTCAAATATTGTTTCCAATATTTATCAAAAAGGGTGGGCTTTTATGAAGGCCATTTTGGGTTCATTGATTTATCACAAGATTTGAATTGAGTTGAATATAGAAGTGCTAGGGTTTTTGTTTGATTCCTATTTTCACATTTTTAATGCAAGAATAAAACATGAGCACAATCTTGCTAATCATCAAAAGGAATTCTAGGGATGTGACATACTGATACTTTACCAGCTCCTGAAGAGAGTATTCTTTCACCTCAATCGTCAAAGATCAAGAAAATGGCTTCGTCTGCATCAACGTGAAGAAAACCAATGCTACTGAGAAAGAAGTGAAGAAAAGAAAAGCTTTAGTGACCTCAGAATCATCACACGCCAGGCGCCCCTATTTAACTCAGACAGAGTCTTCAAGTGCTCCAGTGGATACTATGCCTCTGAAGGTAGCTCCATCATATTCACTTATTCCCTTCGGAATTGACTATGTCATTCCTCAAGAAGATGAGGAAAATGAAAGATGTTGAATCTGAAGAAACCATGGATGAGGAAATTCAAATTGATGATATTCCTCAGTCCTTCATTCCTAACAAGACATCTGATGAAACTGCTCAAGGATCAGCTGCAACAACTTAAGATTTTGCCTCCTCCACCAAGCAAACTCCTCAAGGCGAGGAAAATCCTCAACCTGAAGAAAATCCTCAACCTGAGGAAAAGGCTGAAGAAAATGCTCCTGCCCCCAATACCGAAACTGCTATTGTTGTGGTCAACACTGAAACAGCAATGATAGTATCTCCTGAAGAACAGCAGCATAATCTTCAACCAAAGCAAAATCAGCCTTTTTCGAAGAGGCCAAAGTTTCAAAAGGAAGCGTTCTATGAAGAACATATGTATTTCATTGGCGACAATCCATATGACAAGCTTCGCATCAGGCACAGGAAGTTTTGGACAAGGACTCGACTCAACTACTATGCCTCTGTGCTTTGTGGGAGGAACAAAATATTTCACCACATGCATATTCCTCATGTTGAGATGGAAGAAATTCCTTGCTTCGCCCTAGTCCTCAATGTTCTTCATGAAGCTCGACTGCTGCCTCTCGGCACTGATATAGTTGCTTGGAACAGTGATATAATTCTCCAGTTCTATGCTACTTTGCACATCTCTGGAGACCCGAAGGATATCAACACTTGGGTGCTGGACTGGATGACTCAGCACAATTATTACAAAGCTCCTGCCACTAAAATGTTGCGAGTGCTTCCAGCTTCAATTCCCTCAGAACAAGTTGTGCTGATGTATGATGAACGGGAGTTTCCCAACAAACTGATGGAAGTCCTCTTGAAGCCTTTGGCCAAGGATCAACCTCCAAGAACTACCTTTCTGGTTCAAGACTTGAAGTATGAACCACGAACTGTCTACAGGATCATGTGCAGTGTCATCTCTCCAATCAAAGGCCATGATAATGAAGAAGATGTCATAGGCATCATGAAAAATATCCTCTTCAACATCATCCATGGAATACCAATAAACCTTCATGACTTCTTCCTGAGGACTCTGGCTGATAATGCTCTGTCGCCCTTCGACATGAAGATTTATGCTCCTTGGATCATGAGATTCATCAGACGTAGGTCAGGCATCAACTATCATACCGATTTCAACAATCACATTGGATATCTGCCTCCAATCACAGTCATCAAGAAGAATTTTGAGCCTGTTGAAGGAAAAGGAAAATCTATCATCGATGAAGGAAGTCGGCCCCTTGATGCACAGTTTCGTGGACCAGAAGCATATTCTTCATATGATGACACTTCAACTCAAGATCCACCTAGCCCTGTTGCCCCAAGGATAATGACTAACATAGATCTACTCCTCAGTCTTCATCAGAAGGTCGATCGCAATCAAAAATGGGTAGAACGTCAATTCAGTGCCATTGTGAAAACCCTCAACAATACTCAGAATGTAGTGAAGAAAAATCACTACAATCTTCATGAGGTGTTTGATCATACCTAGGCCACCCTGGCTCATCTTAAGACTTAAGAAGAACTAGATGAATTGTAGTTTACTCGGGACTTCGACTGGTCATGGCCTCCCAAGAATAAATTCAAGCCAATTCTAGTTCCAGACCTCGACGACAGTTCCTTTTCTTCATTCCGCACTGCAAAATCTGATGAAGAGCCAGAAGACATTGCTACTGGCCCAAGGAAGAAGCCCGTCACCAAGAATCCTCACGCATCTTCATCAGCCAAAAAGTGAAAGTCCTCATGGGGCGTTAGTCCTCAGTTTTCGTCCCTTTTCGTCACTTGATGACAAAGGGGAAGAAATCTGAGTTAGTCTTTGTAAGTGCATCTAGTGCCCCTTAGTGATTTTGGTGGTTTGAAGATTTATAGGTTAAGTATCTAATGTGTTCATAAGTCTACACAGGATCTATAAGTCGCAGAGGAGTTTGAATTATATGATGAATATCGACCCCTAAAAATGTATATCTTCGGCTGAAGAAATTGGTGTGAAGCTGAAGAATTGATTCGCGAAGAAATTGCGATGAAATTGATATTCCTCATGAAGATGAGGAATTCGCTGTGTCATGAAGAAATCAATCTCAAGACTTTGAAGCATGAAGATTTATTATGTCTGTTTTATTTTCTTCACTCTTGAGTCATAGGAACACCGTACTGTTAAAGGGGGTCTAAGTAACACTTCGTAATGAATTTCCTCATGATGCTCAACCCAAGCCTAATCCTACCAAAAGCCTCAAGTGAGGAATATGAGACACTTGAGGACTCTCACAGTTGATGGTCCCGACCGTTACCGCAATTCGCGCCATATCAGTGATCTTATCCACACCAACGGTCATATTATTTAAGGGCATTAATGTCAAATCATGTCGGGATGCTCCCAGGCTATAAATAGCCACCCCCACAACCATTAGTTGGTTGGCTGCTCCATGAGAAACTGACACTTGTCTTAAGAGCAACCCAAATTCCTCAGAGTCATCGAGAGTAAATCATCAGTGAGGAAATACCCCAAACACCAAACCACAAACCAAAACCAAGTGATTGAGCATCAGTGAATAATTTGTTCCTATGTGGGACTGAAGCCTTTTACCTTTGAGGACTGTGCATCCTCGAGACGGTTAGGCGTCATGGTCTAGAGCAATCCAGCAGTCAATTGTGGATCGCTGGGTGACCAAGTTTGTGAGGGTTTGGAAGTCTGTCCTGAAGACTTACCACGAGTGTTGGGCAAGAAATGTGTGTCCTTAGCTCAAGGAGAATATGGTAGGGACTGGGTGTCCCGGGACTGTGTGTCCTTTGGTATCAATACCAAGCCTCTCCAAACTAGACGTACAACTGTCACAGCAGTTGGAACTCGGTGATCAACCATTGTTTTCATTGTGAAACAGGTTCTATTTCTTCAACTCTTTAAATTCCTCAATATTGTATGTTGAAGATTTTCATTGTCTCTCTTTGAAGAACTTGCTGAAGACTTTCTATGAATTTCATCAACCTCGAATTCTTCACGCAAGTTAATCATCACTTGCTTACTCTGTGCCTGCGTACTGTGCAAACTATTGTTCATATTCCTCATCTTGAAAATTGTTGTAGTGATAATTTGCACCCCTAATCCTTTGCTATTCCACTGCAAGTTAGTCATCAGTGAGGAATTTCCTCGAAAGGAATTTAATCAGTGATGAAATTCTAAAAATCTCCTATTCGCCCCCCCCCCCCCTCTAGTCGATATAACACACTTTCAATTGGTATCAGAGCAAGGTACTCCCTTGTTCTGTGTGATTTTGGTTTAACCACCTGGAGTTTTAGTTACATCGACTGCAGGCATGATCAAGGTTACTGCAGGATGTCCTACCTTCGAAGGAAAGGACTTTCCCTTCTCGAAGACCAAGATGCAGATGCATCTACAAGCTATTGACAATAATCTCTGGTATATTGTGGAACATGGTGTCCCTATCATCACTGCTACTATCTCTTCCGCTGATGTGAATAAATTAAAGGAACTTGATTCTCAAGCGAAGAATATCATTTGTGGCCATCTGAGCAAAGGTCAGTATGGAAGAGTGAGTGCTTTGGGCTTAGCAAAACTAATCTGGGAAAGGTTGTCCAAAGTAAATGAAGGAGTATCAACTCAGCGTGACTCTCGTGTTGATGTTCTTTGCAATCTCTTCAATCGCTTCAAGAGACATGACAATGAAAGCTGCCAAGATACCTTTGATTGCCTCACTGACATATCAAATGAACTGCAAGCACTCGGAGCTCCAGACATCACTGACCATGAAGTGGTGAAGAAACTGCTAAGACCTTTTGATTCTTCATTTGATACTTTAGTTCTGAGGATTCAAGAAAGACCAGACTACAAGATGCTTGATCCTGTTGATATACTTGAAAGACTCGATACTCATGAATTCCAACTAGAAGAAAAGAGAGATCTATATGGACCAAGCTATTCTAGACCTTGTGCACTAAAGGCCAAAGCAATTTCCTCATCTGAAGAAGAAGACTTGGATTGCAGCATTGGTGATCCTGAAGTACTTGGACAAGAGCTTGCAATGCTCGTGAGGAAATTCCAGAAGTTTACAAGATGTGGCCAGTTTGGTAAATCTTTAAGAAGAGATATGAGGAAATCAGAATCTTTATCTGAGGACTACTACAAAGAACCTGTCACAAATGCAAGAAATCATGTCACTACATTGCTGATTGTCCTCGTTGGGTGAAGGAATCAAACAAGAAAAATACAAGGATGAAAGTTCTGATGACTCGAAGAAAAAGAAGAAATCTTCAAAATCCTCATCCTCAAAGTCCTCATCGCACAAGAAGACTAGTTTCAGAAAGGCTCAGGCACTTATTGGCAAGGAAATGGATTCTGAGGCAGAATCTGAGGAATGTGATGAAGAGGCGGGTTCTGAAGAAGACTCAGAATCTGGACACGCTAGTCTTGCACTTGCAACCACATTCGTCAGCAAGTCAATCTTCAACCTTGAAGAAAATGATAACACCATCCACACTGATGACTATGCTCATGACTTCGCTCCAAGCTATTTCTTCATGGCAAAAGGTTCAAAGGTACCGAATGACACTTCCTCCTCTGATTCAAGTGACTGTGAACCTGATGATTATAAAAAACCCAGTTACACTAAACTTGCCAACATTGCAACTAATCAACAAACTGCCCTTGAAAAGCTTCAGAAACTGCTAGACAGAAGCGATGACCTATTGAATTATGAAATGAATCTTACCCAAATCCTCACTGAAGATATGAAAAGTCTTCATTCCAGATTTGATAATCTTCAAGATCGTCATGGCACACTCTTGGCTGATCATCAGTAACTTTCCTATGAATTTCTTCAAAGGAAACTTGATCTTGAGAAGTTGAGGATGTCTCATGATGATCTTAGAATGGAAAATGATTCATTACTTGCTCAAGAGATCAGTCCCGCTCAGGTTGAATTCATTCCACCATGTCTTAAATGCATCGAACGTGAAACTGCCAATTCTTCACCTGAATCATCAAATGCTTCTATTGCTACAAATTCTTCAACTGCTCATGTGGTATCAAATTCCTCCCTTGAGGAAACCACAAATGTTACTAACGAAAATGCAGGGCCGAAGGAATTGTATGTGACAGGCATGTACAAAAGTCTCAAAGGGCATCAAACCCTTTGCGATGTGCTCAAAAGGTAGATTTTAAATAGGAAACCGAGGAAAGAAGGAATTGATTTTGAAAGGAAACCGAATGCTGATAGATCATACTGGAAACCTGAGCAGTATCCTCCTCTAATTCAAGTGACTATGAACCTGATGCTTATAAAAGCACAGTTATAGTAAACTTGCTATCATTGCTACTAAACAACAAACTGCCCTCGAAAAGCTTTAGAAACGGCTAGATAAAAGTGATGACCTGTTGAATGATGAAATAAATCTTACCCAAATCCTCACTGAAGATATGAAAAGTCTTCAGTCGAGATTTGATAATCATCAAGATCGTCATGGCACACTCCTATCTGATCATGATAATCTTTCCTATGAATTTCTTCAAAGGAAACTTGATCTTGAGAAGCTGAGGATTTCTCATGATGATCTTTGTATGGAAAATGATTCATTACTCGCTCAACAGATCAGTACCGCTCAAGTTGAATTCATTCCTCCATGTCTTAAATGCATTGAACGTGAAACTGCTAATTCTTCACCAGAATCATCAAATGCTTCTATTGCTACAAATTCTTCAACTGCTCATGTGGTATCAAATTCCTCACTTGAGGAAACCACAAATGTTACTGATGAAAATGCAGGGTTGAAGGAATTGTATGTGACAGGCATGTACAAAAGTCTCAAAGGGCACCAAACCCTTTGTGATGTGCTCAAAAGGAAGATTTTGAACAGGAACCCTAGGAAAGAAGGAATTGCATTTGGGAGGAAATTGAATGCTGATGGATCATACTAGAAACCTGAGCAGTAACCCAAAACTTCATGGGTTGCTGCTAAAGGGCCTCCTGTTGATCCATCCAATCTAATAGGCTTTGGATGTGAATTTTCTTATTCCTCAGATGAGTCCTTTGACTCCAACTATAAAATGTTCAAAAAACAATCTGGTGAACTATTTGCTCGATATGTTGGAACTAACTGCAGGAATGCACCACCCGTGAGGAAAATCTGGGTTCCCAAAAGTTGCCTTGAAAATCTTCAGGTGAATGTCCTCATGACACCACCTGTGAAGAATTTGAACCCCAGATCAAATTCCCCAGGAGGACCAAAGTCTTCAAGAGGATCAAAATCCTCAACTCGTCAAAACTATGCTCGTACCTGTGCTAATGCTTTTAACATGCAAGAAAATTACAAGGGATATGAATATGAGCATTACTCTTCAAATCATTATGTTCATAAATACTCAAAGAATTTCTCTGCCTATTCATTGGAGTACTCTAACCCCCCTAGTTTGAAGAGAAGTGCATTAGCTTCAATGCCCCCTTTCTCATATGGTGCTCGCACGATGATGAACTCTTTACCACCCCTTTAGATGTGGGTGGTGAAGAAATTGAACTAATCACTTCTGCAGGTCAGGTCTCCAGATGAAGATCAACATCTGAAGAATTTGCTGGAGACCTGAGGAAAATGCTTGATAGGACGCAAGCTAACTTTGCTTAAATGAAAAACATTTCGCACGTCCTTATAATTACTGTTTATGATGATATTCCTATCTGATGAAATTGATATCATAGTCCTCAAGTTTGAAGCATATGAGATGGTAAGTTGTACCAATTCATCTGCAGGATGACAAACCCAAGAGTACTCAGTGGGTTCTTGAAAGTGGCTGCACACACCACATGACTGGTGACATAAGTTTGCTGATGAATATGCCACTGACTCCATCACCCCTGAAGCAAATCACTTATGCTGACAAAGGTAAAAGCAAGGTATTGGGACTTGGCAAAGTGGCTATTTCCAAGGACATGCACATGGACAAAGTGATTCTTGTTGAATCCCTTGGGTTTAACCTCATGTCAGTCTTAATGCTTTGTGATCTTGATATGGTTGTTATCTTTGGAAAATATAGATTTGTTGTCATCATCGAATCTGACAAATCCAAAGTCTTCAAAGGTGTTAGAAGTGGGGATTTGTACATTGTTGATTTCTCTACAGGTCCTCAACCAGCCACTTGCTTACTAGCAAAAACCTCAGAAGGGTGGTTGTGGCATCGAAGAATTGGTCATGCAGGCATGAGGAATCTACACACGCTGGCGAAGAAGAAACACGTCATTGGCATCGAATCAGTCAAATTCCTCAAAGACCACCTCTACGGTGCTTGTGAGTCTGGAAAAATGACCTGATCCAAACACACCTCGAAGAGTATCATGACTACTACTCGTCCATTTGAATTACTTCACATGGATCTATTTGGACCTACTCATTATGCCACTCTAACAAATGCAGCATCTTTATTTGGCTTTGTCATAGTTGATGATTATTCCAGATCGAAACACCCCTCGAACACTATCATGACTACTACTCGTCCATTTGAATTGCTTCACATGGATCTATTTGGAAGTACTCATTATGCCACTTTAACAAATGCAACATCTTTATACGGCTTTGTCATAGTTGATGATTATTCTAGATATACTTGGGTGCATATTATTCTGTATAAAACTGAAGTGCAGGAAGTCTTCAAACGATTTTCCTCAAGGGCCTCAACGAACTTCGGCGTCAAGATCAAACGCATCAGGAATGATAATGGAACAAAATTTAAAAACACTGGTCTTGCTGATTATCTTGATGAACTTGGTATTACTCACGAGTTGTGTGCTCCTTATACTCCTCAGCAGAATGGTGTCGTTGAAAGAAAGAACAGGACTCTGGTTGAGATGGCACAAACCATGCTTGAAGAATATCATACTCCTCGTCGTTTCTGGCCTGAAGCAATCAACAGTGCTTGCCATATCATCAACAGGGTATATCTTCACAAATTCCTCAAGAAAACCTCATATGAACTCCTCACTGACAAGAAACCCAATGTAAGTTATTTCAAAGTCTTCGGTCCAAAATGTTGGATTAGAGATCCTCACCATAGCTCAAAGTTTGCACCTAAGGCACATGAGGGTTTTATGCTTGGTTACGGAAAGGACTCGCACACCTACAGAGTCTTCAACACCTATCAAACAAGGTTGTCGAAACTATAGATGTCCGGTTCGATGAAACTGATGGCTCGCAAAGAGAGCAATTGCCTCCTGATCCAGATAAGTTGTCTCCTCAGGAAGCAATAAAGCTCAAAGCTACAGAAGACATTGTTCCTACTGAGGAAATTGCTGAAGAAGTCATTCCTAGCACTGATGAAAATCGAGAAGATGCTCCTGAGGAAATTGCTCCAGAACCAATTCCTCAGCCCAGACGAAATCCTCAACCAGCTCATCCGAGGATTGCAAATGAAGTAGAACTTGACAAAATCCTGGATGACATCAATGCGCCAGGTCCTATCACTCGCTCAAAAGCTTCACTCTTAGTTAACTTTTGTGGGCATTCTTCCTTTGTGTCTATCACAGAACCTTCAATTTTTTTTGAGGCTTTCATGGAACTTGAGTGGATACAAGCCATGCAAGACGAACTTCTTCAATTCAAGCTAAATGACGTGTGGTAGCTCGTCAAAAGATGAGATCCTCGCAAGCACAATATCGTCGGCACCAAGTGGATTTTCCGAAACAAGCAAGATGAGGATGGTCACGTGGTGAGGAATAAGGCAAGACTTGTAGCCCAAGGCTACACACAGGTTGAAGGAATTGATTTCGATGAAACTTTTGCACCTATTGCGAGACTTGAAGCTATTCGAATACTACTTGCTTATGCTAATCATCATAACATTCTCTTATATCAAATGGATGTAAAAAGTGCATTCCTCAATGGTAAGCTTGAGGAAGAAGTATATGTTGCTCATCCTCCAGGTTTTGAGGATCCAAAGAATCCACACAAAGTCTTCAGACTCGAAAAGGTGCTCTATGGTCTCAATCAAGCCCCTCGGGTGTGGTACGATACATTGAAGGAATTCCTCATGAAGAAAGGCTTCAAACCTGGTTCACTCGATCCAACTCTTTTCACAAAATCCTCTGACAACGAACTATTTGTGTATCAAATATATGTTGATGACATCATATTTGGCTGTACTCACAAACGTTACATTGATGAATTTGCTTACATGATGAGTGAAGAATATCATATGTCTATGATGGGGGAGCTGAAATTCTTCTTAGGTCTTCAAATTCGTCTACAACGCAATGGGATCTTCATATCACAGGAGAAATACCTCAAGGATGTTCTGAGGAAATTCAACATGCATGAACGCAAAGGCCCCAAGACTCCCATGCCTACCAACGGCCACCTCTGCACTGACGAAAATGGTAAAGAATTCGATTAGCATGTATATCGCTCCATGATTGGCTCTTTACTGTATTTGTGTGCGTCTAGGCCAGATATAATGCTTAGTGTTTGCATGTGTGCACGTTTTCAAGCAAAACCAAAGGAATCACACCATAAGGCTGTGAAGCATATTCTTTGATACTTAGCTAACACACCAACACTAGAATTATGGTATCCCAAGGGCTCAAATCTTCTTCTTGTGGGATATTCTGATTCTGACTATGTTGGTGGCCGTGTGGATCGCAAGTCAACTTCAGGCAATTGTCATTTCCTCGGAAGATCATTAGTTTGCTGGTCCTCAAAGAAGCAGAACTGCGTTTCTCTCTCCACTGCCGAAGTTGAGTACATTGCTGTTGGATCCTGCTGTGCTCAATTGCTGTGGATGAAGCAAACCCTCAAGGACTACGGCATCAACATGAAGAATGTGCCTCTCTACTGTGACAATGAGAGTGCTATCAAGATTGCATACAACCTAGTACATCATTCAAAGACTAAGCACATCCAGATTCCTCATTATTTTCTTCGGGACCATGTCCTCGAGGGCAATATCCTCATCGACCATGTGAAGACTGGCGATCAACTAGCATATATTTTCACTAAGCCCTTGGATGAGAAAAGGTTTTGCAAGTTGTGGTGTGAGCTAAATATCTTAGAATCTTCAAATGTTTTGTAAAAACATGCACACATCCTAACACTTATGCAAAATTGATGACTTAGATGTGCAACACATGAAGAATCGATTTTCTTCAACCAATGAAGAATATCACTCTTAGTGTGAGGAAATTAATGAAGAATTTGGTTCTCATGGCCCTACAACAATTGTACGCAGCGCCAGAAATCGTCATTCTTATACGGTGGATCACGGCACCACCCAACGTTGATTTTCTTCAAAGTTGATTTTCTTCAAAGATGAAATTCATCACATGACGCTTTGTCACAAAATCCTTAAGTTAGTCAAAATCTTCAAAACATTTGATGATTTTCATTTGCCTAGATATATATATATATATATATATATAGACTGTGACTTCAAAGTCCTCAACAGCATTCACTTATAGCTATTTCTTCAACTTGATATTTCATCTAAGTGAATGTGATCGGACCCTACTTCCCCTCTATGCTATACTCACCCCATCTATTCAATTCTTCATATGTGTTCTACTTGAAACTTTGTTCAAAATTCTCACTCCATCCTTCTCAGCTGATGATTTTGCAACAAAATCCTCAAATCCTCAAAAATGATTTTTATATTGTTACACAGTAACTGAACTCTACTTCCCACGGTCAGATAAGCACGATCTCCACCGCTTTAACTCTGGCTACACGTGTCATGTCGAGATGAAAGGGCAAGGGTTCTTCGGTCCGAAAGAATCGGCCGGCCAGTTTTCACCTGAGCTATAAATACATCCTTCCCCCCTCCGGTCAAAACTCTTCGTTCTCTCTCTCGACATTCTCTCCGCTACAACAAAGACCTAGTGCCACCGCTAGCAGTTTCGTCGTTGATGAGGAGCAGCTTCACTGCCTCGACCTCTCCGACGTCGAAATCACACCGGAGCCGGAACATCTTCGTCCGCCGCCGCTGTAGCCGTCTTCTGTCGCCATGTTAGGGCGCAGTGGACTCGCACCGAAGAGCATCTATTGCTACATCTTTTGTTCTTCGTGCTTGCTATATAGGGTAAATAAAATCCTATTTTTACAGTCCCTTTCAATCTACTATTTTACCTTAGATTCATGGAATCTGTTTTTCCTCAGTGTCCATCAGTCTCTATTCCTCAAACACTTGATGAATTTCACTAAGCCACTAAAATTCTTCACGTGATTCCTCAATTGTGCAAATTTTCGAATCTACACAACTCTAGAACTCAAGATCAGAGTGCTTAGACAAATTCCTCAATCCACTCGTCAAATTCCTCAACTTTAAAACATTTCAATTTCTTCAAATCTGAGAACACATATGACGTCTCCAAATTCCTCGCACCTATACTCTGTTCACACGTACAAAAATGTCAGATGATGAATCTCTAAGTTCTCATCAACTTAACTCATTTGCAGCGTTTCTCGGAGAAAATCTGCCAGGGTCATTAGAATCCTCAAGAGTTCAAATTCCTCAGCAAAAGCCTCAGCTGAAGAAAATGGAAGATGACAGAAAGCAAAAGGGCGGAAAGAAACTGGAACGGAACACTGCAATTGATATCCCTAAGGATATATACCTTGACTACTGCACGCCATATGAACAAGAATCCATGGCAAAGAGGAAAATCATGCTTCAAAGAATAGAGCGCATGTGGACTAAGGAGTGGAAGGAGTATCGCTTCGTCACTCCCAAGTATGCGAAGAAATTCTCCCTCAAGCCACCCTGCAAAAGGCCTCCTCTCAGTGATCATCAGGTAGCACACCCTTCAAGCATCAAAACTGTTGATGATTATCCTGAGGAGAAAGACAAACACTTGTCTAAACTTTAGAAGAAAGCAGAAGCGGTAGTGAGGAAATGCAATGAGGAATCTGCTGGTGTCACTCGAGCCACCTCCTCTGCTGCTGAAGCCTCTGGTACAGCCATTCCTCAAGTAAAGACTGCACCACAGAAACCAAAGGCTTCAAAGCCTAAAGAGCAATTGCCTCAGAAGGCTGCTCCAGCTATAAAACCCTCAGCAACCACACAGGCTTCAATGCCTGAACTTAAGAAGATTGTAAAGCATCAGACTACTCACTCTAGTTCCTCAGTGACTTCTGCCACAAGTTCAGAGACAAAGTCTTCACCTACACCTCTGAAGACTAACATGACTGCTGGAAGGGGTGTCAAAACAAGCCCAAGCAAAGTCATCAATGTCCCTTCTGCATCAGAAGGAAGTGATGAGTTTGATGATGAAATTCTTCAAGCCATCATCAGGAACAAGCAGGAACGTGTTGCACAAGCTTCAGGCAGCTCAATCCCTCTTGAAATGGATCCAAAGGTTCTACTGGACTACATCAATGTCTGGTATGATGACCCAAACACACCTATTGATGATTTGAAGCTTCCCCCAGGCATCAGTCATATGGTGGTCACATTCATCAATGAGGCCAAATGGAAGGAGACGCAAGCCAAGCAAGCTAAGGATGCAAAACTGAAGAAGGAGATATTCCTCGGGTAGAATCTCCTCAACCTCACGCCTGAAGATCTTGTGTCCACCCAGACTGAACTGAAGACTTTGATAGATAAGTGCTCAAAGCTATCTGACCGTCAAAGTCTTAAGTCCAGTTTCATCAAGTTTGCTACTAATGTTATTGATGAATACAACAAGAAAGCTGCTCCTCCAGCTAAACCAAAGCAGCCTGAGCCCAGCTACTCTCTTTAGCTCATTGAGGAAGATGATGAAGAAGAAATCCCTGCTGAGGAAATGCCTCAAGAAATTCATGCTGATGTACTGGTTATTGAGGAAATACCTAAGGACATTCCAGCTGATGAATCTGTGCCAGCTGATGAATCTGCTCCAGCTGAAGAAAATGCTTCAGCTAAGGAAACCGCAAGGACTGATACTGCACCAGCTCCTGAAGAGAAAATATCTTCACCTAAATCCTCAAAGGTGAAGAAAATGGTTCCGTCTGCATCAGACGTGAAGAAAACCAAGGATGCTGAAAAAGAAGCGAAGAAAAGAAAAGGTTCTTCAACCCCAGAATCATCAGAGGCCAAGCGCCTCAAAACTCTTGATGAAAATGCTCAATTGGATGTTGTGCCTCTGAAGGTAGCTCCATCATACACAATGATTCCCTTTGAAAGTGAAGATAAGGAGAATCCGATTGATGAGGAAATGAAAAATGTTGATTCTGAAGAACACACAGATGAGGAATTTCAAATTGATGATATTCCTCAGTCCTTCATTCCTCTCAAGACGCCTGAAGAACCTGCTCAAGGATCAGCTGCAACAGCTAAAGAATTTGGCTCCTCATCCAAGCAAATTCCTCAAGCTAAGGAAAACCAAGGAGAAGATCCTCAGTCCGAGGAAAATCCTAATCCTGAGCAAGACCCTCAACCTGAGGTTCAGGCCAAAGAAAATACTCACCCTGAGCAAAACCCTCAACCTGAAGCACAGGCAGACGAAATTCCTCAATTTGAGGAACATGCTGAAGAAAATGCTCTTGCGCCCAATACAGAAACTGCTATTGTGGTTGTCAACACGGAGACTGCCATGATCGTGTCTCCTCAAGAGAAGAAGCAAAATCTTCAGCCTATGCAAAATCAGCCTTTCTCAAAGAGGCCAAAGTTTCAAAAGAAATCATTCTATGAAGAACGTATGTAATTCATCAACGACAAACGTTATGACAAACTTCACATCAGGCACAGGAAGTTTTGGACAAGGACTCAGCTCAACTATTATGCATTTGTGCTCTGTGGAAGAAACAAAATATTTCAGCACAAGCATATTCCTCATGTTGAGTTAGAAGAAATTCCTTGCTTCGCCCCAGTCCTCAACGTTCTTCATGAAGCCGGACTGCTGCCACTTTGCACTGATATCTATGATTGGAACAGCGACATCGTTCTTCAATTCTATGCAAATTTGCACATCTTTGGAGATCCAATAGATATCAACACTTGGGTACTGGATTGGATGACGCAACACACACACTACAAGGCCCCTGCAAATGAGCTGATGCGAGTACTTCCGGTTTCAATTCCTTTAGAACATGCTGGGAAGATGTATGATGAACGGGAATTGCCCAATAAGATGATGGAAGTCCTCATGAAGCCTTTGGCCAAGGATCAACCACCAAGAATGACTTTTCTGGTCCAAGATCTGAAGTATGAACCCAGGACTGTCTACAGGATTTTGTGCAGTGTCATTGCTCCAATCAAGGGCCATGATGATGAAGATGTTGTAGGCATCATGAAGAATATCCTCTTCAACATCATCCATGGCATCCCCATAAATCTTCACGACTTCTTCCTGAGGACTCTTGCTGACAATGTTATGTCACCCTTCGACCTGAAGATTTACGCTCCATGGATCATTAGATTCATCAGACACAGGTCAGGCATCAACTATCATGCTGATTTCAATAATCACATTGGATATATGCCTCCGATCAGAGTCAAAAAGAAGACTTTCGAGCCAGTTGAAGGAAAAGGCAAGTCTGTGATCGATGAAGGCAGTCGGCCCCTTGATGGCCAATTTCGTGAACCAGATGCATATTCTTCATGGGATGATGCTGAAACTCAAGAGCCGCCTAGCCCAGTTGCCCCAAGGGTGATGACTAAAACAGAGCTACACCTCAGTCTTCACCAGAAGGTCGATCGCAATCACAAATGGGTCAAACGTCAATTACGTGCCATTGTGAAAACCCTTAACGAAACACAGAACGCAGTGAAGATTAATCGTCACTATCTTCATGAGGTTTTTGATCGCACCTGGGCCACACTAGCTCATTTGAAGCCTCAACAAGAACTTGATGAATTGGAGTTTACTCAAGACTTTGACTGGTCGTGGCCACCCAAGAAGAAATTCAAGCCAATTCCAGTTCGAGACCTTGAGGATAGTTCATTTTCTTCATTTCGCATGCAGAACGTGATGTAGACCAAGAAGACACTGCCACTGGTCCAAGGAGGAAGCTGAAAGTGCGTTATATCGACTAGAGGGGGGGTGAATAGGAGATTTTTTAGAATTTCATCACTGAGGAAATTCCTTTTGAGGAAATTCCTCACTGATGACTAACTTACAGCGGAAACAGTAAAGGATCAGTCGTGCAATCGTTCACAACAGCAGTATTACAGAGTGAAGATTATGAAAACAGATTGCACAGTAAGCAGGCACGCAGAATACAGATGATGATTAACTCAAGTGAAGAATTTGGGGTTGAGGAAATTCAGAGAAAGTCTTCAGCAAATTCTTCAAACAGTCACAGTGAATGTCATCAACACATAATACAAAGAATGTAAAGAGTTGAGGAATTAGAACCCGATTCTTGGTGAAGACTGTTGTTGATGACCCAGTTCCAACTGTTGTGACAGTTGTACATCTGGTTTGGAGCGGCTTGGTATTTAAACCAAAGGACACCCATTCCCGGGACACACAGTCCCTACCGTATTCTCCTTGAGCTAAGGACACACAATCCTCGCCCAACACTCGTGGTAAGTCTTTAGGGCAGACTTCCAAACCATCACAAACTCGGTCACCCGGTGATCCACAATTGACTGCTGGATTGCTCTAGACCATGACGCCTAACCGTCTGGAGGATGCACAGTCCTCAAAGGTAAAAGGCTTCAGTCCCACACAGGAACAACTTCTTCAGTGATGCTCAATAACTAGGTTTGGTTTGTGGTTTCGGTGGGTGGTGTATTTCCTCACTGATGATTTACTCTCGTAGGCTCTGAGGAATTTGGGTTGCTCTTACGACAAGTGTTAGTTTCTAACGGAGCAGCCAACCAGCTAGTGGTTGTGGGGGGCGGCTATTTATAGCCTGGGAGCATCCCGACATGATTTGACATTAATGCCCTTAAATAATATGACCGTTGGAGTGGATAAGACCAGTGACTTGGTGTGCCTATCGAAACGGTCGGGACCCTCAACTGTGAGAGTCCTCATGTCACTCATATTCCTCACTTGAGGCTTTTGGTAGGATTTGGCTTGGGTTGAGCATCATGAGGAAATATATGCCATAGCGTTACTTTGACCCCCTTTAACAGTACGGTGTTCCTATTCATCAAATGTGAAGAAAGTAAAACAGAAAACTTAAATCTTCACGCTTCAATTTCTTCAGAATGATTTACTTCAGGAACCACCGATCTTCTCAATATCAATGTCTTCATGAGGAATATCAATTTCATCGCAGATTCCTCGTGATTCATTTCTTCAGCTTCAGACCAATTTCTTCAACTGAAGATATACATTTTTAGGGGTCGATATTCTTCAAATATCTCAAACTCCTCAATGACGTATAGATCCTGTGTACACTTATAAACACATTAGATACTTAACCTATAAGTCTTCAAACCACCAAAATCACTAAGGGGCACTAGATGCACTTACAATCTCCCCCTTTTTGGTGGTTGATGACAATTAGGTTAAGTCTTCAACAGGGAATAAAAATGTGAAGTGTAAATACTCAATTGAGGAATTTGAAGACAAAATTCACAGAGACTCCCCCTGAAGATGTGCATACCTTGAGGATTTTGCTTTTATAGCATATGCACATTGATGATTTATATCATGGAGATCTCCCCCTAAATCTTGTAAATCATGCATACGTATAACATATCATATGAAGAAAATGAAGATGCATGATGGCAAATGGTATCTGACGAATTCCAGCATGCGTGCATTAAAACTTGAGGAATAAGCATGCGAAGAAAAACGTTCAAAAAGCGTCAGAGTACCATCGGGCTTAAGTTACAACTCATTACATAAAAACTTCAGAAGAGCCAAGAGTTTGTAACTTAAATATAGTTCATAAGCCCCAAAAATAAATCCCGTTTGAAGACTAACTCTCAAGTTTCTCCCCCTTTGTCATCAAGTGACAAAAAGGGACAAATTGAGGACTAACGCCCGTGAAGACTTCATTTCTTGGCGGTGGATGAAGATCCTTGGCGCTTCTTGGGTGTAGTCTTCTTCCTTGGGCCTGTTGCGGTGTCGAGTTGTTCCTCATCAGATTCGGCGGTGCGGAAGGACAAGAAGGAGCTGTCTTCAAGATCTGGTACTGGAATGGGCCTGAACTTCTTCTTGGGAGGCCACGACCAGTCAAAGTCCTGCTCAAAGTTCAATTCTTCAAGCTCAGTCTGGGTCTTCAGATGTGCAAGGGTATCCCAGGTGCGATCAAAAACCTCATGCAGATAGTGATGATTAAGTTTCACAGAGTTCTGTGTCTCAGTGAGGGTTTTCACAATGGCACCAAACTGGCGTTTGACCCATTTGTGGTTGTGATCCACCTTCTGATGAAGACTGAGGAGAAGCTCTCTGGTGTTTAGCACGCGAGGAGGAACAGGGCTTGGTGGACGAGTCTCAGTATCGTCCCATGAGGAATATGCATCTGGCTCTTTAAATTGACCATCAAGAGGCCTGCTGCCTTCATCAATCATAGACTTTCCTTTTCCCTCAATGGGCTCGAAAGTCTTCTTGTTAACCCGGATAGGAGGCATATAACCAACATGGTTCTGGATGTCTGCATGGAAGTTGATGCCTGTCCTTGTCCTGAGGAATCTCATGATCCATGGTGCATAAATTTTGTGATCATAGGGGCACATTGCATTGTCAGCCAAAGTCCTCAAGAAGAAATCATGGACATTCATGGGGATACCGTGAATGATGTTGAAGAGGATATTATTCATGAGGCCGACGACATCTTCTTCATCGTCATGGCCTTTGATGGGCGCGAGCACACTGCAGAGAATGCGGTAGACAGACCGGGGTGTGTACTTGAGCTCATGGACGAGGAATGTGGTTCTTGAGGGCTTTCCTGCAGCCAAAGGCTTCATGAGGACTTCCATCATTCCATTTGGTAGCTCACGCTCACCATAAAGCTTCACTGCCCTTCTGAAGGAATTGGTACGGGCAGTTCTCTGAGGAGTTCAGACGCTGGAGCCTTGTAGTGAGTGTTTTGGGTCATCCAGTCGAACACCCAAGTGTTGATGTCATCAGCATTGCTCGAGATGTGCAGAGTTGCATAGAACTGAAGAATAAGCTCAATATTCCAATCTGATATGTCGGAGCACATAGGGAGCAAACCTGCATCATGGAGTACACTGAGGACTGGTTCCATGCAGGGAATTTCTTCAAGTTCATCATGAGGAATGTGCCTGTGCTGGAATATCTTGTTGCGTCCACAGAGCACAGAAGCATAGTAGTTCATCTGAGTCCTTGTCCAAAAATTCATATGCCTCATTTGAGGCTTGTCATAAGGATTCTCTCCGATGAAATACATGCGTTCCTCAAAGAAATTTTCTTTCTGAAACTTGGGCCGCTTCGAGAATGGCTGGCGCTGAACTGGCTGGATAGTGTGCTGAGGAATGGGTGGGGAAACAACCATGGCAGTCTCTGGGTTGAGCACAATGAATTCATTGTCAGGGGCGAGAACATTTTCTTCAGCAGTGTCCTCAGGTTGAGGAATTTCATCAGCTGGTATTTCTTGCTCTGGTTGAGCTTCAGGCTGAGGAATTTCTTCTTCCTCCTCAGCTTGAGGAGTTTGGTCAGCCTGTTCAGTGGGAGGAGCCTGCTCAAACTGGACATATTCTTCAGCTTGTTTTTCATCAGCTGACTTTGTGGCAGAAGCAGATTCATCAGCTGCTGCAGCTGAAGCTTGAGTAGTCTCTTTCTGAGGAATATGAGGTTGAGGACTGTCATCAATCTGTATTTCCTCATCAGTATGCTCCTCACAGGCAGCATCCTTCATTTCCTCATCTGCCCTTGTAGTTTGGTCACCAATGATGACCATTTCATATGAAGGTGCAACATTTAGAGGCACCGGGTCCAGAGGGGCAGATTCTTCAGTTTCCTTGAGGCGTTTTGCCTCAATCTTTTCTTCTGCTGAGGAAGCTTTTCTCTTCTTCGCTTCCTTCTCAGCAGCTCTTGTCTTTTTCGCGTCTGATGCAGACGGGATTAACTTCTTCACCTTTGAAGCTTTTGGTGAAGGTGTTTTCTCGACAGATTCTTCAGCTGGCAGTGAGGAACGAGCTGGAACAGAGTCATCAGCCTGCTTTGGTGAAGCAGCTGGATCAGTAGCAGTTGCATCATGGGTTGCAGTTTCATCTGTGGTGGTCTTGGTGATGATTTCTTCAATGGTCGGCTCATCAGCTCGGCTCTCTTGGTGTTGTTCCTCACTTTGAGGAATTTCCTCCTCATCAGGAGATGCATCTTCTGGCTGTTCAACCAGGGGCTGAGGAGTTGGTGCTGGTTGTGGGTGTCGCTTGTTGTAGTCATCAACAGCACTAGTGGCTAGCTTGATGAAATTGCGTTTGATGCTTGTGCGGTCTGACAGTTTCTCACACTTGTCAGTCAAGACTTGCAGCTCTGCCTGGGTTGACACCAATGCTTCAGGCGTCAGCTTGAGGACATTTTGCCTGAGGAATTTCTCCTTTCTGGCCTTTGCAATCTTTGCCTGCTTGGCCTTCTGTTCCTTCCACTTGGCTTCGTTTATGAAGGTAGCCACCATGTGGCTGACGCCAGGAGGAAGTTGCAAATCATCAATGGGTGTGTTTGGGTCTTCATACCATACATTGATGAAGTCGAGGAGGACCTTGGGGTCCATGCCAGAGGAATAGCACTGCCTGATGCTTGTGCTACCCGTTCTTGCTTGTTTCTGGTGATGGCTTGCAAAGTTTCATCATCATACTCATCACTTCCCTCTGATGCAGACGGAACTGCGATGATTTTGCTGGGGCGGGGCAGAGGTGCAGGTTCAGTAGTTGTCAAAGTCTTCACAAGGGGAGTTGAAGACTTTGTCTCCGAGCTAGTTGCAGCTGGGAGTGAGGAGCTGGAGCTGGCAGTCGTAGTCTTCACGACTTTCTTCTGTACTGGCTTTGGAGGTGGAGCTGAGGACTTTGGTGTAGATGAGATGGGTGCTGAGGGTTTTGGCGCTGATGGTTTTGGAGCTGAGGGTTTTAGAGCTCAGGGTTTTAGAGCTGAGGGTTTTGTGACAGAAGCCTGTCCAGACTTCTCTTGAGGCTTTGGAGCCTTTGGCTTTGATGGCGCAGACTGCTTTTGAGGAATCTCTGAGCCTGAAGTTTCTGCTGCTGAGGAATGAGCAGCACCGGAGGCAGCACCTGAGGATTCATTAAATTTCTTCACTGATGTTTTGGCTTGCTTCTTGAGCTTGGCCAGATGCCTTTCTTTTTCATCTGGGTAGTCATCAAGTGTCATAAGACTTGAGGGATGAGCTACTTGATGATCCTCAAGTGGAGCCCTTCTGCCAGGAGGCTTCAAAGCGAATTTCATCGCATATTTTGGGGTCACAAACCTGTACTCCTTCCACTCCTTTGCCCATCTGCGTTCAATTTTCTGCAGCCTAATCTTTCTTTTAGGCATTGTCTCAGGTTCGTCATCAGGCGTGCAATAGTCCATGTATATGTCATCAGGAATATCAACAGCTGTGTTCTGCTCCAGTTTCTTTCCTCCCTTCTGTTTCCTTTCTTCCTCCATTTTCTTCAGACGAGGAATTTGCTGATGATTTTGAACTCTTGAAGATTCTGATGAACCTTGAAGAGTTTCTTCCAGAAATGCTGCAAATGAGTTAATGTGATGAGAACCGAGAGATTCATCAGCTGACATGTGTGTACCTGTGAACAGAGTATAGTTGCGAGGAATTTGGAGAGGTCATATGTGTTCTCAGATTTGAAGAAAATGAAAAAGTTTGACAGTTTGAGGAATATAACCAGTGGTTGAGGAATTTGCTTAAGCATACTGTTCTTGGGTTCCAGAGTTGTACAGATCCGAAAATTCGCACAATTGAGGAATCTCGTGAAAATCTTATATGCTTAGCTAGTTCATCAATGATTGTGGTGATGGATAGTGTTTGAGGAATCATGTGCGCATCGTATTTTGAGGAAAAACAGATTTCACATGGGAGAGGTAAAATTTCAGATCTAATCTGCTGTAAAAATGGGATATATTTACCCTGGAAGGTGCGAACGAAGAACACAAAAAGGTGGCGTTGGAGAGGCTCTTCAGTCAAGTGTCCAATGCACCCTAACTTGGCAGCAGAGGACGTCTACGGTGGCGGCGGACGTAGATGTTCCGACTCCGGCGTGATCCTGGCGGCGAGAAGGTTGAGGCAGTGAAGCTCTTCCTTGCCGGCGACAAGACTACCAGCGGTGGCGCTAGGGTTCGGTGTGTTGTGGCAGGAGAGCGATGAGGCGAAGAAGATGATACCGAGGGGGATAAGGACATATTTAATAGCCCGAAAGTTACTGTTTGGCGCGAAAGTTTCGGACCAAATAGCCCTTGCCTCTACGTCTCCGCTGGACACGTGTAGCTCCTGTACGATGCGGTTGAGATAGTGGAGATCGTGGTTATCCGATCATGGGAAGTGGGGGTTCAGTTACTGTTCCTTTTAAAGAAAACAATTTTTGAAGATTTGAGGATTTTTGTTACAAAATCATCAGCTGACAAGGATGCAGTGAGGATTTTGAACAAAGTTTCAAGTAGAACGCATATGAAGTATTGAATGGACTGGATAAGTATAGCATAGAGGGAAAGTCGGGTCCGATCACATTCACTTAGCAGAAACATCAACTTGAAGAAATAGCAATAAGTGAATGCTGTTGAGGACTAGAAATCACAGTCTACCTAGGCAAATGAAAGTCATCAAGTGTTTTTGAAGATTTTGCAATAGATCATCACAATGAAGAACAGCTGTTTTGAAGAAAAATGCATTGTGAGGAAATTGATCATTTGAAGAAAATCAACTTGAGGAATTTCACATTGGGCGGTGGCGTTACCCACCATATAAGAATGTTGATTACAGACGCCGCGTACAATTGTCGTAGGGCCCTGAGAATCAATTTCTTCGTTAATTTCTTCACATTCAGAGTGACTTTCTTCATTGGTTGAAGAAAATCGTTTCATCATGTGTTGCACATCTAAGTCATCAACTTTGCATAAGTGTTAGGATGTGTGCATGTTTTTACAAAACATTTGAAGACTCTAAGATATTTAGCTCACACCGCAACTTGCAAAACCTTTTCTCATCCAAGGGCTTAGTGAAGATATCAGCCAGTTGATCATCAGTCTTCACATGGTCGATGAGGATATTGCCCTTGAGGACATGGTCCCGAAGAAAATGATGACGAATCTGGATGTGCTTGGTCTTCGAGTGCTGCACTGGATTGTAGGCAATCTTGATAGCACTCTCATTGTCACAGTAGAGAGGCACATTCTTCATGTTGATGCCGTAGTCCTTGAGGGTTTGCTTCATCCATAGCAATTGAGCATAGCAAGAACCAGCAGCAATGTACTCAGCTTCGGCAATGGAGAGTGATACGCAGTTCTGCTTCCTTGAGGACCAGCAAACTAGTGATCTTCCGAGGAAATGGCATGTGCCAGATGTTGACTTGCGATCCACACCGTCACCAGCATAGTCTGAATCAGAATACCCTACCAGATGAAGATTGGAGCCCTTGGGATACCATAATCCTACTGTTGGTGTGTGAGCTAAGTATCGAAGAATATGTTTCACAGCCTTATGGTGTGATTCCTTCGGTTTTGCTTGAAAACGTGCACACATGCAAACACTAAGAATTATGTCTGGCCTAGATGCACATACATACAATAAAGAGCCAATCATAGAACGGTATACCTGCTGATCGAAATCTTTACCATTTTCATCAGTGCCGAGGTGACCGTTGGTAGGCATTGGAGTCTTGGCACCTTTGCATTCATGCATGTCGAATTTCCTCGGAACATCCTTGAGGTATTTCTCCTGTGATATGAAGATTCCATTGTTTGTTGACGAATTTGAAGACCTAAGAAGAATTTCAGCTCCCCCATCATGGACATCTGATATTCTTCACTCATCATATAGGCAAATTCATCACTATATCTTTTGTCAGTACAACCAAATATGATGTCATCAACATATATTTGACATACAAACAGCTCATTATCATAAGATTTTGTGAAAAGAGTTGGATCGAGTGAACCAGGTTTGAAGCCTTTCTTCATGAGGAATTCCTTCAATGTATCATACCATGCCCGAGGGGCTTGTTTGAGGCCATACATAGCCTTTTTGAGTCTGAAGACTTTGTCTGGATTCTTTGGATCCTCGAAACCTGGGGGCTGAGCAACATATACTTCTTCCTCAAGCTTACCATTCAGGACTGCACTTTTCACATCCATTTGATATAAGATGATGTTATGATGATTAGCATAAGCAAGTAGAATTCGAATAGCTTCAAGTCTAGCAACAGGTGCAAAAGTTTTATCGAAATCTATTCCTTCAACCTAGGTGTAGCCTTGGGCTACAAGTCGTGCCTTGTTCCTCACCACTTGACCGTCCTCATCTTGCTTGTTTCGGAAAATCCACTTGGTGCCGATGATGTTATGCTTGCGAGGATCTGGTCGTTTGACGAGCTCCCATACGTCATTCAGCTTGAATTGAAGAAGTTCGTCTTGCATGGCTTGGATCCACTCCGGTTCTAGAAAAGCCTCAGCTACTTTTGAGGGTTCTGTGATAGATACAAAAGAAAAATGCCCACGAAAGTTAACTAAGTGTGAAGCTTTTGAGCGAGTGAGAGGGCCTGGCGTGTTGATGTCGTTGAGGATTTTGTCAAGTTCAACTTCATTTGCAATCCTCGGATGAGCTGGTTGAGGATTTTGTCTGGGCTGAGGAAGTGGTGCTGTTGCAATTTCCTCAGGAGCATCTTCTTGGCTTTCATCAGCGATGGGGATCGTTTCTTCACCAATTTCCTCAGTGGGGACAATGTCTTCAGTAGGCTTAAGCTTTATTGCTTCCTCAGGAGACAGCTTATCTGGATCAGAAGGCAATTGCTCTCTTTGCGAGCCATTAGTTTCATCGAACCGCACATCTACAGTCTCAACAACTTTGTTGTGATAGTTGTTGAAGACTCTGTAGGTGTGCGAGTCCTTTCCATAACCGAGCATAAAACCTTCATGTGCCTTAGGTGCAAATTTTGAGCTATGATGAGGATCTCTAATCCAGCATTTTGCACCGAAGACTTTGAAATAACTTACATTGGGTTTCTTGTCAGTGAGGAGTACATATGAGGTTTTCTTGAGGAATTTGTGAAGATATACCCTGTTGATGATATGACATGCAGTGTTGATTGCTTCAGGCCAGAAGCGACGAGGAGTCTGATATTCTTCAAGCATAGTTCTTGCCATTTCAACCAGAGTCATGTTCTTTCTTTCGACGACACCATTCTGCTGAGGAGTATAAGGAGCAGACAGTTCGTGAGTAATACCAAGTTCATCAAGATAATCATCAAGACTAGTGTTTTTGAACTCGGTTCCATTATCACTCCTGATATGTTTGATCTTGATGCCGAAGTTCGTCGAGGCCCTTGAAGAAAATCGTTTGAAGATTTCCTGCACTTCAGTTTTATATACTATAATATGCACCCAAGTGTATCTAGAATAATCATCAACTATGACAAAGCCATATAGAGATGCTGCATTGGTTAGTGTTGCATAGTGAGTAGGTCCAAATAAATCCATATGAAGCAATTCAAATGGACGTGTAGTGGTCATGATGGTTTTGGAGGGATGCTTGGATCTGGTCATTTTCCCAGATTCACAAGCACCACAGAGATGATCCTTGAGGAATTTGACTGATTCGATGCCAATGACATGCTTCTTCTTTGCAAGTGTGTGCAAATTCCTCATGCTTGCATGACCTAGTCTTCGGTGCCACAGCCATCCTTCTGAGGTTTTTGCTAGTAAGCAAGTGGCTGGTTGAGGACCTGTAGAGAAGTCAACAATGTACAAATCCCCTCTTCTTACACCTTCGAACACTTTGGATCTGTCAGATTCCATGATGACTACACATCTACATCTACCAAAGATAACAATCATATCAAGATCACAAAGCATAGAGACTGACATGAGGTTAAAACCAAGGGATTCAACAAGCATCACTTTGTCCATATGCCTATCCTTGGAAATAGCTACTTTGCCAAGTCCCAATACCTTGCTTTTACCTTTGTCAGCATATGTGATTTTCTTCAGAGGTGATGAAGTTAGTGGCATATTCATCAGTAAGCTTTTATCACCAATCATGTGATGTGTGCAGCCACTATCGAGAACCCACTCAGTATTTTTGGGTTTGTCTTCCTGCAGATGAATTAGTACAGCTTACCATCTCATATGCTTCAGATTTGAAGAATATGATACTAATTTCATCAGTTCAGTAATTTCATCATACAGAAATGTAAGGACGTGTGAAATATTTCTATTTCATCAATCATTAGCTTGCGTCCTATCAAGCATTTCCTCAGGTCTCCAGCAAATTCTTCAGATGATGATTTTCATCTGGAGACCTGACCTGCAGAAGTGATTAGTTTGATTTCTTCACCGCCCACATCTGAAGGGGTGGCAAAGCGTTCATCATCCTGCGAGCACCATATGAGAAAGGTTGCATTGAAGCTAATGCACTTCTCTTAACAGTAGGGGGTTAAAGTACTCATATGAGTATGCAGAGAACTGGTTTGAGGATTTATGAACATAATGATTTGAGGTGTAGCACTCATAATCATATTCCTTGTGGTTTCCCTGCATGTTAGACGCATAAGCATGGGTACAAGCATAGTTTTGACCAGTTGAGGATTTTGATCCTCTTGAAGACTTTGGTCCTCCTGAGGAATTTGATCTGGGGTTCAGATTCTTCAGAGGTGATGTCATGAGGACATTCACTTGAAGATTTTCAAGACAACTTTTGGGAACCCAGATTTTCCTCAGAGGAGGGCCATTCCTGCAGTTAGTTCCAACATATCGAGCAAATACTTCACCAGATTGATTTTTGAACAGTTTATAGTTGGAATCAAATGACTCATCCGAGGAATAGGATAATTCACATGAGAAGCCGGTTAGATTAGATGGATCAAAAGGAGGCCCAGTAGCAGCAACCCATGAGGTTTTGGGATACTGCTCAGGTTTCCAATAAGATCCATCAGCATTCAATTTCCTCTCAAAGGCAATTCCTTCTTTCCTCGGGTTCCTGTTCAAGATCTTCTTTTTGAGCACATCACAAAGGATTTGATGTCCTTTGAGGCTTTTGTACATGCCTGTCACGTACAATTCCTTCAACCCTGCATTTTCATCAGTGAAATTTGTGTTTTCCTCAAGTGAGGAAATAGACACAAGAGGTGCAGTTGAAGAATTTGTAGCAGTGGTAGCATTTGAAGATTCTGGTGAAGAATTAGCAGTTTCACGATCAATGCATTTAAGACATGGAGGAATAAATTCAACTTGACTAGCGCTGATCTGTTGAGCTAGTAATGAATCATTTTCCATACGAAGATCATCATAAGACATCCTCAGCTTCTCAAGATCAAGCTTCCTTTGAAGAAATTCATAGGAAAGCTTCTCATGATCAGTGAGGAGTGTATCATAACGATCCTGAAGAATATCAAATCTAGACTGAAGATTTTTCATGTCATCGGCGAGGATTTGATTAAGATTCATTTCATCATTCAACAGATCATCACTTTTGTCTAGCAGTTTTTGAAGCTTTTCCAGAGCAGTATGTTGTTTAGTGGCAATGATGGCAAGTTTACTGTAACTGGGTTTTTTGTAATCATCATGTTCACAGTCACTTGAATCAGAGGAGGAGGCATTATGTGATACCTTTGAACCTTTTGCCATGAAGCAATAGGTTGGAGCGAAGTCATCAGCATAGTCATCAGTATGGATGGTGCACTCATTTTCTTCAAGATTGAAGATTGACTTGCTGACGAAATTGGTTGCTAGTGCAAGACTAGCCTGTCCGGATTCTGAATCTTCTCCAGAGCCTTCTTCATCATCACATTCTTCTGATTCTGCCTCGGAATCCATTTCCTTGACAATAAGTGCCCGAGCCTTTCTGAAGCTAGTCTTCTTGTGTGAGGAGGACTTTGAAGATGAGGATTTTGAAGATTTCTTCTTCTTCTTTGAGTCATCAGAACTGTCATCCTTGTATTTCTTCTTCTTTGATTCCTTTCCCCAGCGAGGACAATCAGCAATGTAATGACCTGATTTCTTGCACTTGTGACAGGTCCGTTTCTTGTAGTCCTCAGATGCAGATTCTGATTTCCTCATGTCTCTTCTTGATGATTTACCGAACTGGCCTCATCGTGTAAATCTCTGGAATTTCCTCACAAGCAGTGCAAGTTCCTGACCAAATTCTTCAGGGTCACAACTGCTGTCATCTGTGTCTTCTTCTTCAGATGAGGAAATTGCTCTTGCCTTCAGTGCACGTGGTCTGGAATAGCTTTGTCCATATAGATCTCTCTTTTCTTCTAGCTGGAATTCATGAGTATTTAGCCTTTCGAGGATATCAGCAGGATCTAGCATCTTGTAGTCTGGTCTTTCTTGAATCATCAGATCTAAAGTGTCAAATGAAGAATCCAAAGATCTCAGCAGTTTCTTCACAACTTCATGATCAGTGATGTCTCGAGCTCCCAGTGCTTGCAGTTCATTTGATATGTCAGTGAGGCGATCAAAGGTGTCTTGGCAGCTTTCATTGTCATGTCTCTTGAAGCGATTGAAGAGATTGCGAAGAATATCAACACGAGAGTCGCGTTGGGTTGATACTCCTTCATTTACCTTGCACAGTCTCTCCCAGATCAGTGATGCAGAGCCTAAGGCACTTACTCTTCCAAACTGGCCAGGGCTCAGATCACCACAGATGATGTTCTTCGCTTGAGAATCGAGTTGCTTGAATTTCTTCACATCAGCTGCAGTGACGCTAGCAGAAATGATGGGGACACCATTTTCCACAATATACCAGAGATCATTGTCTATAGCTTGTAGATGCACTTGCATTTTGTTCTTCCAGAAGGGAAAATTCTTTCCCTCGTAGGTAGGACATGCTGCAGTCACCTTAAACATGCCTGCAGTCGACATAACTAAAACTCCAGGTGGTTAAACCAAAATCACACAGAACAAGGGAGTACCTTGCTCTGATACCAATTGAAAGTGCGTTATATCGACTAGAGGGGGGTGAATAGGAGATTTTTTAGAATTTCATCACTGAGGAAATTCCTCACTGATGACTAACTTACAGCGGAAATAGTTAAGGATCAGTCGTGCAATCGTTCACAACAGCAGTATTACAGAGTGAAGATTATGAAAACAGATTGCACAGTAACCAGGCATGCAGAATACAGATGATGATTAACTCAAGTCAAGAATTTGGGGTTGAGGAAATTCAGAGAAAGTCTTCAGCAAATTCTTCAAACAGTCACAGTGAATGTCATCAACACATAATACAGAGAATGTAAAGAATTGAGGAATTAGAACCCGATTCTTGGTGAAGACTGTTGTTGATGACCCAGTTCCAACTGCTGTGACAGTTGTACATCTGGTTTGGAGCGGCTTGGTATTTAAACCAAAGGACACCCAGTCCCGGGACACACAGTCCCTACCGTATTCTCCATGAGCTAAGGACACACAGTCCTCTCCCAACACTCGTGGTAAGTCTTCAGGGCAGACTTCCAAACCCTCACAAACTCGGTCACCCGGCGATCCACAATTGACTGCTAGATTGCTCTAGACCATGACGCCTAACCGTCTGGAGGATGCACAGTCCTCAAAGGTAAAAGGCTTCAGTCCCACACAGGAACAACTTCTTCAGTGATGCTCAATCACTAGGTTTGGTTTGTGGTTTCGGTGGGTGGTGTATTTCCTCACTGATGATTTACTCTCGTAGGCTCTGAGGAATTTGGGTTGCTCTTATGACAAGTGTCAGTTTCTAACGGAGCAGCCAACCAGCTAGTGGTTGTGGGGGGCGGCTATTTATAGCCTGGGAGCATCCCGACATGATTTGACATTAATGCCCTTAAATAATATGACCGTTGGAGTGGATAAGACCAGTGACTTGGCGTGCCTATCGAAACGGTCGGGACCCTCAACTGTGAGAGTCCTCATGTCACTCATATTCCTCACTTGAGGCTTTTGGTAGGATTTGGCTTGGGTTGAGCATCATGAGGAAATTTATTCCATAGCGTTACTTTGACCCCCTTTAACAGTACGGTGTTCCTATTCATCAAATGCGAAGAAAGTAAAACAGAAAACTTAAATCTTCACGCTTTAGTTTCTTCAGAATGATTTACTTCAGGAACCACCGATCTTCTCAATATCAATGTCTTCATGAGGAATATCAATTTCATCGCAGATTCCTCGTGATTCATTTCTTCAGCTTCAGACCAATTTCTTCAACTGAAGATATACATTTTTAGGGGTCGATATTCTTCAAATATCTCAAACTCCTCAATGACTTATAGATCCTGTGTACACTTATAAACACATTAGATACTTAACCTATAAGTCTTCAAACCACCAAAATCACTAAGGGGCACTAGATGCACTTACAGAAGCCCGCACCCAAGAATCCTCACGCATCTTCCTCAACTCCCAAGAAGTGAATGTCTTCATGGGGCGTTAGTCCTCAGCTTTATCCCTTTTCGTCACTTGATGGCAAAGGGGGAGAAATCTGAGAGTTAGTCTTCACGCAAGATATATTTTGGGGCTTATGAACTTTATTAAGGTACAAACTCTTGGCTCTTCTGAAGTGTGTTTATGTAATGAGTTGCAACTTAAGCCCAATGGTACTCTGACGCATTTGAACGTTTTTCTTTGCATGCTTATTCCTCAAAATATTAATGCACGCATGCTGAAATTTCTCCGATACCATTTGTCATCATGCATTCCCAAAATCTTTATATTATATGTCATATGTATGCATGATTTACAAGACTCAGGGGGAGAACTCCATGATATAAATCATCAATGTGCATTTGCTGCGAAAAGCAAAATCCTCAAGATATGCACATCTTCAGGGGGAGTCTCTCTATATCTTGATTTCAAATTCCTCAAATGAATATTTACACTTCATATTTTTATCTCCGTTGAAGACTTAACCTAATTGTCATCAACCACCAAAAAGGGGATGATTGTAAGTGCATCTAGTGCCCCTTAGTGATTTTGGTGGTTTGAAGACTTATAAGTTAAGTATCTAATGTGTTCATAAGTGTACACAGGATCTATAAGTCGCTGAGGAGTTTGAATTATACGATGAATATCGACCCCTAAAATGTATATCTTCGGCTGAAGAAATTGGTCTGAAGCTGAAGAATTGAATTGCGAAGAAATTGCGATGAAATTAATATTCCTCATGAAGGTGAGGAATTCGGTGTGTCCTGAAGAAAATCAATCTGAAGACTTTGAAGCATAAAGATTTATTATGTCTATTTTATTTTCTTCACTCTTGAGTCATAGGAACACCGTACCGTTAAAGGGGGTCGAAGTAACACTTCGGAATGAATTTCCTCATGATGCTCAACCCAAGCCTAATCCTACCAAAAGCCTCAAGTGAGAAATATGGGAGACATGAGGACTCTCACAGTTCAGGGTCCCGACCGTTACCGCAATTCGCACCACATCACTGATCTTATCCACACCAACGGTCATATTATTCAAGGGCATTAATGTCAAATCATATCGGGATGCTCCCAGGCTATAAATAGTCGCCCCCACAACCATTAGCTGGTTGGCTGCTCCGCGAGAAACTGACACTTGTCATAAGAGCAACCCAAATTCCTGAGAGTCATCGAGATTAAATCATCAGTAAGGAAATACCCCAAACACCAAACCACAAACCAAAACCAAGTGATTCAGCATCACTGAAGAATTTGTTCCTGTGTGGGACTGAAGCCTTTTACCTTTGAGGATTGTGCATCCTCCAGACGGTTAGGCATCATGGTCTAGAGCAATCCAGCAGTCAATTGTGGATCGCCGAGTGACCAAGTTTGTGAGGGTTTGGAAGTCTGCCCTGAAGACTTACCACGAGTGTTGGGTGAGGACAGTGTGTCCTTATCTCAAGGAGAATACGATAGGAACTGTGTGTCCCGGGACTGTGTGTCCTTTGGTTTCAATGCCAAGCCGCTCCAAACCAGACATACAACTGTCACAGCAGTTGGAACTGGGTCATCAACCATTCTCTTCACTATGAAACGGGTTCTATTTCTTCATCTCTTTAAATTCCTCAATATTGTATGTTGAAGATTTTCATTGTCTCTGTTTGACGAATTTGCTGAAGACTTTCTCTGAATTTCCTCAACCTCAAATTCTTCACACAAGTTAATCATCACCTGCTTACTTTGTGCCTGCGTACTGTGCAAACTGTTTTTCATATTCCTCATCTTGAAAACTGTTGTAGTGATACTTTGCACCCTGGTCCTTTGCTATTCCGCTGCAAGTTAGTCATCAGTGAGGAATTTCCTCAAATGGAATTTCCTCAGTGATGAAATTATAAATATCTCCTATTCACCCCCCCCCTCTAGTTGATATAACGCACTTCCAGTCTTCACACGGGATAAATTTTGGGGCTTATAAACTCTATTAAGTTACAAACTCTTGGTTCTTCTAAAGTGTTTTATGTAATGAGTTGTAACTTAAGCCCGATGGTACTCTCACGCTTTTAAACGTTTTTCTTCGCATGCTTATTCCTTAAAATATTAATGCATGCATGCTGAAATTCGTCAGATACCATTTCTCATCATGCATTCTCAAATTCCTCATATTATATGTCATATGTATGCATGATTTACAAGATACAGGGGGGATCTCCATGATATAAATCATCAATGTGCATTTGCTGTGAAAAGAAAATTCCTCAAAAGTGTACACATCTTCACGGGTAGTCTCTCAGTATCTTGTTTCCAAATTCCTCAATTGAGTATTTACACTTCATATCTTTATCCCCATTGAAAACTTAACCTAATTGTCATCAACCACCAAAAAGGGGGAGATTGTAAGTGCATCTAGTGCCCTTAGTGATTTTGGTGGTTTGAAGACTTATAGGTTAAGTATCTAATGTGTTCATGAGTGTACACATGATCTATAAGTCGATGAGGAGTTTGAGTTATACGATGAATATCGACCCCTAAAAATGTATATCTTCGACTGAAGAAATTGGTCTTATGCTGAAGATTTGGATCGCGAAGAAGTTGCGATGAAATTGATATTCCTCATGAAGATACTGAAGATGAGGAACTCGGTGTGTCCTGAAGAAAATCAGTCTGAAGACTTTGAAGCATGAATATTTATTCTTTATGTTTCATTTTCTTCACTCTTGAGTCATAAGAACACCTTTAATGTTAAAGGGGGGCAAGGTAACACTATGGAATGAATTTCCTCATGATGCTCAACCCAAGCCTAAACCTACAAAAGCCTCAAGTGAGGAATATGAGAGACATGAGGACTCTCGGAGTTGAGAGTCCTGACCGTTGCCGCAATTTGCGCCACCTCATCGACCTTATCCACACCAACGGTCATAATATTTAAGGGCATTTATGTCAACTCATGTCGGGATGCTCCCAGGCTTTAAATAGCCACACCCCACAACCATTAGCTGGTTGGCTGCTCCGTGATAAACTCACACTTGTCATTTAGAGCAACCCAAATTCCTCAGAGTCTTCGAGAGTAAATCATCAGTGAGGAAATACCCCAAACACCAAACCACAAACCAAAAACCAAGTGATTGAGCATCACTGAATAATTTGTTCATGTGTGGAACTGAAGCCTTTTATCTTTGAGGACTATGCATCCTCCAGATGGTTAGGCGCCATGGTCTAGAGCAATCCAGCAGTCAATTGTGGATCCCCGGGTGACCGAGTTTGCGAGGGTTTGGAAGTCTACCCTGAAGACTTACCACGAGAGTTGAGTGAGGATTGTGTGTCCTTTGCTCAAGGACAATATGGTAGGGACTGTGTGTCCCTCGGTTTCAATATCAAGCCACTCCAAACCAGACATACGACTGTCACAGCAGTTGGAACTGGGTCATCAACAATTGTCTTCAGTGTGATACGGGTTCTATTTCTTCAACTCTTTCATTTCCTCAATATTGTATGTTGAAGATTTTCATTGTCTCTGTTTGAAGAATTTGTTGAAGACTTTCTCTGAATTTCCTCAACCTCAAATTCTTCACGCTAGTTAATCCTCACCTGCTTACTCTGTGCATATGTACTGTGCAAACTGTTTTTCATCATCCTCATTGAGAAAACTGTTGTAGTAAAACTTTGCACTCCTGATCATCTCCTGTTTCCGCTGCAAGTTATTCATCGGTGAGGAATTTCCTCAAAAGGAATTTCCACAGCGATGAAATTCTAAAAATCTCCTATTCACCCCCCTCTAGTCGATATAACACACTTTCAAGTCTAAAGCCAGCTACTATGGGGTTAAGGAACAGGGCGACAGGTGTTCGGTCGGAGTGGATTCTCAGCTCGTCTGCTCCACCAAATGTCATGGGTATGTTTTTCCATGAATTCGTCACTACCACCTGGTATATTTGGTCGAGTTCTCCAAGAGATCTCTTTGTCTCATCCTTAGAGGGAAACATCTCATAGATTGTTAGGATCTCGATGTTGTTATACAATGGTGTTGTTGGTCGTCTGTTTGAGGGTAGGACTCCGAGGATGGCCTCTCTGCTTTTGGCGACTTGCCTAACAACCCAACAAGCTCGAAGGTTGTGAATCGAGTTCGTGTTCAGCAGGGCGGAGTGTATGGGGCACAGTTTGTCCAATACTCTGAAATGAAGGTTCTGGATCCTGCAAGGGGTTTATTCTTTTTCTCTATGGGCTCATATTTCACCAACCGTCATGGGGGTGCGCTTCCTCTGAGTTCCTTTGTCTTTTTCATCATAGATTGGATTTACGCACAACCATTGATTCTTCCAAACGCTTTCCATGGCACGGTATTTCCCTATGAGGGTCGATAGCTCGGTAATTTTTTGTATGTGGCAAAGGGAAAGGGCGTTTAGGATTCCTTCATTGTGACAACTATGCCGGAAGGTTGCTATGGTTTCCTGGCCACTGTAGTCCATCATCTAGTTTTTAGTAACGAGGAATCTAGCCCAAAAGTGTTGGACTATTTCCCCTGGCTGTTGTTTGTCGAGTGATAGGTCCCATATACTGGGTTTCCCGGAATTACATAGAGAGCATTCGACTTGGGTGTGGGTGGGAAAAAACTTTGCAACCCAATGGGATGTGAGTTTGAAACCTCGGTGGCCATCATGGAATACGGCGTGCCGAGCTAAAGGTCCAGACTATTAACCGGACATTGTCGTATGGAATCTCGGTCGTGCACCGAATCGAGGTTCAACCCCGAATATTTTCCGGAGTGAAGTCCGGACTTCGGATTGGAGGGTCGATCTTGATGATTGTAAACCTGAACGTAAACCGTACTTTGTTTGGGTGGTTGGCACGGCGAACCTTCTGTCGGGCCCTCGATGGTGGCGACCAAATGTGTGATAGGTGGGACATAAATTTCCCTATCGTCGGGTATGAGCCGAATCAGATCATAAACTAAAGATTGGACGTTGTTTTATCCCCATGGCTTGGATCCGGATGAGTAACTCATTTAATCATGAGATGTCTGTGGAGTCCATGCCCTTGGAGTGCGCGGGGACAATCCACAGTATCGTTGTTCCATGGGTGCTTGAAGCTGTGCCCGGGCAGTCTTCCATTGAAGGTGGTCTGAGTGTATCAACAGGTCCGGTCCCTGAGGCCGAACCCATGGTGGAAGTCACCCAAGTGGCGTGATCCACCACTAGCGACGAGACTCAGGAGTTCTTCGAGGGGAGTCGAAAGCTTAGTCAGGGCTAGATGTCCTCGGGAGTTGGCAGCAAACTCTAGGTTACCAAACTTGGTCTGATGATCGGGGGCAAGGTTTCTGACCAGGCCAAGATGGCCGGTCGGATCATCATGCAACATGATGCTACCGAATGCAAAGATCTGTCTAGAGACAAAGACGTCCCTTTTAAAGATGTCACTGTTGATGATTAGGCGATCCATCAATCATTTGGCGACCCTACAGCGGAACTCTCAATGAAAGCACCAATGTCAGTGTCAAAACCGGAAAATCTTGGGTAGGGGATCCTGAGTTGTGGATATTGGATCAATGGTAATAGGAATAGTGGAGACGATGTTTACCCAGTTTGGGGCTTCTTGATGGAGGTAAGACCATACGTCCTGCTCTTGTTTATATTGATGATGGAGTATCGATTATTGAGTTGATCTACCTCGAGATCTTATGTTGTGGTCTAAGCCCTGGGACTATAGATGTTGTCGATGTCCTATACGAACTAACACTATCTGGTTTATATAGACACCACGGGTACCTAGGGATTATAACTGGGCAAAACTCGGGTCGGGCCGGGTCTTGGGCCGGGCCAAAAAAACTCGTGGTACAAAACGTAGGCCCGAGCCCGGCCCGGCGCGACCCGACCGTCGGGCCTAGATTTTGGGCCCAAGCCCGACCTGAGCCCGAAAAAGCCCGGCCCGGCCCAACGTAGTCATAAAACTGGGTTTTTCTAGGCCCGAGCCCGGCCCGGTGAGCGCGAGGGGCTCAAAATATTTGCCCAAGCCCAGCCCATGGGCAAGGTCGGGTCGGGCTTTTTCGGGCCGGGTCAGGTTGGGCCGACCGGGCCGGGTATCCCATGGCTAGGTGACTAGGCATCCATATGGTCAGTTACAACAAGGAATAAACATGTTGATATTATAATCTTGCCTTGGAGCACACACCAAGGCTTCGGAAGCTTCCATCCTGAACACATCGTCATCTCGTAGTCCGACCCTTCAATGATAGTCACAAAGCAGCCCATGATTCCGACCCATATAGATAGGTCGGCGGCCGAGGACCCCTTAGTCCCGGACTCCCTCGTCCGCTCCAGCGATACTGCATAACTTTAGTACTACTGGAGTATCGCTTATATTTTGTTGTTTGTTCAGCGGTAGTATAATGACAGTAATGGGCGGTAGTACGCTTTGTGCAGTAGTACTGCCTTGCTTTTCTCCACTACCATAGTTTCACCCGCACTTGCAACACCTAGCGGTAGTACTGCTGGTGGGAGCGTTAGTACCGCTCCGACGTCTCCATCGTCTCCTAGAGCCTCTATGTTGCATGTTGTGGATTGAAACTTCCATGCGAGCGGAAGTACCGCTCGCCTGAGCGGTACTACTGCTCATGCACAGTCTGAGTGCATAACGGTTGGATTTGGGGGGGGTCTATTTAAGGGGGTCTTCTTCCCCAATGGTTCCTATCCTTTGATCTTGTGTTTGCACCCCATTATTGACCTTCTTCGATCTTGCTAAGTCTCAATTCCCAATGGTTCTTGCTAGTTCTTGAGGGAAAAGAGAGAGGAGATCTAGATCTATGTTTTCACCAATCACTTTCTCCTCTATGCGAGGGGAAACCCTTGTATCTTGACCTTGGAGTTCTTGTGAGCTCCTTGTTCTTCCTTTCATATTCCTCCATAGCTTTTGTTGTTGTGATGAAATTTGGGATGAGGAATTTGACCACTCCTTGTTTTCTTCCTATTGCATTGGTTGCATCGGTTTGAGTTCTCCACGGTGATACGTGGTAGTGAAGTTTGAGAAGCTTATTACTCTTGCGTACTTGGTATCCTAGAGCTTGTTCCTCTTGGTTGCGTTGGTGCCCTAGACATCTGGTGGTGACTCGAAGCTCGGTCATTGTGGTGTAAAGATTCGGGGTCTCCAATTAGGTTGTGGAGATTACCTCGAGCAATTTGTACGATTTTGGTAACCGCCCCCAAGGGTTGCCAAATTTTATGGGCTCGGTGATGTCCCCAAGGGTTGCCATTTGTACCGACCACCCTCAAGGGTCCCTTAGTGGAATCATGGCATCTTGCATTGTACAAGGGCGTGAGGAGATTACGGTGGCCCTAGTGGCTTCTTGGCGAGCAATGTGCCTCCACACTGCTCCAAACGGAGATTAGCATCTACAAGGGTGTGAACTTCGATATACATCATCGTCTCTCCGTGCCTCGGTTATCTTTTACCGAACCCTTTACTTATGCACTTTACTTTGTGATAGCCATATGGTTTCTTGTTATATATCTTGCTATCATTTAGTTGTTTATCTTGCTTAGCATAAGTTGTTGGTGCTCATTGGTGAGCCTAGTTGTTTTAGGTTTTGTGCTTGACTAATTAAATGCTAGTTTTATTCTGCATTTGTTCAAGCATAAACCGTAATTGTTTTAAAGCACCTATTCACCCCTCCTCTGGGCGACATACATGTCCTTTCAGTAAGGAAAAGCTTCAAGAGGAGATTGACTCATTTTAATAAGAATCCCAAGCCATGGTCAAGTGGGTTCCCAAGGCCACTACTAGCACTACTTCATCAAGTTCTACCTCAACTCATCATCTTACCACAATTTTCAATGCTTCTATCCAAAGAAAGATTCCATTAGATTAGTTGAACAAGTTTTTTTTAGGTTTAGGTCTCCGTTATGTGTCTTAGAGTCATCGAGTTGGTACAGATCAATGTCATCAATTCAGAGTCTAGGGTTTCTGAGAACTGTCTCAGTGAGACCGAGTTTTTATTTTTGGTGAAATCAAAAAGGGTGACCAGGTTTGTGTTTAATAGATAGTCTATCTCAGAGACTCTAAAAACTTAAACTCCATGGACCTAAAATCCACTTATCAGAAACTTAAGACTAAGATTTTGAGTTCGTATTTTTGCAAATGGTCTATGTTTTGTGATGCTAGTCTTTTCCTAGTCCTCTATATCTATTCATAGGGTCAGCTTGTCAGTATGTGAGCTTCTGGGAACAGCCAGAATGCATACAGCGAGAAGAGTGTGGAAGTTGATTCACGCACTAGTCCTGAGAGGAGACTGTCGGACCCAGGCACCCCCAGTTCTCACGGCTTGCCCAAGGCAGCCACCAGGGCAAGGAAGAAGCTCAATTTAGATGAAGAGGATGAAGACTTCATCCCAGATGATCCAACTTCCAAGAGGAAGACTGTGAGAAAGGAGTATTCAAGCCCAGATGCGGTGAGAGCTCGTGAATCTGCTAGAGGAGGAGAAAAATCTTTGGTTGCTCCTCAAAGCACAACTTACCCCTAAGGTGGTTTTGATAATTAACCACAACATATGTGTCACTGAACTAATGATCTTATCCAAGTATATTTTTAAAAAAATTCAAAGATGCATTTTCTAGACGATTGTGAGGAGAACCCCTGGATACAAGGAAAGGAATAGGATTGGCCAAGCTTCAAGCTACAAGACCCTGGATTTTATATTTGTGAGAAATCACATTTCAGTCCGTAGGAAAGCTAATACTCTTAAAAGGGCATGAGGTGACTATGATAATCTCATTGCTCAAGTGCTTGGAGATAGACACCAAAAATACTCATGAAATTCTCCCATAAAAGTTCATTGTCCAAAGCCTAAACATCAAAATTGGTGCCACCAAGTTTTTCCATTCGGCCCTACTGACTTTCCACTACACAGAACCATTTGCCAAACCCTAGAATCTCGGTACCACCAACATTCCATTCGGTGCCACCGAAAACCAATGACCACGTTTCTATTATATCATTTTAAAGAAGCAGAATTTTTCAGTCTTGGAATCGGTCTCACTGAGATTTGGGAACTTCCTTAGGTCACCATATTGGTACCACCGATATTCCTATATCGGTCTCACTGAGAATTCGAAAGTTGCCACATTTTGTGCAAATCGGTGCCACCGAGATTCACTTCGGTTTCACCGAGTTGGGCAATAATATTGTAACGGTTAGATTTTGAGAGATGCCTATATATACCCATCCACCACCTCTCATTCGCACAGTAAGCACTCAGAGCACACATACATTTGTCAGATCCATTTTTCTGAGAGAGAGACACCTACTCATGTGTTGAGATCAAGATATTCCAATCCATCCATTTGATACTTTATCTCTAGCCTCCCCAAGTTGCTTTCCACCCAATCAATCTCTTGTACACATGCCAAATCTGTGAGAGAGTGATTGAGTGTTGATGATACTATCTTTTGAAGCACAAGGGCAAGGAGTTGATCATTCTACCGAATCTATTACCTTTTGGAGGGTGGTGCCCCCTAGATTGGTAAGGTGTCACTTGGGAGCCTCCTACTACGTGTTGTGGATTTGAACCAAGAAGTTTGTAAGGGCAAGGAGATCGCCTACTTCGTGAAGATCTACTCCGAGTGAGGCTAGTCCTTCGTGGATGTAAGCCATGATGGAATAGACAATGTTGCTTCTCCATGGACCCTCCATGTGTTGAGACCTCCGTGGACTCGTGCGGCTGTTACCCACCGTGGGTTGAAGTCTCCATCAACGTGGACGTACGATAGCACCACCTACCAGAAGCACTCCAAAAATCATTGTGTCAACCTTTGCATTTCATCTTCCTATCCCTACCCTCTACTTATATGTGCATGTCGTTACTTTCCGCTGCTATACTCTTAGACATGCATGTGTAGGGTGTGTTTGACATACAACAACTGGTAAAACTTTCCCACAATTAAAACTGGGAAAAGGGTAAGTTTTTATTTGGTCAAGTAGTCTAATCACCCCACTCTAGACATACTTTGGATCCTACAAGTGGTATGAGAGCTTTGGTCTCCATTGCATTGGTTTCACAACCTAGGATAGTATGGCGTATAGTGAACGAAATTGTCACTCTAGAGGTCCAAATTTTGATGGTAAAAACTTTGCTCTTTGGAAGCATAAAATGAAAATGCATATTCTTTCTCTTAACCCTACCATTTGGGATGTTGTTCGTGTTGGTCTGCAAGGTGAATACTTTGGTGATGGAAAGGAACCGGACCGTGAAGCAACTGTGGAAGAATTGATAATCCTTTTTTATATTTTTTGATTGTTGTATGTTGTTATGTTATCATTCTTGGATGTTTTATAATCATTTTATAGAAATTTTATTTCAATTTTTGGGATTAACCTATTTACATAGTGCCTAGTGTCAGTTGCTATTTTTTGCTACTTTTCCTTCGCAGAAAATCCATATCAGACGAGGTCCAATTGCCACGAAACTTTACGGAGATTTTTTTTGGACCAGAAGGAAACTTGGGGGCCAAGATTGAGCAGCAGCCAAGGCCCAGGAGGGCCACTAGACACCACAGGGCGCCAGAGTCCTGTGGCGCGGCCTGGTGTCTAGTAGGACCCTATGGAAGCTTCTTCACTGCGTGTGAGCTCTATAAATACCCCAATATTCCAGAAACCCAAGAGGAGTCGACGAAAAATCGTTTCAGCCGCCGCAAGTTCCAAAGCCACGAAAACCAATCTAGAGCCTTTTCGAGAGAAGAACACGATCATGGAGGGGTTCACAATCTCCATTGGTATTCCTCCCATGATGCATGAGTAGTTCATATCAGACCTACGGGTCTGTAGGCAGTAGCAAGATGACTGTTTGTCTCATTTTGTTTCTCAATACAATGGTCTCTTGGAGATTCATATGATGTAACTCTTTCTTTTGTGGTGTGTTTCTTGGGATCCCATGAATTGTGAGTTTATGATCAGATCTATGAAAACATATTCATGCTTGATTATTATAGCCTCGTATTTCTTGTTTGATATTTGGTTTTTGTCTGGCCAACTTGATATTTTTATCGTGCAATGGTAGGAGGTGCTTTGTCATGGGTTCGATCTTGAAGTGTTCAATCTCAGCGATTGTTGGGGATGTAACCTGTGGATGACCCGCCCTAGTTGGGTCGGGTTATCCATTGGGCGACTCATCTAAGTGTTTAGTTGGGCCTCGTTTTGGCCGAATCAAGGTCGCACGACGAGTATGGCTCTTGCGGGTCTCCCAGCTTTGGAAGATGGCGATTTAGAGATCGCAATGGTCACGAGTTGTAAAAAGGAAGGAATCCTTGTAAACCCTAGGGAATCGACCTGTATATAAAGGCGAGGTCCTGGGGGACAGAGGATAGGTTAGAAATCATCAAGTGCTAGGTTTAGGCGAGTTACGCCTTCCTTGTAATCGAATCCACATCAATACACACAAAAGCAGGACGTAGGTTATTACCTCGTCTCGAGGGGCCGAACCTGGGTAAATCCCCGTGTCTCTCCCGCTTACCCCCTTTGAGTCGCCACCAAGGTGCGATGGCTCCAGTATTATGTTCTTTCACAAGGACATCTGCCGTGAAAAAACCACGACAGTTGGCGCCCACCGTGGGGCCTATGCACGGCGGAGTTGAGTTCTCAAAGGGAGCCCTACCAGGGTTTGGGAGTTATGCGACGACGCTCATGACTCGGAGCCGCCGCGGGATAACCTACATCGACAACCAGCGATGGGGACCTGAAGCGAATTCGATTGAATCTGGCTACAGGGTCCCCTTCGGCAAGATCAACATCTTCATCGGCATGATCGGATCATCCGTTCCTGAGCCGGACATCTCCACCGACATCGTCGAGCCGGCCAGGTACGTCCGCCCAGTCATAACGCAAAATTTAACTCGCCCGGTCTTTGTGGGGTTCACGCAGGGATCGGAGGAGCAAGAGCACTTGGCGACTCAGGAAACTACCCCGGTCAACTCGGATGATGAATCGTCCATGGGCGACTCAGATTCCATCCGGTCTCTTCATGGGGATGGTCTCGGAGGCTTGTCGCTGGGCATGGATCTGGAAGTCCTTGACCGAACCCGCCGCCAGATTGCCATCTACATGGCTGGGGCGACTCAGCCCACGCAAAACCTTACTGGAGGCGATGGGACCGACGAGACGTCCAGAAGTCCAGCCGCAGTCCTGGTGAATTTTGCGGCGGAAATCACGAGACTAATGGCGACTCCCCTCACACCAGAGAACCAAGAGGAGATAAACGCAGAGTTAGCAAAGCTCAGAGAGGCGGTAGCAAAGGCCCACCAGGATGCTGAGATGGAGTCCGCCAGGATCGAGACTCGACAAGCCCAAATTGCGGCCGAAAGAATGTGCTTAAACACTGACAACTGGCGGCTCGAGAGACAGCAGCGCGCGTCCGACGCCGTCCATCAGCGGAGACACCAGGGTCGCCTGCCCCATGACCTTAATCTGACCCGTTTGTTCGACACTCCACGAACCCCCGGGATGGGAGCCGCCCCGGCAGGAGGACCGGGCCGTCCACCTAACCCACCGGCTCAGCCGATTGAGGATCAAATTCCTCGTTTCCGGACACCTCAAGGCCACTTCTCCAACCCGGTGGATAACGTGCTTGCCGCAACTCGCCACCTGGAGTCTCTTCAGATTCACGGCAACACCCCAGCTGAGATAGAAGCAAGGAAGGCCATCGAGATGTTGAAGACGGCGGTGGTTCAAAATGCCCAGTTCTCGCATAGCCTCGAGAGGTTGCACTCCACCCCTCAGGCAAGTTATACCAGGAGCAGGCCCGATGACCAGCCTGCCGTAAACAGTGGGCCGCGACAATTCCCGCAGGACAACCCGCCCGAACGCAACCCGCCGGGCCGAGATCTCCCGAACATCCCAGACGCCCCGGCCCCCCTCGTCGGGGGCGGAGGGCGAGTTGGGGTACCATGATTGTCCCCGGCCCTTCGGAACGAAAGGATGCCCAAGGATTTTAAAGGACCAAGGAAAGTGCCTATTATACACCAGACCTCGAACCGGCGTCATGGATCGAGGGTTATGAGATTGCCATGGACATGCTCGACGTAGACGAGGCGGTTTGCGCCAGATACTTCACGATGATGCTCGAGGGGTCGGCACGCACTTGGTTGAAAAACTTGCCTCCCAATTCCATCCAGTCCTGGGCCGAGTTAAAAGAGCGTTTCATCAAAAACTTCCGGGGAACCTGCAAACGTCCGATGACGATTGTCGACCTACAACACTGTGTTCAGCGCCCGGATGAGTCGGCCCACCATTGGTCATGGCGGGTTGCAAAAATTATTCATTCGTCAGATGGTATTACGGCGGCACAAGATGTGCTTATCCTCGAGCACAATTGTCATTACGAGCCCTTAGTGCAGAAGTTGGGGCGACTCAAACGGAAGGTCCAAGACATGGGCGAACTGATGGACACCCTCACTAGATATGCCGAGGCCGATGATACTAAGGATACTGGCAAGGATGGTAAGGTTAACTCGCCCAAAAAGGGCGAGTCATCCGAAAATCACACCCGTTTCCAGGGGCGCAACCGTCACAATCAGGGGACCAATGGCAAGCGTAGACCGCAGGAGGAGCCCTCGGACTTGGTCGCCAACACCAATGCTAATGACGGCAAAAAGAAGAATCGAGGTTTCAGTGGGAAAGACCGCGTAACTATGAAGAGCTACTCAAGGGCCCTTGCCCGCACCATGCCACGGCTGACGGCCCGGCGAGTCATTCTTGGGAAAACTGTTTCGTGATGCGAGAATTTCGGGCGGAGGCAGCCAAGAAGAGCCAAAACGAAGATCCAGACCGGCGCCAGGACCAACTCGCCGCGTCCAACCAAAGACAGAACCCCTTCGGCGGCTTTCCCGAACAGGGGGCTCACGGAGGCCCGCAGCCAGGCGGCGGCCAGTACCCGGTGCACCACCAGCGGCGGTACAACCCGCCGGGAGCTTTCCAGTAGCCGCCTCCACAGGGGGCTCCACAGGACCAGGATGATAATGGGGGCTTCTGCAGCAACCCCAAACAGCTAAGTAATGGGCAGTACCACGTCTTCACTACTAATGCTTGCAGGCGAGATAAAAAGGTAAGTCACCGGGCGTACATTGTATCTGAGCCGGCGATCCCCAGATATCTCCATTGGTCTGAGCAGACCATAACATGGAGCAGAGAGTATCACCCGCCAAGAGTAGATAACCCGGGCGATCTGGCGTTGGTCGTGGCCTCCCAAGTGGGGGGTTACACCCTGTCAAAGGTATTAATGGATGGTGGCAGCAGCATCAATATCCTATACTTCGACACCTTCCAGAGGATGAATCTATTGGAGAAAGACTTGATGCCTTCAACCACGGTTTTCCTCGGAATTGTCCCGGGCAAGTCGGCTTATCCCATTGGCCGGGTCAGGCTCACAGTGGCATTTGGAACTACACAGAATTACAGGTCGGAGTCTCTAATCTTCGAGGTGGTCAAACTGAAAAGCCCCTACCATGCGCTGTTCGGGCGACCGGCTTACGCCCGCTTCATGGCTCGCCCATGCTATGTTTACCTCAAGCTCAAAATGCCCGGTCCCAAAGGACCCATCACAGTTGATGGAGATAGAAGGATCGCAAAGGAATGTGAAGAAGGGGACGCGGCTTATGCGGAAGTCGCCTGTGCGGCGGAAGAGCTCAAACACCATCGGGCCAATGTTGACCCGGCGGACATGTCACCACTCAAGAAGCCAACTACAGATTCTGAGTCGCCCCTCAAGTTCAAGCCAACGGATGACACTAAGACAATCGATTTCGTGCCTGGCGATTCATCCAAGCAGTTCACCATTGGGACGGGTCTGGACCCTAAATAGGAAAACGCGCTCATCGAATTCATCCGTGAGAATCGGGACATCTTCGCATGGAAAGCTTCTGACATGCCTGGTGTACCGAGAAAATTCGCTCAGCACCATCTTAACGTTGACCCAAAATGCAAACCTGTCCAGCAGTACCTTCACAGATTCAACGAGGAACGACGCAAGGCGATTGGAGCAGAAGTCGCCCGTCTTTTAGCCGCCGGGTTCATCGTGGAAGTCTTTCACCCCGAATGGCTGGCTAACCCGATGTTGGTACTCAAGAAGAATGGCACTTTCTGTATGTGTATTGACTATACAGATCTCAACAGAGCTTGTCCCAAAGATCCCTTCGCTCTTCCCCGCATCGATCAAATCATTGACTCGGTGGCGGGATGCGAACGATTGTGTTTTCTGGACGCCTATTCAGGATATCACCAGATCAAAATGGCCGTAGAGGATCAGGAGAAGACGGCCTTCATAACCCCCTTCGGGGCCTTTTGCTATGTGTCCATGCCTTTCGGACTCAAAAGCGCGGGGGCGACTTATCAACGCTGTATCCAGAATTGTCTTCGCAACCAAATTGGTCGCAACGTCCATGCCTATGTCGATGATATTGTGATCAAGACCCGCCAGGGGGAGACACTATTGAAAGACCTTAAGGAGACTTTTGACAATTTACGGGTATATCAGATGAAGCTAAATCCTACCAAGTGCATTTTTGGTGTACCTGCAGGAAAACTGTTGGGTTTCTTGGTATCGGAGGGCGGCATCGAGGCTAACCCGGACAAGATCGAAGCGGTTACCTCTCTCGGAAAGCTGGCAAATGTTAATCAAGTTCAACGACTGGCGGGTCGCATTGCGGCTTTAAGTCATTTTGTGAGTCGCCTAGGGGAAAAGGCGATTCCTCTTTATCAATTATTGAGGAAGTCCGATCGATTCGTGTGGACAAATGAGGCAGACGAGGCGCTTGAGGCCCTGAAACGCCAATTGGTTAACCCGCCGGTCCTGGCAGCCCCAACTGAAAAGGAGCCTATGCTTCTGTATATCGCGGCAAATTCCAAGGCAGTAAGTGTGGTTGTGGTCGTTGAAAGAAAGGAAGAAGGGAAGGAATACCCAGTGCAACGCCCGGTATATTTTATCAACGAGGTGTTAACTCTTTCCAAACAGCGATACCCGCATTGGCAAAAACTGGTCTATGGGGTGTTTATGGCGAGTCGAAAACTTAAGCATTATTTTCAGGAGCACTCGATTACAGTGGTTAGTTCTGCTCCCCTTGGAGACATCATCCAGAATCGGGAGGCAACAGGGCGAATCGCCAAATGGGCGATAGAGGTTGGGTCTCATCACATACAATATACTCCCCGCACAACTATCATGTCCCAGGCGCTAGTTGATTTCGTTAACGACTGGACAGAGCTACAGGCTCCGGAAGACCGGCCTGACCTTACCTACTGGACTATTTACTTTGATGGGTCCAGGCAGCTGGAAGGCTCGGGGGCTGGTGTGGTGTTAGTATCCCCTCAAGGAGATAAGTTCTGTTACGTTCTCCGACTCATGTTTCCCTGCACTAATAATGCGGCGGAATATGAAGCTTTGCTTCACGGCTTGCGACTTGCAAAAGAGATGAACCTAACGCGAGTCAGGTGTTTTGTTGACTCCGATTTGGTGGCGCAACAAGTTTCGGGTACCTGGGACTCTCGGGATCCCATGATGGCGGCTTACAGACGAGCTGTGTCTGATGTGGCGGGTCATTTTCATGGCTATCGGGTGGACCATATTGACCGGCGCCTCAACGAGGCAGCTGATGCCCTCTCGCGACTTGGCTCCCAGATAAAACCGGTTCCCCCTAATGTTTTTCTGGATATCTTGCATAAATCATCCGTGGTTTTACCCTCAGAGGAGGAATTGGCGATACCGGATCCCGAGTCTCAGCTCGTGGCGGCTCTCCGTGTCACTCTGGATTGGGTTCTCCCTTATCTGGCTTATCTCACTCGCGGCAAGTTACCCACCGACGAAGTTTTGGCTCGCCAGATCGTTCGACGCAACAAATCCATGGTCATCATTAATGGCGAGTTATATAAACGGAGCGCTTCTGGGGTGTTTCAGCGATGTGTTTCCCCTGAAGAAGGATGCGCGATCCTAAATGACATTCATTCCGGAGACTGTGGACATCACGCCGGGTCACGTTCTTTGGTATCAAAGGCTTTTCGTCATGGCTTCTTTTGGCTGACGGCTCATGCAGATGCAGAAGACATAGTTCGCCGGTGTGAGGGGTGCCAACGTTATGGGAGGCATGCTCATGTGCCGGCTCAAGAATTGAGAATGATTCCCATTACTTGGCCTTTTGCGGTCTGGGGGCTGGACATGGTTGGTCCCTTTAAAATGTCCTCCAACAAGAAGACTCACCTATTGGTGGCAGTTGATAAATTCACCAAGTGGGTTGAGGCGGAACCTGTTGGAGCTTGCGATGCGGAGACAGCGATCAAATTTTTGAAGAAGCTAATTTTCCGGTTTGGATATCCGCACAGTATTATCACTGATAATGGTACTAACTTGTCCCAAGGGGCGATGCAGGATTTTTGTCGTCGAGAACATATCCGACTTGATATTTCTGCAGTCGCTCACCCGCAATCCAACGGGCAAGCAGAGCGGGCGAATGAGGAGGTCTTGCGAGGGATCAAGCCCCGACTCATGGTTCCCCTGGAAAGGACTCCATGGTGTTGGGTTGAAGAGTTACCTTCGGTAGTGTGGAGTATTCGGACCACCCCGAACCGATCCACGGGATTCACCCCTTTCTTTTTGGTCTATGGAGCAGAGGCTGTTCTCCCTACTGACATAAGGCATGACTCTCTTAGAGTCGTCGCATATGTGGAGCAAGATAATGAGCTGGCGCGTCAAGATTCTTTGGATGCCTTGGAAGAGGCGCGTGACCTGGCTGCGGCCCGTTCGGCTATCTATCAGCAAGATCTGCGGCGTTATCATAGTCGCCGGGTTAAGAGTCGGACCTTTCAGGAAGGCGACTTAGTGCTTCGTCTAATACAAGATCGAGCAGGTATGCACAAGTTGGCACCCCCTTGGGAAGGGCCGTTCGTCGTCAGCAAGAACCTCCGCAATGGCTCTTATTATTTGGTGGACATTCGGCCTAATCGACCGACCCCGGAGGCCGAGTCGACTCGCCCCTGGAATATTGCCCATTTGCGGCCTTACTACACTTGAGCTCTTAAGCTCTACACTTTGTAAGTTTTTCGGTTTCATTATGAAGTAATAAAATATTCCCCGACTTGGGGGCTTCTCCATTGAAAAGCAAATTGTGTCATCCTGTTGCGACCGTATGAGCCGACAGAATCTGCATTTAGGGTGGGTGCACGAGCTTTCTGACTCGCCTCCCCCTGTCGCGACCTTATGAGCCGACGAAACTTGCATTTAGGGTGGGTGCACGAGCTTTCTGACTCGCCTCCCCCTGTCGCGACCTTATGAGTCGACGAAACTTGCATTTAGGGTGGGTGCATGAGCTTTCTGACTCGCCTCCCCCTGTCGCGACCTTATGAGCTGACGAAACCTGCATTTAGGGTGGGTGCACGAGCTTTCTGGCTCGCCTCCCCCTGTCGCGACCTTATGAGCCGACGAAACCTGCATTTAGGGTTGGTGCGCAAGCTTTTTGGCTCGCCTCCCCCTGTCGCGACCTTATGAGCCGACGAAATTGCTGTTGCTATTTTTCGTTGTGGCATAGCCCTGAAGGTTTTAAGCCTTTTCTTTCTGATGCTTGTTGAAAATATCTATAGTTTGTTTGTTTTCACATATGCTATTCTCAAAGCTTAAGACAGGAGGGTGATAAGAATTGTTTCATCCATGGCGAATTAAGCGCTATAAAAGACTTATAAAAGGCGGTTCAAATATTTCAAATTGCCTTAAGGACGATATAAAGGTTCTTGCAAGAGGTATCATCAAAAACAGTACTGACTTACGGAAAAAGGACCTATTACATGGCTCTCAGGCCAAATTCAATAAAATTTACTTTGCTGGCGCCTCGGGATCATCCTGATGTGAGCTCTGGCCGACTTCGATTTGCAAGTCGCCCAATACCCAATTGCACTTGGCCAAAGCAGCAAAGTCATCTTCATCAGTCAGAATTGATGCCAGGTCTGCTTCCAAGTCGAAAGGATTCTTGGGTCGTCGAGGAGTTAGGCTGGTCGTCACGAAGGTTGGCGGGCTGACCTTCTTGTTTCTGCCATCATAAGCCGCCTGGTATTTTGTTAAGTCAAGGCTTGCGGCAAGTTGAGTTGCAGCCAGCCGACAGTCCTTGACGACTCGCTGATAGTCCTCTTCAACAAATTCGGACCCATCGTCCTTGAGCTGAGGAAAGCCTGCGGCTACTTCTTCTACGTTGATTTCTGGAGCATATGCCAAACAGCGCATCAGGGCAGTCAGAATACCTCTCTGGGCGGCTGACCGAGTTAACTCGCCAATCTGAGGGGGAAGTGTGGATAAGTAGCCAAGCACCTTCTTGATGGAAGTGATAGGTTCTTTGGCACCCATCACAGCTTTAACAGTCAAGACACTGCATGTGTACAATTGCTCTGTCAACGTGTAAATCGCCTTCAGCATCAACACACAGTCTTCTTGAAGGTTGGCGGCTCTTGGACCTGAATCATGATGATTAGCGACTTATCATAAGTAAAACAAAAAAGAGAGGAGGAGATCAAAGGTTTAAGTAAAGCTTACCAAAGACGGCTTGCGTCATGTTGGAGATGTGACGCTTTAAGCCGGACAATTCCTGTTGTACAGTGGCCAGCCTAGCTTCAGCTTTCTCTGCCCTCTTCAAGGCGGCATTTTGTTCAGTCTGGGCTTCTTTCAACTCGGCCTTGAGTTTTACCAGTTCGGCTAAGGCCAATTGACATTTTTCCTCCGACTTAGCTCGGGCGTTTTGTTGTCCAGCTAAGTTTTTCCTTAAATCGCCCAGCGTCGATTCGGTCTGAGCAAGGTTTTCCTATTGAAAGTTTAAAATAAGGGCAAGTCTCAGAATTACTGCAAAGCAATATCCCTGATACTTGGGGGCTAATGTATAATTTTTTCAGGTGAAATTATACAAAAATCAAGACCCGGCTCATCTTTTTATTGATGACCCGGCCCTTGGGGGTTACTGGTCGCGAAGTTTTTTTTTCTAAATTTTCAAGACCCGGCTCATCTTTTTACTGATGACCCGGCCCTTAGGGGTTACTGGTCGCGAAGTTTTTTCTAAATTTTCAAGACCCGGCTCATCTTTTTACTGATGACCCGGCCCTTGGGGGTTAATGGGAATAATATAAGTATAATAAAATTTACCTCATGTTTGTTGTTTAACATCTTCAGCAGGTTTTTCTCCATCTCATAGCTCGCCTCCAGGCGACTTGCAAAGCCAGAGCAGAGTTCCTTAACCTCCAAATTTGCATAGTCGGAAAGTTTCGCCTTGGAGAGCCCAGACTCGGGAATGGCTTGAGAGGAGGATGCTACATGTTTGGACAAAACTGTCGCCGCCGGTTTAGAAAAGCCAGAGCCAGTAATAACTACAGCATCTGGGTCTTCTGTTGTCATCAATGGGCTCGGCGGCTTAGGGGCATCCATTGTTTCCTTCGGCGACTCAGGAAGATCCACTTGAGTCGCAGGCTCAGTCTGATCCGGATTGTCTTGAGTCGGAGTTGATTCTTTCGTGGGTTCTGAAGTTGCATCAGGAGTTGATCCACTGGTTTTCCTCTTCTTGGCTTGTGCCCTGAAAAAAGGGAATAAGCACGTTAAGGAATTGAAAAAGATCGTTACACTCAAAAGTCAAGGCAAGGTTATCAAAAGACTTACCCCAGAGCTCGAATCATTCGTGGAAGTGTCGACATCACTGAGTCGCCGGAAGTGGGAGGAGAGTTCTGCAAAGAATTATACGTTAATAATACAGGCGGGTTACAAACATGATCCAAAGAAACATGAAGAATGGCTACTCATAAGAGTACCTCGCTTGGCTTTCTTTTGTTCGTTGCTGGTAAGCCAGACACCAGATCGTCGGAGTGACTTTGTGTTTTCCGGTTTGAGGCATGCTGTGCTTTCTTCAATAGGAAATTTGGTTCCAAATAAGCATTTGGATGTGAGAAGGGAACTTTCCCACAAATTCGCCTGGCCGGCTTAGGTGGAGAAGGAGATGAATCGGAGGAAACAGAAATTACCTCAACAGAGTCCTCTTGGCTTTCGTTATCTTCATTCTATTTCAAGGGAAGGGAGAGATATAAATACAAAGGCTAACAGTAATAGGTGGCGAGTGAAAAGATAACGAATTTTTACCTCCGAAAGTGCATCGCCGACTTGAGATTCGTCAACTTCGGATGGTTCAGCTGCAGCAGATTTGCCTTTACCCTTGGTTTTCTTTGAGGGCGGCTTGACATTTTTCACGGCCTGCTTTTTGGGCCTCCTGGACCAGAACTTATCGCCTTTCTGAAATGGCATATATTACGAAACCACAATACAAATGAAGCATAAAGAATAAAGACCAAAGGCGGGTTAGGTTTGTTTACCTTGGGCGCCGGGTTAATTTTGCAGAAAGGCTTAAGGCCGATTTGGCCGCATTTCCCCGCAGGCTCGCCAGTCAGCTTTTTGATAACGGTAACAATATTCTTTTCCGTTAAGGCTGTGCGGAAATAGCATTGAGGATGATCCAGGGTGCCATCAAAGTCACACATCAGACCATCCCGGCGGCTGAGAGGGAGGATACGCCATTCAACCCAACAGCAGATTAGGTCGACCCCGGTAAGACCGTTGTTCGTCAAAGATCTTAATTCAGATAGTATTGGGATGAATTCCGATTCCTCCTCCTCGGTAAGCTTGTCTGGAAGCTTGAAGTTGGTCGGAAGGCGAGTTGGCCTGTAACCCAGAAGCTTGTTCTCGCCAGCAGGAGACGTCTCTTGACAGTAAAACCAAGACTCGCCCCATTCTTTGGGATGGCTAGGCATGGTGAATGAGGGGAATGGGCTATCCCTACGGCGTTGGACATTGACGCCACCAAGTTCCAAGCTGGGGCCATTGTGGAACTCCGTTTGGTGATTCAGATGAAAGAAATGCCAGAATAAAGGGACAGAAGGCTCGATCCGCAGATAAGCCTCACAGAGAACTTGGAATTGGCACAAATTACTTATGGAATTGGGTCCCAGATCCTGGAGACGGACGTTCATGAAAGTTAAGGCATCCCTAAGGAACTTTGATCCGGGCGGCTTAAAACCTCGCTCCAGGTGTTCAACAAAAACGATTATTTCCCCTTCTTTGGGGTTAGGGAGATCTTCTCCGAACCCAGTGCGCCAGCCAATAACATCCTGAGGATCCAAACTGCCCGTTTTCACATAATCGGCTAATATGGAGTCATCGACCTTGGTAGGAAGCCAGTCACTCTTGAAGACGGCGCCCATGCTACAAATAAGTAAAGTATGATATTACATGCCTTGGACACCTACTGTATGGGATGAAATCAGTTCATTTAACCCGCCGAGTACTTTGATTAAGGAAGGGTTTTGACCCGCCAGTTCAAAGGGCCGAGTTGGGTCACTATGGCGACTTATGGAAGTGTGGCTACTCCTAAGGACTACGTTCTAAAGACGGTAAGGGCGTTTCATTTGAAGTACCAGGAGATGAAGACTATAAACAACTTTTTGCAAACAGTAAATAAGGAATGGATCTACCAGACAGACGCGAAAACCTAGAGAAAATGACTGGTCGCGACAGTTTATTATCAGATGATGCCCTTCGCTTGGTGAAAACATTATTTTCAAAGATTCACGAGTGCAGCGAGTAGATGAAAGTATTCGGAACATAAGCTATCCTACCAATACTCGTGCTAATTGATTCAGAGCAGATAGCATCTATATGCAAGGAGCTTCAAGAATACGGCAATGGCGGAAGTTCGAGCGGAGAATAAATCTACTCCTAAAGATAGGTGGAAGCCTAACCTGATGTTGTTGGGTGAGAAGAGCCGACGGTGATGGGGTTTGCTGGAGAAGCACGGGCGTCCCGTCGAGCGAAGAGGTTTCCGGCGACGGCGAAGTTCGTGGTGAATGGCGAGGTGACCGACGGCGATGCAGTCGACGATGACAATGGCGGATGTGTTGGTTGCGGCACGAGAATGGACGACGGTGAAAGCCCACAGGCAGCACCGAAGCTCCTCGCGTGAAGGCCGAAGGCACGGTCGGCGACGGATTCCTCGGGACTATGCGTTTTTCTCGCTGCGCCGGTGGGGAGGAAGGTGACACGACTGGTAGGTGGGAAGCGCCAGTTATGTCCCCCCCGGCCTATTTATCAAGGTAGGTGCTGGAATCGAGGCGCCATGAGTGGGAACCGCCGGGGGATAAAAGATTCGCTATAAATGTGCGCCGAAAATTTCGGGATAATAATGCGCTAAGGATCCGTTGGAGTTGTGGCGATCTTCCCGAAAAAAGAGGAATAAGAAAAGGCCAGTTAGTGATGATCTGGCGACTTAAGGGGTTGTCAGTTCCCAAGGGCGATGGCGGGTGTGCAATTTCTTGACAAATGAAGAAAAATAGGGGATGAATCGCCTTCAATGGAGCAGAGGTATTGGCGTGAAGAAGAAAGGTTCAAGTCAATTTGGGGCCTAATGTTGGGGATGTAACCTGTGGATGACCCGCCCTAGTTGGGCCGGGTTATCCATTGGGCGACTCATCTAAGTGTTTAGTTGGGCCTCGTTTTGGCTGAATCAAGGTCGCACGATGAGTATGGCTCTTGGCAGGTCTCCCAGCTTTGGAAGATGGCGATTTAGAGATCGCAATGGTCACGAGTTGTAAAAAGGAAGGAATCCTTGTAAACCCTAGGGAATCGACTGTATATAAAGGCAAGGTCCTGGGGGACAGAGGATAGGTTAGAAATCATCGAGTGCTAGGTTTAGGCGAGTTACGCCTTCCTTGTAATCGAATCCACATCAATACACACAAAAGCAGGACGTAGGCTATTACCTCCTCTCGAGGGGCCGAACCTGGGTAAATCGCCGTGTCTCTCCCGCTTACCCCCTTTGAGTCGCCACCAAGGTGCGATGGCTCCAGTATTAAGTTCTTTCACAAGGACATCTGTCGTGAAAAAACCACGACAGCGATAGAAAGAGACATGACACGCATGTATCGTTGCCATTAAGGATAAAAAGATGGGTTCTATTTCTACATGAATAGATCTTGTCTATATCATGTCATCGTTCTTAAGGCATTACTTCATTTCTCCATGAACTCAATACACTAGATGCATGCTGGATAGCGGTCGATGTGTGGAGTAATAGAAGTAGATGCAGGCAGAAGTCGGTCTATTTATTTTGGACGTGATGCCTATATACATGATCGTTGTCATGAATATTATCATAATTATTTGCTTTTCTATCAATTTCCCAACAGTTATTTTTCTACCCACCGATTGCTATTTTCTCGAGAGAAGCCACTAGTGAAACCTACGACCACCGGATCTACTTCACATCATCTATTTAAAATCTCTACTTTGCTATTTTCTTTTCTACTTTATTCGCTCTTTTGTTTTCACATCTATATTATCAAAAAACCCAAAATACCTTGTTGCGTTCTATTTGCTATCACTCTTATTTGCATCTGTCAATCTATCCTTACTTTGACAACCCCTCTACGCATTGGGTTACGAGGAATTGTTATTTGTGTGCAGATGCTGCTTACATAGTCTTGTGGATCTTCCTACTGGATTGATACCTTGGTTTCTTAACTGAGGGAAATACTTGTCATCGATGTGCTATATCACCCTTTAAGCTTGGAGGGAGACCAACGCACTCGCGAGGAGTCAATATGCCTAGCAAGTCTACTTCAAAGGCAAATCCCTCAGCTCCCAAGACCAAGCTAGCTGCCTCGAAGCCCAAGAAGACCACCGGAGACATCCCTGCTGCCGAGAAGAACAAGGGTTCTACCTCCAACGATGCTACAAAGGAAGATGAGGAGACTGCTATTTTGAGGTAACCGAGACCTCACGTCCTAGAACACAATGATGACCATCCAGTGGGAGAGAACATTAATGAAAGGAAGGATCAAGGTCTCGAGAGATGGAGATCCAATGATCCATATGTTGTAAGGACAAGGACTGATGTGGATGCGAGATTCCACACCAAGTAAGTGTAGGACTTTTATGAGACTATTGCTAGACAAGAACCCAACAGTCAGTGACATGGGATATGTGGACTAGAAGTACATCAAGTCCAATGAGAATTACGTCCCCATGTTCACGAGAACTTCAGGCTCATAGATCTTGAAGAGTTTGTTAGTAGAGAGATGACTACCTGGAATGATGAGATGATCATGCAATTTAATTCCACTGCTCACTTTTATCCTCATGGAAAGATCATGTGTATGACTGAAGACACCAGATATGAGTCAATAATTGATGAGTGGGCTGCCATCTTAGGAGCCCCAAAGGTGCAAGAAGGAGATTTGGATGTGTACTCACATGCTAAGATGAATCACAACTCTATGAGCAACATGTACACACCAATCCCCAAGAAATATCTGAAGACCCACAAATTTGGTTCTATGTACTTTCTGCAAGCACGTGTGACTACCACCGGCATAATTATGAGGCACACTTTAATGTCCAAATGACAACAAGATTCGAGGCTATTCCATCAAAATGTTGCATCAAGTGGATAACCACACCAGGATTAGAGTGATGGATCTAATTGTTAAGACCATTGATACGTCTCCAACGTATATATAATTTATGAAGTATCCATGTCATGTTTACAATAATTTTATATGATTTTGGTATGGTTTTACTAGAACTAACCCGTACTGATGTTGTTATCAGCACAACTACCGTGGTGTTGTTTTTGTGCAGAAATAAAAGTTCTCGGAATGAGCTAAAAAATTACGGAGAATATTCTTGGAAAATATAAGAAATACTGGAGCTAAGAGGTGGGCCAGGAAATGGATGAGTAAGCCACAAGCCTGCTAGGCGCGACCACCCCCCTAGGTTGCGCCCGTGTGGCTTGTGACCTCCTCGGGAACCTTCCTGACGTGATTCCGATGCCAAAAATTCCTATAAATACCAAAAAACCCAGAAAGAAATCTAGATTGGGATTTCCGCCGCCGCAAGATTCCACAGCCATGAAAAACCAATCGGGAGCCCGTTCCGCCACCCTGTCGGAGCGGAAACCATTAACGGAGGCCATCTTCATCATCTCGGCGGTCTCCATGACGAGGAGGGAGTAGTTCACCCTCGGGGATGAGGATATGTACCACTAGCCATGTGTATGATCTCTCTCTCTCGTGTTCTTGAGATGGCACGGTCTTGATGTATCACGAGCTTTATTAATATAGATGAATCATATGGAGTTTTCCCCTCTCTATCTTCTTGTGATGAATTGAGTTTTCCCTTTGAAGTTTTCTTATTAGATTGAGTCTTTAAGGATTTGTGAACACTTGATGTATGTCTTGCGATGGGATATCCGTGTTGACAATGGGGTGTTCTATTGATCCACTTGATGTATGTTTTGGTGGTCAACTTGCGGGTTTCATGACCTTGGGAATATATGCATAGGGGTAGGCACATGTTGTCATCTTGACTCTCCGGTAGAAACTTTGGGGCACTCTTTGAAGTTCTTTGTGTTGGATTTAATGTGATAATTCTGAAATTGTGTGATGCGTATCGTATAATCAAGCCCATGGGTACATGTGGTGACATTGGAGTATCTAGGTGACATTAGGGTTTTGGTTGATGTGTGTCTTAAGGTGCCATTTTAGTACAAACTCTATGGATGTTCGTGACACTTATAGGGATAGCTCATAAGATTGATCGGAAAAGATAACTTTGAGGTGGTTTTGTACCCTACTATAATTTATTCGTTTGTTCTCCCCTATTTGTCACTTTGGAGTGAACTCTTTGTCGCACATGAGGGATTTATATCTGATCCAACTATGTTAGTATTGTTGGGAGAACTTGCACTAGTGAAAGTATGGACCCTATGCCTTGGTTCCAAGCATTTATACAACATTTTGGTAGTTGTTTACTATTTCTTCCCTTGTTGTTTTTATATTTTCAGATTACAAAAACCTATACCTACCATCCATATTACACTTGTATCACCATCTCTTCGCCGAACTAGTGCACCTATACAATTTACCATTGTATTGGGTGTATTGGGGACAAAAGAGACTCTTTGTTATTTGATTGCAGGGTTGCTTGAGAGAGACCATCTTCATCCTACGCCTCCCACGGATTGATAAACCTTAGGTCATCCACTTGAGGGAAACTTGCTATTGTCCTACAAAAGTCTGTGCTTGGAGGCCCAACACGAGTCTACCAGAAGAAGGTTGCGTAGTAGACATCAAGCTCTTTTCTGGCGCCGTTGCCGGGGAGGCTAGGTAAGCGGCACTCCCATCCCGTCAATGAAGCTCTTCTGACGCCAGTGCTGGGGAGGTGAGTGCTTGAAGGTATATCTTTAGATCTTGCAATTAAATCTTTTAGTTTCTTGTTTTTCACTAGTTTGGTTTTATAAAAGAAAATTACAAAAAAAGGAATTGAGGTTGCCTCATATGATTCATCTTTTCAATGTCTTTCGTGGAAATGATGGAAAGGAAAACTGTGCTCAAGTGTTAGAAGAAGAAGTTATTAAAATGTTTGGCACTAAATCTTTGTATGATAAGCATGATTGCAGTGTTGTTAGTATGAATTCCTTGAATATTCATGATGCTAATGATATGCAAATCCACAAGCTTGGGGATGCTATGTTTGATGAAGATGATATGTTTAGTCCCCCAAGTTTTGATGAGAAAATTTATTATGATGAAAGCATGCCTCGTATTTATGATGATTATTGTGATGAGATGTATTCTATAAAGAATAATGATAACCATGAAACTTTTCATCATGATTTTAATTTTCAATTGGATTATGCTTCACATGATAGTTATTTTGTTGAGTTTGCTCCCACTACTATTGATGTGAATAAATTTGCTTATGTGGTGAGTAGTAAAATTTATGTGCTTGTAGATCATGAAAATAATGATTTATGTGTTGGTTATATTGTGGAATTCCTTCATGATGCTACTGAAAATTATTATGAGGGAGGAACATATGCTTGTCCGAATTACAATAATATCAAGTTTCCTCTCTATGTGTTAAAAGTTTTTAAGTTATGCTTGTTTTGACTTCCTATGCTAGTTGATTCTTGCTCCCATAAATTGTTTGTTCACAAAATACCTATGCACAGGAAGTGGGTTAGACTTAAATGTGCTTGTCATGAGATTCATGATGCTCTTTTGCATGTTATAATTGTTATTCCTATATGAGCATCAATGAAATCATCATGCCTAGGGAAAAGGCTTTAAAGAAAAGCGCTTGTTGGGAGATAACCCAGCACTTTTACTTTCTGTTTTTTGGTGTTCACATGATTAAGCTACTGTAGCAATCATGTTTTATGCCTTTTATTTTAATAAATTGCCAAGTAAAGCCTTTGGGATAGTGTGGATGATAGTTGACTTGGTTCAGTGCCAAAACATAAACATTTGCTCTCAGTCCAGGAATTTTGTAAATTCACTAGAACGTGATTTTGATCTGAAATTTGTACAGATGATTGATATACAAATTGCGTGGATTTTCCTATTTTTCAGAATTTTTAGAGACATGGAAGTATAGTTACACTACAAATCTTCACAGATTGTTCTGTTTTTGACAGATTATGTTTTGCATGCATAGTTTGCTTGTTTTAGTGTTCCCATAGCTTATATTCAGTGATATAAATTATGGGAATAGTAGAATACAGTAGGTATCATGTGGGAACAATTATGAATCTTGTCTTGACAGTACCTAAGTGAATCGTCATTATTTATTATACTAACCCATCTCACGAAGTTTTGTTAAGTTTTGTGTGATTGAAGTTTTCAAGTTTTGGATGAGACACCGATATGAGGAGAATAATTAGGAGTGACAAGAACCTAAGCTTAGGGATGCCCAAGGAACCCCCAAGGTAATATCCAAGGAAGACTCAAGCGCCTAAGCTTGGCGATGCCCCGGAAGGCATCCCCTCTTTCGTCTTCAACATTATCGGTATATCTTACATGGAGCTATACTTTTATTCGTCACATAATATGAGTTTTGCTTGGAGCGTCATTTTATTTTGTTGTTCTCTGTTAGATGTTATTTATAATCTTTTTTTCAATAAAAAGTTCCAACAATTGCATTAGGATGCTTGCATTGCATGTTTGATGTGTGCTGTGTAAAAAACATAAGCTTTTTCTGGAGTGTTTGAATTGTCATATTTTACTCGAACGTGGAAAGTTTCTGAAATTTTTACACATTATTTGCATATAAAATTTATAGAATGTCCTAAATTTTTATAATTTTTGAGTTACAGAAGTACATTGTTTTCATAAATTCCTACAGACTGTTCTGTTTGGACAGATTGCTGTCATAGTTTTGTTATCTACTTATCCTATAGTTTCCATAGCCTATATTGGTAGATATCAATTGTGGAAATGATAGTATGCAGTACCTAATGTTTGAAAATTATTGTGCAACTTGTCTTTGTAGTACATAAAGCGTTGATTTATTATTATGTGTACTAACCTATCTCACGAGTTCTTTTCGAGTTTTGTGTGGATGAAGTTTTTGAGAATAGGTGAAACCATGATATGAGAGGATTGAACGAGATTCAACAGTTAACTCTTGGGGATGCCCAAGGCCCCAGTAAATATTTCAAGAAGTCCCAAGCATTTAAGCTTGGGGATGCTACGCATCCCACCTCTCTTCATCAACAATTATCGGTTAGCCTATGTTGAGCCTAAATTTTTAATTCGTTCATATGATGCATGCTATTCTTGGTGTGATGTTTTTCTATTGCTTCTTGTTTAATAAAATACTTAAGATCTGAAAATATTTATTGAGAGAGAGCCCTCACATAGCTACTCGATCGTTTGACTACTCATTGATCTTCACTTATATGTTTTGGAGTAGTTTTGTCATTTACTTTCGTGCTTCACTTATATCCTATGAGTAAATGGTTGAATGAATTGAATATCATAAATCTGAAATTATATATGTTTTATATGCTTATGGGGAGTAATTACTTCACATATAAGAAGTATAGGTGGTAAAATTTATTGAAAGTTAGCAAACACCTCATTGGTCACTTGAACAATTCATGAAAGAATATTGAAGGAAGAGATATTCCACATATAAATATACTATCTTGGACATCTTCCATGATTGTGAGCACCATTAATTATTTTCAAACTTGAGCAAATTAGTTGAAGTTGGACAAGTAAGACAACTTAATGAGTTATGTTTGGGTATATTTGCATAGAAGTTATATTGTTATGGATCATCCAACATGTGGTACTTGTTTCGAACCTTTTGCTTGCCAACACTTCGTACTAAGTAGAGATACTACTTGTGCATCCAAAAACCCTTAAACCCAGTTTGTTGCCATGAGAGTCCACTATACCTACCTATATGTGGTATTTACCTGTCGTTCCAAGTAAATTTGCATGTACCAAACTCTAAACCTTCAAATAATATTATCTTTTGTATGCCCGAATCGCTCATGTAGTGACTAGGGGTTGTCAGTATCTTCCATGCTAGGTGGGTTATTCCCACGATATGTGTTGATTCACTATCATTCACGAGAAAGTGGATGGTATTCGGGATGCCCAGTTCCATGCTCAAAAATCAAATCAAAATATAATGAAAGAAAACTCCCCCGAGATTGTTGTTTCTATGGATGGTACCCATGGATTTGGCTCGCCGTGGAGTGTGATTGATTGGTGGAGGGGGGTAAAAACTTTACCTTTCTGTTTGGGAACTTCCTATAAAGTATGTAGCATGGAAGATACTGAGATCTCTCGGTTGTTATGTTGACAATGAAAGCATGCCGCTCAAAATTATTATTCATCTCTATTTTAAAAGCTCGAGCTCTGGCACATATGCAGATCAGTGCTTCCCTCTGCGAAGGGCCAAACCATTTACTTTCATGTTATTTACTATTGTTGTTGAGTTAACTTCTTATTACAACCTCAAAGTATTAGTTGGCAAGCATCATGTGGTGGGGAAAGATCCAAACATATATATCCATAAAAATATATTTGATCATGAATTATTATTGTTGACAATTATCTATATGATAATTAAGTTGGGAGGCCAAACTTTAAGCCCCTATCTTTCTCTATGTTCAATGGATGCTATTTGTTCTAAAAAATATGCATTGAGTGTCAATAATCATGGAAGACTATATGATAGTTGAGTATGTGGAATTTGTTAAATCAAAGCTCTTACGTAGACCCTTCCTGAAAATAAGATGAATTGCAACTGTTTGGTGACTGAAAGCATAGTTTGTTAGTTTTCAAGAAACTTTATGGTCTATACTTTAACATGTGAATAGCTTGTTACTTGATCATGAAAAGTTATATGAGATGAGCTATTGTTCATGGTTTATATTGATGCTAGAAAGAGTGATTGGAAATATAATTGATCAAACTTGTGCACTTGCAAGCATTCACACTTCATAAATTATTTCTTTTATCATTTACCTGCTCGAGGACGAGCAGGAATTAAGCTTGGGGATGCTGATACGTCTCCAATGTATCTATAATTTATGAAGTATTCATGCCTTGTTTACAACAAAATATGATTTTGGTATGATTTTATTAGAACTAACCCAAGCTGATGTTATTTTCAGCAGAACTACCGTGGTGTTGTTTTTGTGCAGAAATAAAAGTTCTCGAAATGAGCTGAAAATTTACGGAGAATATTTTTGGAAAATATAAAAATACTGGAGCGAAGAGCTGGGCCAGGAAGTGGATGAGGAGGCCACAAGCCTGCTAGGCGGGGCCACCCCCATAGGCCCCGCCCCTATGGCTTGTGACCTCCTCGGGAACCTTCCTGGCGTGTTTCCGACACCAAAAATTCCTGTAAATACCAAAAACCCCAGAAAGAAACCTAGATCGGGAGTTCCGCCACCACAAGCCTCCATGGCCACGAAAAAGAAATCGGGAGCCTGTTCCAGCACCCTGCCGCAGGGGGAAACCAACACCGGAGGCCATCTTCATCATCCCGACAGTCTCCATGACGAGGAGGGAGTAGTTCACCCTCGAGGCTGAGGGTATGTACCAGTAGCTATGTGTTTGATCTCTCTCTCTCATGTTCTTGAGATGGCATGATCTTGATGTATCGCGAGCTTTATTAATATAGATGAATCATATGGAGTTTTCCCCTTTCTATCTTCTTGTGATGAATTGAGTTTTCCCTTTGAAGTTTTCTTATCGGATTGAGTCTTTAAGGATTTGAAAACACTTGACATATGTCTTGCGATGGGATATCCGTGGTGAAAATGGGGTGTTCTATTGATCCACTTGATGTATGTTTTGGTGATCAACTTGCGGGTTCCATGACCTTGGGAATCTATGCATAGGGGTTGGCACATGTTGTCGTCTTGACTCTCCGGTAGAAACTTTGGGGCACTCTTTGAAGTTCTTTGTGTTGGATTGAACATGATGAATCTGAAATTGTGTCATGCATATCTTATAATCAAGCCCATGGGTACTTGTGGTGACATTGGAGTATCTAGGTGACATTTTGGTTTTGGATGATGTGTATCTTAAGGTGTTATTTTAGTACGAACTCTAGGGCTGTTCGTGACACTTATAGGGATAGCTCATAGATTGATCAGAAAAGATAACTTTGAGGTTGTTTCGTACCCTACAATAATTTCTTCGTTCGTTCTCTGCTATTTGTGACGTCGGAGTTTAGTGAACTCTTTGTCGCACGTGAGGGATTTATATATGATCCAACTATGTTAGTATTGTTGGGAGAACTTGCACCATTGAAAGTATGGACCCTAGGCCTTGTTTGCAAGCATTTATACAACGTTTTTCTCATTGTTTACTATTTTTTACCTTGTTGTTTTATATTTTTCATATTACAAAAACCTATATCTACCATCCGTATTACACTTGTATCACCATCTCTTCGTCGAACTAGCGCACCTATACAATTTACCATTGTATTGGGTGTGTTGGGGACACAAGATACTCTTTGTTATTTGATTGCAGGGTTGCTTGATAGAGACCATCTTCATCCTACGCCTCCGACAGATTGATAAACCTTAGGTCATCCACTTGAGGGAAACTTTCTATTGTCCTACAAAACTCTACGCTTGGAGGCCCAACACGAGTCTACAAGAAGAAGGTTGTGTAGTTGATATCAACCACCAAGAGAATAGCTATTCATCAGAAGAGATCTTGTGGATATGTTCCCCACATTCCGATGCTCATCAACTCCAGGATTTGAAAGAGCCAATATATACTTGATCGGCAACACCTACTCCTCCAAATAGACTTTGAGTATAATGTTGTGGTGATGGATCCTTCTCATCCCACTTCATCGACTGCACACGCTGATATTGAGACTCAGGCACACGCAGAGATAGCTAGAACCACTAGTGTTCGAGTGTTCAAGACAAAATGTGATCAGTTGGACTATCTTATCAGCACCATTTAGGGTATGGATAAGAACATCAATGATCTTATGCTAAACTAGAAGAGTCTCGAGAGGATTGTGGAGGCTAAATTTCATTACCTTGATGTCGAGGTGACTAAGTTGACCACGAGGGTCAATCAGCTGAAGCAAGAGTTAGATGTTGTTCCATTACCTAGCTCAGATGATGAGGATGAGATCGCCACACTGCCAGTTGAGAATCAGTTTAGGACTCAGGCTCAATCTGCTGTTGTGCCTGCTTAGGATGTGAGACCCTCGGTGTCTGCACCTACAATTACTTCTATCGTGCCTCCATCAGCACTTCTAGTGTTAACTCCACGAGTCCAAAGGACTTCTCGTGAATGATGATTGTGGTCTACGTTGGGTTTTCCATGAAGAGGAACGGGTGATGCAACATAATATAGGTAAGTATTTCCCTCGGTAGAGAACCAAGGTTTATTGAACCAATAGGAGTAACAACCAACCCACGTCTTTAGCGACTGCACACAAAGGAGCAAACACTTGCACCCGATGCGGGCAAGAAGGTTCTCAATCCCCTTGGACTCGTTATTTGACAAGCAACTAAAGCGTGTGCATGAAATTTGATAAACTGCAAAGTAAATAAAGGCATCGAGGTAATTGTAGCGTTTGTAAAGTTATAAGTGAATAGACGCGGGGGTCATAGTTTTCCCTAATGGCATCTCTCATGTTGTAGGCATACGGTGGGTAAACAAATTACTTTTGGGCAATTGGTAGAAAAGCACATAGTTATGTGATATTCATGACAATGATCATGTATATATAGGCATCACGTCCATAAGGCAATAGGCCGACTCCTGCCTCCACCTATTACTATTACCCACCCATCGACCGCTATCCAGCATGCATCTAGAGTATTAAGTAAACGAACTAATGCTTGGAGAACAATGACATGATGTAGACAAAGAACTCAATCAATATGATTAAAACCATATTTTATCCTTAGTGGCAATAATACAAAGATGTGTCCTTGTCCCTTTCTGTCACTGGGATATAGGACTCCGCCAGATTGAACCCACTACAACGCACCCCTCTCACTGAACAAATATAAATCTAGTTGGCCAAACTATTTCAATAGATCAGAGAGATTTACGAAGCTTTAATAATCATGCAAATAAGAATCATAACAGATTTCAGAGAAGACTCAAATCTTTATCATGAATAAGCTGAACATAAACCCACAATTCATCGAATCCCAACAAACGCACTCCACAAAAGAATTACATCAGATAGATCAAAGTGAAGATCCGATGATCATTGTATTGAAGATTAAGAGAGAGAGTGAGTGAGTGAGAGAGAGAGAGAGGTAGCCATATAGGTACTAACTATGGACCCGTAGGTCTGTGGTAAACTACTCACACATCACCATGGATCAACAAGGTTGATCTATAGGTCCTCCGTGATAGATTCCTTCTCCGGCACGGCACATGAAAACGACTCCATATGGGCACACGACGGAACAGAGACTTCAATGGCGGAAAAAGTGTTTTGGTGGGTCACGTTGGGTTCTGGGATATTTGAGGATTTATAAAATCAAGAGGGGCATGAGGAGACCATGACCATAATGATGCTTTGCTCTATACCTTCGAGATTTTTGGTGACTTGTTGCCAAAGGGGGAGAATTTGTATAGATCATAGGGATTCGAGAGAGAGTCTTGATTTTTGGTTGTTCTTCTCATTTTTAAAACATTTGGCCTATATTTTGTTCGTCTAGAAGTTTGTGGTGTTTGATCATATGCTTTGTGATTGATGTTACTATTTCATATCCTTTTGATATTCATATTATGATCATTCACTCATGTTTGGTGTTATGTGCATTGTAATCCATTCATATCATTTATGTGCACCACCAAGATGTATGTGACATGGAAGAGTCTCCCATGATCCTAATCGATTGTGCATTTGCATTCAAATGCAAATTTAAAATAATGCACAAATTTAGGAAGAGCTCTTACTTATCACATACTTCTCAAAGTGACAATGTTATATGTTGTTTATATCCTTATCGAAGCTTTGATCTATATGTTGTCATCAATTATCGAAAAGGGGAGATTGAAAGCAGAACTTCTCCCTAGGTGGTTTTGGTAATTAATAACAACATATATTTCATTGGACTAATGATTCTACTAAGTATATTTCAGGAAGAGTTCAATGAACGGATTGGCAAAGGATTTTGAGGAGACCCCATAGATGCTTGGAACATCAATTGGCAACAAGCTTTAAGACTCGACTTTTTGAATTGTGCGAGAAATCACATTTGATTCCATAGGAAAGCCAATACTATTAAAAGCGGATGAGGTATTGACAATTTCGTAGTGCAAGGAATCATCGCAGCACTTTCCAAAGATGGAAGTGATAAGTATGGAGTGTAGAACCCACAAGGAGCTAAATGTAAGATCAATATTCGGGCAGGTCCTATCTGCCACCGATATGTCGGGACCCCAATCCTAAGCCATAGGAATCCAGCCTGTAACACATCGCATCTCTTTGCGGTCTCACGCACGGTTATCCCCAGGGCTGTAGCCTTAACTTAGCCGGGACCTTTTGGCCTTTTGACTCGCGTATGCAATTGTGTTGCTAGCAATCCAATGACAAAGAACCCAGATCGACATGTCTAGTCATAAACCAAAGCGGCAGTTCCACACAGGGACAGGCATACATGACCCAGCAAAGCAGGTGTCGGTCACCAGCGAATGTAGACAAGTCGTAGCAAGCTACAAGGACTCCATTACATCATGTGACATTTCCCCAAGGGGACAAACACAGCGGCTAAGAAGGACACATGCCGGTCAACCAATGTGTCCGGAGCAGTAGCGAACTACCATGGCTCGTTGGATCACAAAGGGGGATTTCCCTATAAGGAATGCTACTAAGGCCTACGGCTAGGTAATCAAACCCCATACATATCAAGTACAACACACGTACGCATGGCATACCGATATGTATAGATACATCGATGGCATCACAACATAACCATAAACATACAAACTTTATTTAGAAGGCTCGGAAGAGCCACACACATAATATTACACGGTAGGGGTCTCACGACCCATCATCACAAGTCATACACGCAATTCTTACAAACCAGCGGAAGTGTAAAGCTGTCTGAGTACAGACAGATGGAATGATAAAGGCACATGGCCTGACTATCTACAAACCCATCCTAGGGCCAGATCGTAGCTGGGATACCAGCTACTCATCGTCGTCGATGTCTAGGTAGAACCCTCCATTAGGGTCATTAACAACCTCTGCAACAATTATTAAGCAAACATGAGTACAAAAGTACTCAGGAATACTTTAGGATAAGCTATCTACTCATGCAATGTATCAATAAGGAATTGTGGGGTTTCATGCGGAAAGCCAGCATTTGACTCGTGGCTAGACAACTTACATTTTTAAATAGTTTTGACAACTTTGATTTCTCGCACATAAGTTTACTAACACCACAACAATACTCCATCGTGGAATCATTCCGTCTCCATACGGAAAAGCCGTCCACGACACTCATGCTTATCTTGACAATTTTATGAGTAGCCATTAAAGTTATCTATGAACAACATATGTCTCCAACTAGTCCATATCCGCGGACGCGGCTATTCGAAAAGATCATAACCCTGCAGGGGTGTACTTCTTCACACACGCTCTCGCCACTTATCGCCATGTGCACGTCATGCACCTCGGCAACCTTCAAGTGGAAGCCCAGCGAGGGAGTCAGCCACGACCGTTAACCACGCTAATACTTAGTCCTGGTCTATCGCCTATCTGAGGGTAACCCGCACGGAAGTCCGGCCGAGGTTTCCGCCACGGCCCCAAACGATGTGCGCAGGGTTTCCAAGCCCACCATCCGGGTGCCACTTGGTACACCGTGCCACTGCCTACCTCATCATAGCCCACCTCTCAGGTCAGCGCTACGCACGGCCTCCAGCATGACTGTAAACACCAGAAACTACTTGCAACTCCTGGACCGAGTACTAAGCGATTAATAAGTCGAGAGGGTCAATTAAGTATCCCAACGTGTGGTACTATCTAGTCATAGATTACATACACGGAACTCAGTTCCTAAGGACGGTTCCAATGAAACAACCCGCCATGTACTCCTACATAGCCATTCACCGATACCTTTACCAAATCAGGTTCATCACACAACCTTTACTTACTGAACACATTCTCACAATTCTGTTCATCACCCAGATGACAGACCATACACAACTCTAAGCATACGATGCATAGAGGATAAGGCACATCATGGCTCAAGCATCTACCAGGTATGCTAGGTTGCAAGGTTCAGCTATTTACTGTGACAAGGACAGGTCATGCAAAGGAAGTGGGTTCAACTAATGTAGTAAAAGTAGTGAAAGCATTTGCCCTAATGCAAGAAATAAGAGCAGGAGCGAGAACATGGGATTTATCGGGATGATCAAAATTGGTTGCTTGCCTTGTTGCTCAGCAGAGGGACAATATCCGTTAGTCGTTTATTCGGTGGAATCCGGAGGAGTGGGGCCTACCGGTAAAACGATATCAATCAATAACAATCATATGCAACAAGATGATGCATGAGCATGGCATGGAAATTAAAGGTGGTAGGCTAATGTAGCTACCATTTCTTAAGTTGAAGTTGATTTGAATCAAGTTTCAAATATCACTTCAAACAAGGTATTTTCAAACACTCTTTTAATTGATTCGACCTGATGCTCAGGTAATCTTGTTTTAGCATGCATGATGATGGTATGTTGGGTTGCTGGTTGTTCTTGATCATGGTTTGGTCATAATATTTGAAGTGGAATTCAAATGGATTTCAAATTCCAACTCCAATTTATTTAATAAGGTTATCCTAATCATCATTTAATCTGTTTGGTGATGTTAACATTTTCAAACATGTTTGAGAATATCAAAATCAGATTCCTTCGATTTTTCTGATACTTTTTCATATATAAATTATTTTCATTGGAGTTACAGATTATTTTCTATGATTTTAAGAAGTTTTGGGCATTTTCTGGAATTCTTTTAAATCAAAAAATCTCTTTATTGCGTCATAACCACGTCAGCACTGCGTCAGCAGGTCAACCGACCTAGTCAGGTCAAACCTGACAGGTGGGGGCCACTGGTCAGTGTCTCAGGAGTTAATCCCGCACTGACCAGCCCCTAAGTGGGTTTGACCCACTGCTAGGGCCCACTGTGAGTGGCTAATTAGTGTTAAACCACCGGGATTAGGCCGGCCACGTCGTCCCCCGCCGAAGACTGGCCCGCGGCGACCAGATCTGCGGCGGATCTTCGCCGGAGATGCACCAGATCTTGCTAGATGTTCGAATCAAGTGCCGAGAGCACTGGGATGATCCCCAGGCTCGGCCTCATTCACAACGGTCGTCAGGAGGGGCTATAGGTGGCCGGAGCATGCTGGTGACGAGCCGAGGCGGCTGTCGGAGCTAGGGCTCATCGGTCCCGTGGCTAGAGTGCCGGAGAGAGAGGGGAAACAGAGGGGAAATGCTCGCAAGCTCATGGTGGAGACGAAGCTGGGCTCAGACTGCTCGGGGAGGGGCTGTAGCCGGCGATCCACCGTTGATTTGCCGGCGGTCGGAGCTTGAAGACGACGGCACTGGGGACGTTGCAGGGCTCGGGGAGGACGGTTCCGTTGACGTGCGCGTCGAGCTCGATGTTGCGGAGAGGATGGAGCACTCGGGGAGGGGGGGCTTCCCTATGGCCACGGAGCACGGGCTCCTCGAGCTCAAGCTCCTGTCAATGGCGGTAGGAGGAGAGGAAAGAAACCGAGAGGAGGGGGAGGAATGGAGAGCGGGGATGGATAGGGACGCGCTCGGCGAAGTCATCCCCATTGTCGCGCTGTCCTGGGGGCACCGGAGAATGCCATGGCGAAGCAGGAGGTGGAGGATGCCGCCGTGGTCGATCTCTCCTTTGCTAGAAGGCAGAGGAAGAAGACGACCCTGCCCCTGGTGGGCTGGGCCTCGCAGGTGAGCGTAGTTTAGGGTTTTTTCTTTTCTTCTTTTATTTGTTTTCTATTTTACTTGTTGACATTGTTGTCATTTATTTTTGCCACTAAATCAAAACTAAAATTAGTTTGAAAAATGCTTGGGTGTTAGTTGGAATATTTCCAATCACCCATAAAGTTTTCAACAATTTTGAAAACTTATACATTTTTGAATTCAAATATAAGTTTGAATTCACGGACTTTGCTGGTTTTAAATAAAATGCCAAAAGTGATTTAAAAATAGTATTCTCCCCTGATAATTTGTTTTCAATATTTATCAGAAATATTGAACTTTTAAGAAGGCCATTTTGGGTTCATTGATTTTGACAAGATTTGAATTTCCTTGGAATAAGAAGTGGCTAGGGTTTTTGGTTTGAGTTTCACCACTTCTTTGGAGTTTGTTTCAATTTCTTGAATTCAATGGAAGAAAACATGAGCACAGACACTAAACCCTAGTTAGGGATCCAGGGATGTGACAACTCACCCCCACTCAAAAGAATCTTGTCCCGAGATTTAGAAGTCGTCGGAAATAGCGCGGGATACTCAAGTCGGAGACGATCCTCTCTTTCCCATGTTGCCTCCTTTTCGGAATGATTTGACCATTGAACTTTAAGAAACTTGAGGTTTCGACGTCGAGTGGTACGCTCAGCTTGATCAAGAATACGCACAGGGTATTCTCGGTATGAAAGGTTATCTTGGAGATCAAGCGTTTTGTGGTCCACTTCACGGATAGGATCCGAAAAGCAACGCCTGAGTTGCGAGACGTGGAAGACATCATGAACCTTGGAAAGATGCGGAGGAAGTTCCAATTGGTAGGCAACTTCTGCTCGTTTGGCAAGAATGCGAAAAGTACCAATGTAACGAGGAGCCAATTTTCCCTTGATACCGAATCGATGGGTACCCTTTAAAGGTGTAACCCGAAGGTAAGCCTTCTCGTCAACTTCAGAGGTCACGGCCTTATGATGACGATCATATTGGCTCTTTTGACGAGACTGGGCTATTTTCAACTTTTCACGAATAATGCGAACCTGCTCTTCTACATCCTGGATATTATCCGTGCCAGAGAGTTGCCTCTCTCCGGTTTCTGACCAATTAAGAGGTGTTCGACATCTTCGTCCATAGAGAACTTCAAAAGGGGCTTTGCGCAAGCTTGATTGATAACTATTGTTATAGGCAAATTCGGCGAATGGAAGGCACTTCTCCCAATTCATACTGAACGATATAACACAAGCTCGGAGCATATCTTCTAGGACTTGATTCACTCTTTCTACTTGACCACTTGATTGAAGATGGAAAGCAGTGCTAAAAGATAAGTGAGTCCCCATAGCATTCTGAAAACTCTCCCAGAAGCGAGAACTAAAGATACTTCCACGGTCTGAGTTAATCTCCAAAGGAACACCATGAAGAGACACTATTCGAGAGAGATATAACTCTGCTAGCTGGCTAGCTGTTATACTCTCACGAACTAAAAGAAAATGAGCTACTTTGGAGAGACGGTCAATGACCACAAAGATAGCATTATTTCCTTTCTTGGTCTTGGGAAATCCGGTGATGAAATCCATACTAACTTTATCCCATTTCCATTCAGGAATACCTAAAGGTTGAAGGGTGCCAGCAGGTCTTTGATGTTCTGCCTTAACTCGACGACAAACATTGCAGTTAGCAACAAACTCAGCAATTTCTCTCTTCATCCTAGTCCACCAAAACCTCTGGCGTAGGTCCTGATACATCTTATTACTACCAGGATGAATGGTGAGAGGAGAATCATGAGCCTCCTTAAGGATCAATTGCCGCAGACGTTTGCTCTTAGGAACCACTAAACGTTTCTAAAAGAACACAACGCCTTTCTCATTGATGGAGAAATCCCTAGCGTTTCCGCTAGCAATATTCTCCTTGATCTGGGATATACCCTTATCATATGCTTGCACGGCTATGATTTGATCCCTAAGAGTAGGCTTCGCCACCAGGGTAGAAAGGAATCCTTGAGGAACAGTATGAAGATTTAACTTCCGAAATTCCTCATGGTGATGTGGTTGACCTCGTTGTAGCATCAAATTGTTACAATAAGACTTACGAGTTAGTGCATCAGCCATAACATTGGCCTTCCCCGGGGTGTAAGTTATCCCTAAGTCATAATCCGTGATCAACTCAACCCACCGTCTTTGCCTGAGATTCAAATCCGGCTGGGTGAAGATATATTTCAGACTTTGGTGATCAGTGAATAATTCGCAACGATTACCAAGAAGGTAATGTCGCCAGGTTTTAAGTGCATGGACTATAGCTGCAAGCTCAAGATCATGTGTGGGATAATTATCCTTATGTGGACGCAATTGTCGAGATGCGTATGCAATCACATGACGATCTTGCATGAGAATGCAACCTAATCCTTGTTGCGAGGCGTCGCAGTAGATAACAAAGTCCTTAGAGAAATCTGCTGGTAGGAACACAGGTGCCGAAGTTAGGCGTCTTTTCAGTTCCTGAAAACTATGCTCACACTGTGGTGTCCACTCGAACTTCTTATCTTTCTTGAGGAGTTCAGTTAGAGGCTTTGCAACCTTGGAGAAATTCTCGACAAAGCGGCGATAATAGCTCGCTAGACCAAGAAAACTCCTAACTTGCTTAACCGATTCAGGTTGAGTCCAATCAAGGATAACTTGAACTCTCTCGAGATTGACAGCAATACCCTTACCAGACATTACGTGACCTAGATAGGTCACTTCTGGTAACCAAAATTCACATTTTGAAAACTTGGCATAAAGGCGATGCTCTCGAAATTTCATCAATACCAGCCTTAGATGCTCGGCATGTTCTTGTTCGTTCTTTGAGTAGATGAGAATATCGTCGAGGTATACTACAACCAATTTATCCAAATACTCCATGAAGATTGAATTCATCAAGCGAGAGAAGGTGGCTGGGGCATTGGTTAAACCGAAGGACATGATGGTGTACTCGTATTGGCCATAACGACTGACAACAGCCGTTTTTGGAATGTCCACGTTCTTGATCTTGATTTGATGGTATCCCAACCTCAAATCCATTTTTGATAAGACTGAGGATCCAACGAGCTGATCATACAGATCATTGATCCTGGGGAGCGGATACTTGTTCTTTATGGTGATCAGGTTAACTGGTCGGTAATCTACAACCATCCGATAAGTTCCGTCTTTCTTCTTGACGAAGAGGACGAGACAAGCCCAAGGAGAAGAGCTAGGATGAATGTAACCTTTATTCAAGGCATCATCTAGTTGCGTCTTAGTTCGGCTAGCTCCAGGGGTGCCATCTTATATGTTCTTATGGCTATTGGAACGGTTCCCGGAACAAGATCTATCACAAACTCTACATCTCTGTCAGGTGGAATTCCTGGCAGTTCCTCTGGAAAAACATCTAGGAAGTCACGGACTACCGGAATGTCTTCAAGTTCTGGAAGAGGGTTGGCATTGAGGGAATAGATTTGGCATTTGGCAACTCGAGTAGGGACATTGACTATCTCACCCGAGGGATGGGTAAGCTGAACATTTCTAGAATGAGTATCAATCTTGGCATAGTGAGCTGACATCCAGTCCATACCCAAGATGATATTGATATCCGAAGATTTCAGGGCTATCAATGATGCTAGAAAAACTAGCCTGTCTACTAGAATTTCATTGTCATAGGTTATCCTGGAGGTTTGCCACTTACTACCAGGGATTTGGACAACCAATGGGATTGGCATATCACAGAAAGACATGTTATGCAAGTGTGCATAACTTTTTGAAATGAAGGAATGAGAATACCCAGTGTCAAAAAGAACAGACGTTGGGTGATGATTAACAAGGAGTGTACCCAGTATGACGTCGGGATCCTCTGCAGCTTCTTCTGCTGAAAGATAGTTCACACGGCCACGTGCAGGAGTTGGCTTTACATAATAAGCTTTGCCCGACTTGCCTTGCCCAACGGACTTTCCGGGTTGCTTGGCACCCACATTCTGAGGACACTCTCGGGAATAGTGCCCTGGTTCTCCACACTTGTAACAGATCACCTGATTGGCACGTGGTGGAGCATTGCTAGCTGGACCACCATAGGTTTTTGCTGGAGGGTTGGTCTGATTCGTCTGAGGCGCCACAAAGGATGGCCTCGGAGTGTATCTTCGCGGCAGAGAACTATTTGGAACCCACAGCCTACATTTTGGAAAAGCGGAACCAGATGACGAGCCAAAGTCACGAGAGTGCTTCTTTGTGGCTTCATAGTCGGTATGACCAGTCTCGGCACTGATCACCTTGTTGACCAGGGCTTGGAAGCTTGTACATTCGTGGAGGCGCAAATCACGACGAAGCTTAGGGCTCAGACCCTTACGGAATCTTGCTTGCTTCTTGGCATCAGTAGACACCTCCTCTGTTTCATAGCGGGCGAGGTTACCGAATTCGCGGCTATAGGCATCCACGGTCAACTTTCCGTGGGTGAATGCACAGAACTCCTCTCTCTTTCTGTCCATCAGGCCCTCTGGAATATGGTGCAGACGGAAGGCTGCACTAAAGTCTGCCCATGTGGCTGCTGGTTCAGCAGGACACATAGCTTCAAAGTTCTCCCACCACAGATTGGCGGGTCCTTCCAGAAAGTACGCCGCAAAGGTCACCTTGTCGGCCTCAGAAACATTCGCAGAGCGAATCTTGCGTGATATACTACACAGCCAATCATCAGCGTCGAGGGGATCGACGGAGTGATGGAACTTTGGAGGATTCAGCTTCACAAAGTCATTGAGGGACACTGTAGCATTCCTAGGCTGACGAGCCGTATTTTGCTCAATACGCTCTAACAGACGGTTGGTCTCCCTTTTGTTTCTCTCTGCCTCAAGCATAACTTCCGCTAGAGAGGGTGGGTGAGGCAGTTCCTCCTGCGATGCTTGACTACCCTCGCCTTGCTCATGAGCAGGGGCACGGTTCAACCTGGTGAACACCATCCTGACAAACAAACTCACAGCTTAGACCAATATCAACATCAATACTAGCTATGGATTAAGAATGCACTGAACACATGGAATGCGGAAATGAATATCCGAACAACATGGTAACAAGCAACTGCTATATATACATCATGGTTCATACACACCATTACATAGTTCAGTACAACCTTAACCGAAGAGCAAACTACTGAAAACATGAAACTACTCATCAGAGGCTTCCAAGCTTCCTATACATTATTTATCTATGCCTCCGGAATTCATTTCACGACACAAGCATACTTCACAAGTCACACAGGACTGTGAAAGTACAGCTACTACCATACTATCCTTCCACTCACGGTTCAGGCATCTGCATAGAACATCTCATAAAGATTGCCTCCATGGCCTGGAAGCTCAACCTGCGGATCAGGAAACACTCCAGCCTGAAACCCCTGGGATCCATAAGGACACCGATGTGGCCTTGGTCCCCTGACTGGTGGTAGTAGACGTCCCCGAAGAGGGGTGACTCCTCCTATAGCAGGCCAGTCAACATGAGCCGGAAGATGAGGGTTCAGGATCTCCATATCTCCATACCCTTTCTGGACTACCGGTGCCAGCTGCGTCAAAGCCGTCCACAGACGGGCATGTGTAGCGTAGAGCTCCATACAAAGGGCACGAGCATCCCTGTCTCTATTCTCTAGCATCTCAGCAGTGGAATGCAACAGCGGATCCTCCATAGAGGAATCAAAGTAGACACCACTAAGGTATCCTTCTTCACCTGGCTGAGAGGCAGGAACATAGCAGAACTCTGAATTCTGCAGCAGTGCATGTCTAGCCCTCATGATGGTCAGCATTGAATAGGCAGCATCTTGTACTGCCATGTCAACAGTGACCCCCAATCCATAAGACCAATGGATTGGCTCCTCAGCTCCAGGGTAATCTGGAAATACCCTAACAGTGCAGAGGTACTGGCTCTGATTAAAATCTTGGTACTGCTCCTCCACTGTGTACTCTGGGTACCAGCGGTAACCGGACACTGCCATCATCCTCACTAGCATGGTCGTATGACCCGACACATCAATGCACCTAGTGAGACGAACCACCTGACGAGAAGGACGGCCACGCATCTGAAAATAGATAGTAATGCAAAAGCATTAGAGCTCTAAAGACAAAATTGGGCAGCATAACGGCTGTAAATGCTCAAAAATAATTTTGAGACAACCCATAAAAAAATAGGATAGCGTAACCACTCAACTATCAAGTTCAATTCTCTGATCATAAATACTTACTTACTTTTCCTAGGGATAAAAGAAACCCGGAATAACTCTCGACCAGTTGTCCTCTAGTCTACCGATCAGAAACACGAGCCGAAGGGAAGGTAAGTGACCTAGTCCTTAATCCCCGCAGAAAAGACGAGGATGACCAGAATAGAATAACTTGAGAAGAGAAGCAAGAGTATTACGTTCCCTTCCACAAACAATTCCCTTATATATAACTAAAGCAATTCTAGACTCAACTTCGACCAGTTTGGCTTAGTAATCCTACAGTCAGTCAGGCTCTGATACCAACGCTATCGGGACCCCGATCCTAAGCCATAGGAATACAGCCTGTAACACATCGCATCTCTTTGCGGTCTCACGCACGGTTATCCCCACGGCTGCAGCCTTACCTTAGTCGGGACCGTTTGCGCCTTTTGACTCGCGTATGCAATTGTGTCACTAGCAATCCAATGACAAAGAACCCGGATCGACATGTCTAGTCATAAACCAAAGCGGCGGTTCCGCATAGGGACAGGCATACATGACCCAGCAAAGCAGGTGTCGGTCACCAGAGAATGTAGACGAGTCATAGCAAGCTAAAAGGACTCCATTACATCACGTGATATTCCCCAAAGGGGACAGACACAGCAGCTAAGAAGGACAAATGCCGGTCAACCAATGTGTCCGGAGCAGTAGCGAACTACCATGGCTCGTTGGATCACAAAGGGGCATTTCACTGTAAAGAGTGCTCCTAAGCCTACGACTAGGTAATCGAACCCCATACATATCAAGTACAACACACGTACGCATGGCATACCTATATGTATAGATACATCGATGGCATCACAACATAACCATAAACATACAAACTTTATTTAGAAGGCTCGGAAGAGCCACACACATAATATTACAAGGTAGGGGTCTCACGACCCATCATCACAAGTCATACACGCAATTCTTACAAACCAGCGGAAGAGTAAAGCTGTCTAACTACAGACAGATGGAAAGATAAAGGCACATGGCCTGACTATCTATAGACCCATCCTAGGGCCAAATCGTAGCTGGGATACCATCTACTCATCGTCGTCGATGTCTAGATTGAACCCTCCATTAGGGTCATTAACAACCTCTGCAACAATTATTAAGCAAACGTGAGTACAAAAGTACTCAGCAAGACTTTAGGATAAGCTATCTACTCATGCAATGTATCAATAAGGAATTGTGGGGTTTCATGCGGAAAGCCAGCATTTGACTCGTGGCTAGACAACTTGCATTTTTAAATAGTTTTGACAACTTTGATTTCTCGCACACGAGTCCACTAACACCACAACAATACTCCATCGTGGAATCATTCCGTCTCCATACGGAAAATCCGTCCACGACACTCTCGCTTATCTTGACAATTTTATGAGTAGCCATTAAAGTTATCTATGAACAACATATATCTCCAAGTAGTCCATATCCGCGGACGCGGCTATTCGAATAGATCATAACCCTGCAGGGGTGTACTTCTTCACACACGCTCTCGCCACTTATCGCCATGTGCACGTCATGCACCTCGGCAACCTTCAATCGGAAGCCCAGCGAGGAAGTCAGCCACCACCGTTAACCACGCTAATACTTAGTCCAGGTCTATCGCCTATCTGAGGGTAACCCGTATGGAAGTCCGGCCGAGGTTTCCGCCACGGCCCCAAACGATGTGCGTAGGGTTCCCAAGCCCACCATCTGGGTGCCACTTGGTACACCGTACCACTGCCTACCGCATCATAGCCCACCTCTCAGGTCAGTGCTACGCACGGCCTCCAGCATGACTATAAAGACCAAAATCTACTTGCAACTCCTGGACCGAGTACTAAGCGATTAATAAGTCGAGAGGGTCAATTAAGTATCCCAACGTGTGGTAGTATATAGTCTTGGATTACATACACGGAACTCAGTTCCTAAGGACGGTTCCAATGAAACAACCCGCCATGTACTCCTACATAGCCTTTCACCGGTACCTTTACCAAATCAGGTTCATCACACAACCTTTACTTACTGAACACATTCTCACAATTTTGTTCATCACCCAGATGACAAACCATACACAACTCTAAGCATACCATGCATAGCAGGATAAGGCACATCATGGCTCAAGCATCTACCAGGTATGCTAGGTTGCAAGGTTCAGCTATTCACTGTGACAAGGACAGGTCATGCAAAGGAAGTGGGTTCAACTAACGTAGTAAAAGCAGTGAAAGCATTTGCCCTAATGCAAGAAATACAAGTAGGAGCGCGAACATGGGATTTATCGGGATGATCAAAATTGGTTGCTTGCCTTGTTGCTCAGCAGAGGGACAATATCCGCCAGTCGGATATTCGGTGGAATCCGGAGGAGCGGGGCCTAGCGGTAAAACAATATCAATCAATAACAATCATATGCAACAAGATGATGCATGAGCATGGCATGGAAATTAAAGGTGGTAGGCTAATGTAGCTACAATTTCTTAAGTTGAAGTTGATTTGAATCAAGATTCAAATATCACTTCAAACAAGGTATTTTCAAATACTCTTTTAATTTATTCGACCTGATGCTCAGGTAATCTTGTTTTAGCATGCGTTATGATGGTATATTGGGTTGCTGGTTGTGCTTGATCTTGGTTTGGTCATAATATTTGAAGTGGAATTCAAATGGATTTCAAATTCCAACCCCAATTTATATAATAAGGTTATCCTAATCATCATTTAATCTGTTTGGTGATGTTAACATTTTCAAACATGTTTGAAAATATCAAAATCAGATTCCTTGGATTTTTCTGATACTTTTTCATATATAAATTATTTTCATTGCAGTTACAGATTATTTTCTATGATTTTTAGAAGTTTTGGGCATTTTCTCGAATTCTTTTAAATCAGAAAATATCTTTATTTCATCATAACCACGTCAGCACTGCGTCAGCAGGTCAACCGACCTGATTAGGTCAAACCTGACAGGTGGGGGGCACTGGTCAGTGTCTCAGGAGTTAATCCCGCGCTGACCAGCCCCTAAGTGGGTTTGACCCACTCCTAGGGCCCATTGTGAGTGGCTAATTAGCGTTAAACCACCAGGATTAGGCCGGCCACGTCGTCCCCCGCCGGAGACTGACCGGCGGCGACCAGATCCGCGGCGGATCTTTGCTGGAGATGCACCAGATCTTGCTGTGGTGCTCGGAATCAAGTGCCGAGAGCACTGGGATGATCCCCAGGCTCGGCCCCATCCACTACGGGCATCAGGAGGGGCTATAGGTGGCCGGATCATGCCGGCGACGAGCCGAGGCGGCTGCCGGACCTCGGGCTTGTCGGTCCCGTGGCTAGAGTGCCGGAGAGAGAGGGGAAACAGAGGGGAAATGCTCGCAAGCTCATGGTGGAGACGAAGCTGGGCTCAGACTGCTCGGGGAGGGGTTGTAGTCGACGATCCATCGTCGATTTGTCGGCGGCCGGAGGTTGAAGACGGCGGCACTGGGGGCATTGCAGGGCTCGGGGAGGACGGTTCCGTTGACGTGCGCGTCGAGCTCAACGTTGCGGAGAGGATGGAGCACTCGGGGGGGGGGGGGGGGCTTCCCTGTGGCCAGAGAGCTCGGGCTCCTCGAGCTCAAGCTCCTGTCAATGGCGGCAGGAGGAGAGGAAAGAAACCGAGAGGAGGGGAGGAATGGAGAGCGGGGATGGATAGGGACGCGCTCGGGGAAGTCATCCCCGTTGTTGCGCTGTCCTGGGGGCACCGGAGAATGCCACGGCGAAGCAGGAGGTGGAGGTGGCCGCCGTGGTCGATCTCTCCTCTGCTAGAAGGCAGAGGAAGAAGACGACCGTGCCCCTGGTGGGCTAGGCCTCGCAGGTGAGCGTAGTTTAGGTTTGTTTTCTTTTCTTCTGTTTTTTTGTTTTCTATTTTACTTGCTGACATTGTTGTCATTTATTTTTGGCACTAAATCAAAACTAAAATTAGTTTGAAAAATGTGGGGTGTTAGTTGGAATATTTCCAATCACCCATAAAGTTTTCAACATTTTTGAAAACTTATATATTTTAGAATTCAAATATAAGTTTGAATTAAGGGACTTGCTGGTTTTAAATAAAATGCCAAAAGTGATTTAAAAATAGTTTTCTCCCGTGATAATTTGTTTTCAATATTTATCAGAAATATTGAACTTTTAAGAAGGCCATTTTGGGTTCATTGATTTTGACAAGATTTGAATTTCCTTTGAATAAGAAGTGGCTAGGGTTTTTGGTTTGAGTTTCACCACTTCTTTGGAGTTTGTTTCAATTTCTTGAATGCAATGGAAGAAAAGATGAGCACGGATACTAAACCCTAGTTAGGGATCCAGGGATGTGACACGATACGACTCTACATACACCGAAAATTTGCTTTTATCTAGTAACGAGAAATGAAATTGCATTCTGGGTATAAATAGGATAGCTTTGCATGATATTGGAGAACAAAAATATGAAAATAGTCGCTGCCTAAAAAATGTTAGAATATATTAGAATATATTGCAAATAGGGAGTGTGTAATAATGATGGTATGGTAATTGATATCAAGATCGGTAATCATCCGTGTAATTTTATATGAGGGAGAGGCATAATCTAACACACTTTCCGTACTTGGATCATATGAACTTATGATTGGACGTCTAGCAAGCATACACAACTACTAGAAATCATTAAGGTAAACCAAACCATAACATTAAACGTCAAGTCCCCTTTACTCCCATACGAAACTATCCCATTACTCGGGTGTAAGCTTATGTCACTCTAGCCACGCACTATAAGCGAATCATGAACATATTGCAACACCCTCCAACAAGAATCCCTCACGTGTGCGCGACACAAAGGGCACCATAGGACATCACCAAAATAAAGTATACACTCAAACCAATCGAGATCAACATAAATCTACTCAAACATCATACGATGGCAACACATCATTGAAGAATAATATGTGGCATGAAACACCATGTTCAAATTGGGGATTACAGCGAGGTGCAGGAGAGTGGATCACTGAAAAGAGATGAGGAAGATGTTGAAGCCGTTGATGTTGATGAAAATGATCACCATCACGATAATTCCCCCGGTGGCACTTCGGCGCCACCGGGAGAGAGGGGGAGAGAGTGTCCCCCCTTAAGCTTCCTCCTCCATGACCACACCCTAGATGTGGAGAGGTTTTCCCCTCTGGTCCTTGATATATCTCTAACGTATCGATAATTTATGAAGTATTCATGACATATTCACCTATATTTACAATAATTTTCTATGGCTTTGATGCACTTTTTATGATTTAATTAGAACTAACCCGGACTGACGCTGTTTTCACCAAAATTACCATGGTGTCATTTTTTTGTGCAAAAATGAAAGTTCTCGGAATCTCTTGAAACTTTTAGGTGATTTTTTCCAGAATATATGAGAAACATTAGAGCAAAAAAACATCGTAAGGGGCCCACCAGGCTCTCACAAGCCATGAGGGCGCGCCCACGGGCGTCAAAGGGCCATGATGGCTTGTGGTCCCCTTGTAACTCCTTGCGCGATTCTAACACCAAAATAATCCTATAAATACAGAAACCCTCAGAAATTAGGAGAGACTCTTCGCCTCGCCTCCGCAACTCTCTGTATCAACAAAAAACCAATCTGGATAGAAAATAGTAGCAAAAATAGGAGAGAAACAGAGAGAGAGAGATATAATCTCGCCCCTCCGGGAGCCATGGCAGCCAAAGACCAGAGGGGAGAACCTCTCCCCATCTAGGCAGAGGCCATGGAGGAGGAACCCTATGGGGGGAGACTCTCTCCCCCAGTCTTCCGGTGGCGCCGGAGTGCCACCGAGGGAACCATCACCGCGGTGGTCGTCTTCATCAACATCATCGTCTGCATCACCTTGCCTCATCCATCTATGGCGGTCCATTCTCCCGCATCCCACTTTAATCCTCTACTTGAACATGGTGTTTCATGCCACATATTATTAATCAATTTTTTTTCCATCCTATGATGTTTGAGTAAATTTATGTTGTCCTTTGGGTTGATTAATGATCTTGATTTATTTGAGTGTATGTTTATTTTCGTGCTGTCCTATGGTGCCCTTCATGCCACACACACGTTATGGTATTCTTGCTATAGGGTTTGCAATATGTTCATGATTCGCTTATAGTGGGTGGCTAGAGTGACAGAAGCTTAAACCCGAGTAAGGGAGTTGTTTGCGTATGGGAGTAAAGGGCACTTGATGTTTAATGATATGGTTGGGTTTACCTTAATGATTACTAATAGTTGTGGATGCTTGCTACAGATCCAATCATAAGTTCATATGATCCAAGTACGGAAAGTATGTTAGCTCATGCTTCTCCTTCATATAAAATTGCAAGAATGATTACCGATCTTGTTATCAATTGGCTAGGATGATTTCGCACACCATACCAACATTATTCCACATTCGCTATTTGTAATATATGGTAATATATTATAACTTTATTAGGCACAAACTATTTTCATATTTTTGTTCGCCAATATCATGCTAAGATATCCTCTTTATACCCACAACGCAAATTTATTTCTCGTTACTAGATAGAAGCAAATGTACGGTGTATGTACAGTCGTATCTCTCGCACATAGGACTTGAGATAATATTGATCTTACCTTTAGCTCCTTGTGTGTTCGACACTCCATACTTACCACTTTGATATGTCTCCAACGTATCTATAATTTTTTATTGTTCCATGCTATTATATTATCTGTTTTGAATGTTTTATATGCATTAATATGCTATTTTATATTATTTTTGGGACAAACCTATTAATCTAGAGCCTAGTGCCAGTTTCTATTTTTTCCCATGTTTTTGAGTATTGCAGATAAGTAATATTAAACGGATTCCAAACGGAATAAAATCTCCGGAATGATTTTTCTTGGACCAGAAGAAACATGCCGGACGTGGAAAAGGGGGTAGGAGACCTGTCGGGAGACGACAAGCCTACAGGGCGCGCCCTAGGAGAGGCGCCCCTGGCTTGTGGGACCCTTGCAGGCTTCCTAACCCTAATCTTCATCCTATAAATTCCCAAATATTCCCCCAATACCAGAACCACACCAAAAAAATACTTTTCTGTTCGGAGCCTTTTCTGGTAATATGCCGGAGGTGGAATCGATCATGGAGGGCGTCTACATCAACTCCATTGCCCCTCCGATGATGCGTGAGTAGTTCACCACAGACCTATGGATCCATAGCTAGTAGCTAGCTGGCTTCTTCTCTCTCTTTGTTCTTCAATACCATGTTCTTCATGATCTTCATGGGGACCTACCCGATGTAATACTGTTTTGCGGTGTGTCGAGATCCGATGAATTGTGGGTTTATGTTCAGATTATCTATGAATATTATTTGAATCTTCTCCGAATTCTTATATGCATGATTTCATATCTTAGCAAGTCTCTTCAAGTTATTGGTTTGGTTTGTCCAACTAGATTGGTAATTCTTGCAATGGGAGAAGTGCTTAGTTTTGGGTTCAATCTTGCAGTGTCCTCACCTAGTGACAAAGTAGGGGGAGCGAGGCACGTCTTGCATTGTTGCCATCGAGGATAAAAATATGGGGTTTTCATCATATTTCTTGAGTTTATCCCTCTATATCATTTCATCTTACCTAATGCGTTACTCTATTCTTCATGAACTTAATACTCTAGATGCAGGCAGGAGTCGGTCAATGTGTGGAGTAATAGTAGTAGATGCAGAATCGTTTCCATCTACTTGACACGGACGTGATGCCTATATGCATAATCATTACCTTGGATATCTTAATAATTATTCGCTTCTCTATCAATTGCTCGATAGTAATTTGTTCACCCACCGTATTATTTTCCACCATGAGAGAAGACTCTAGTGAAACCTATGGCCCCGGGTCTATTTTCCATATTATACTTTCACATCTATAAACCAAAAATATATTGTTGTCATTTATTTACTATTATTTTACTTTTAATTCGCATCTCATCTTGGCAAATAACTATGAAGGGATTGACAACCCCTTTTTGGCATTGGGTGCAAGTGTTTGATTGTTTGTGTAGGTGCTAAGATTAGGGTCTTGGTTGTTCCTCCTACTTGATTAATACCTTGGTTCTCAACAAACTGAGGGAAATACTTATCTACTTTGCTGCATCACCCTTACCTCTTCAAGGGAAACCAATGCAAGCTCAAGAAGTAGCACACTTCCACCTTTGTAAATTGCTATGATGATTCCTTGCACTTGGAGATTATCAAGCTCTTTTCTGGTGTCGTTGCCGGGGAGCAATAGCGTGGGGTTAATATTTTCGTGTATGCTTGTTTGCTTCTATAACTAAGTAGTTTTTTTTTCCTTTGTTTATGTTTTATTATTTTATTTATTTAGTTGTGGGAGAAACAAATAAAAAAATAAAATAAAAACACAGTAATATTACATGTCTTCTATAAGAGAAGCGATTGGAAAGCTATGCATTGGAGAAGTGAGGGTCGATCTTGAACATTTGTGTTCATACTCATGGAAAAAATGTAGATTTTTTCATGGAAGTTTCTCATTAAAAATAATTATCACCTTGTATATACCACTGTACCATAAAAATAATGTGATTGTCATAATATTCATGATGCTCTTTCGCATGTTTCAACAACTATACATATGTGAGCATCATTGAAATTATCATGCCGAGCTAAAAGGCTTTAAAGAAAAGCGCTTGTTGGGAGACAACCCAACACGTAAACTTTCTATTTTTTGGGTTCACATGATTAAGCTATTGTAGTAATCATGTTTTGTATGTCCGATTTCAATAATGTGCCAAGTAAAGCCCTTATGATGATTTGGATGATGAGTATAATTGATGCACTACAAAAAATAGAAACTTTGACGTCTAGTGCAGAATTTCTATGATTTTAATGGGACATATTTTTGATTTGAATTTCTTACACCACATTTACAAATAAATTTCCCACGTCCACCTAATTTTTTAGAATTGTTTGTGTTACATAATTTGATATTTGTGATGATCATTACAACCTATTTTGTTTTAGACAGATTCTGTTTTTGCTTGCATAGTTTGCTTGTTTTGATGATCCCATGGATTGTATCAGGGGGGTATAAGCCATGGAGAAGTTAGAAACAGTACCTTATGCAATAACTAAATATGAATCAATTTATAATAGTACCAAAAGTGTATGATTTGCCTATTATACTAACGAATCTCACGAGGTTTCTGTTAAGTTTTGTGTGATCGAAGTTTTCAAGTTTTGGGTGAGATACCGATATGCGGAGAATAAGGAGCATCAAGAACCTAATCTTGTGGATTGCCAATTCAAAACCAAGTTAATATCTAAGTAATATTCAAGCGTCAAAGCTTGGGGATGCCCTGAAAGGCACCCCCTCTTTCATCTTCAACACTATCGGTATATCTTACTTGGAGCTAAATTTTTATTGGTCACATAATATGTGTTTTGCATAGAGCGTAATTTTATTTTGTTATTATTTGCTTGTTGTTACTTATAATCTTGTTTGGAATGTTAAAAAGTTCCAGGTATTTCCTTTAGAATGCTTGAATTGCCTGTGTGAGGTGAGCTATATAAAAACAGAAACTTTTGTTGTAGTATTTTAATTATAAGATTTTACTAGAACGTGCATAGTTTTTGAAAGTTTTATACAGTATTGGCATACCAAGTCGTTAGCTTTTCCTAAAGTTTTAGAATTTTTGGACATACAAAACTACAACGTTTAAATGAATTGCTACAGACTATTCTGTTTGGATATATTGTTGTCATAGTTTTGTTATCTACTTATCCTAGAGCTTTCATGGCTTATATTGGTTGATATAAATTGTGGAAATGATAGTATATAGTACCTAACATTTCAAAATGGTTATGCAACTTGTCTTGGTAGTACATGAGGTATAGATTTATTCTTATGCATACTAACCTATCTCAAGAGTTCTTTTAAAGTTTTGTGTGGATGAAGTTTTTGAGACTTAGGTGAAACCGGGATATGAGAGATTTGAACGGGATACAAGAGCTCAAGCTTGGGGATGCCCAAGGCACACCAAGTAAATATTACAAGAAGTTTCAAGAATCTAAGCTTGGGGATGCTACGCATCCCACCTCTCTTCGTTAACAATTATTTGTTAGCCAATGTTTATCCTAAGTTTTCATTCGTTCACATGTGCTATTCTTGGAGAATATTTTGTGTTTACTATTCCCTTTTATTTTATGCACCATGCTGGTATGATATAATCCTAGTTTCAGTTATATAATGCTTCATGTGCTTCACTTAAATATTTTGAGTATGGATTTATAGAATGCTTCGCGTGCTTCACTTATATATTTTGAGCTTGGATATTGGTATCTCTATATTCATAGAAGAGTGCTCTATGAACTTCACCTATATCTTGTTGAGAGTAGTTTGATGATAACTCTTGTCCTTAACTTATATCCTAAGAGAAAATGTTTAAGGAATTGAATCTCATAAAACATGAAATTATATAGGCTTCATATGCTTGTCCCATGGGGAGTAGTGACTTCACATACTAAAAGTATAAGCAATAAAATTTATTGGAGGCTAGCAAACATAACATTGATCACTTGATCAATTCATGAAAGAATATTTAAGGAAGAGAGATTTCACATATAAATATACTATCTTAAACATCTTCTATGATTGTGAGCCCCCATTAATTATTTTCAAACTTGATCAAGTAGTTGACATTGGACAAGGAAGACAACGTAATGGTTATGTTTGCTTGTATTCACATAGTGGTTATATTGTCATGGATCCTCTAGCATGTGGTGCTTTCTTAGGATATTTTTCTGACCCAAAAATTCGCACTAAGTAGAGATACTACTTGTGCATCCATAACCCTTAAACCTTGTTTCTTGCCATGATAGTCCATCATACATATGGATTGAATAAGATCCTTCAAGTAAGTTGTCATCAGTGCACAAAGCAATAAAAATTGCTCCTAAACATGGATGATATTTTATTGTAAGGGAAAATAAGCTTTGTAAGATTTTGTGATGGCAAAGAAATAAAAGCGACAGACTGCATAATAATGATTGCTATCGCAAGAGGCAATATAAAGTGACGTTCCTTTTAATTAAGAGAGTGCAAATCCAAAAATGAAAAGCGCATGACAACCTCTCCTTCCCTGTGCGAAGGGCCTATCTTTTACTTTTCTATTTTTACGTTCATACAAGAGTCAATAATGTTCATCCCTATTCCAATCTATTAATCCTTTAGTTGGGAAGCATCATGTGGTAGGGAACGATCGAGGCACATATATCCAGTTGGATATAGGTGATCATGATTCATTATTGTTGACACTATCCCTGAGATAAATAAGTTGGGAGGCGGAACATTAAGCCCCTACCCTACGTGTTTGATTGAAATGACTTGTTCTAAAAATATGCTTTGAGTGTTAGCTATCAGGAAAACTAAATTATAGTTGAGTATCTAGAATTTGCTAAATCAAAGCTCTTACATGGTCCCTTCCTGAAAATAAGATGCATTGTAATTGTTTGATGACTAAAAACATAATTTGCTAATTTTCAAGAAAGTTTATGGTCTATACTTTAACATATGAATATCTTCTTACTTGATCATGAGAAGTTCTATAAGAGAAGAGTTCGTGTTTATGATGCTAGAAAAAAGTGATTGGAAGTAACATTGATCAAACTTATAGACTATGCTAGCATTCACACTTCCTAAATTATTTCTTTTATCATTTACCTACTCGAGCATGAGTAGGAATTAAGCTTGGGGATGCTGATACATCTTTAACGTATTGATAATTTATGAAGTATTCATGCCATATTCACCTATGTTTACAATACTTTTCTATGGCTTTGATGCACTTTTGATGGTTTAATTAGAAGTAAACCGGACTAATGCTGTTTTCAGCAGAATTGCCATGGTGACATTTTTTGTGTGCACAAAATGGAAGTTCTCGGAATCGCCCGAAACTTTTTGGTGAATTTTCTGGAAAACAAGCAATCAGGGCGCGCAGAGGGGGGGTCAAAGGGCCCTGATGGCTTGTGGGGCCCTCGTAATTCTTTCTTGCGTGATTCCAACACCAAAAAAATCCTATAAATAGAGAAACCCTCAGAAATTATGAGAGACTCTCTGCCTCACCATGGGAACTCTCAATATCAACGAAAAACCAATGCGGAGAGAAAACAATGGCGAAAACAAGAGAGAAACACACAGAGGTATCTAATCCCGAAGGAGCTCTCGCCCCTCTGGGAGCCAAGGTGGCCAAGGACCAGAGGGGAGAACCTCTCCCCATATAGGGAGAGGCCATGTAGGAAGAAGCCTAAGGGGGAGAGTCTCTCACTCTCTCTTTCGGTGGCGCCGGAGTGCCAGCGGGAGAACCATCGACGCAATGATCGTCCTCATCAACATCACCGTCTCCACCACCTTCCCTCATCCATCTATGGCGGTCCACTCTCGTGCACCCCACTTTAATCCCCTAACTGAACATGTTGTTTCATGCCACATATTATTAATCAAAGATGTGTTGCCATCCTATGATGTTTGAGTAGATTTATGTTGTCCTTTGGGTTGATTGATGATCTTGATTGATTTGAGTGTATGTTTTATTTTGGTGTTGTCCTATGGTGCCCTTCATGTCACGCACACATGAGGGAATTCTCACTCTTGGGTTTGCAATATGTTCATGATTCTCTTATAGTGGGTGACTAGAGTAACAGAAGCTTACACCCGAGTAAGGGGATTGTTGCGTATGTGAGCAAAGGTGACTTGATGTTTAATGTTATGGTTGAGTTTACCTCAATGATTTCTGGTAGTCGTGGATGCTTGATAGAGGTCCAATCATAAGTTCATATGATCCAATTATGGAAGGTATGTTAGCTCATGCCTCACCCTCAAATTAAATTATAATAATGATTACTGATCTTGTTATCACTTGTCTAGGATGATTCCGCAAACCATACCATCATTATTCCATGCTTGCTATTTGCAATATATTCTAGCTTTTTTTAGGTAGCGACTATTTTCATATTTTTGTTCTCCAATATCATGCAAATCTATCATCTTTATACCCACAACGCAATTTTATTTCCCGTTACTAGATTGAAGCTAATGTTTGGTGTACGTAGAGTCGTATCGGTGGCAGATAGGACTTGAGAGAATATTGATCTTACCTTTAGCTCCTTGTGGGTTCAACATTCCATACTTACCACTTCCATCTTTAGAGATTGCTACGATGATTCCTTGTACTTGGGGATTATCAGTCCTTGCCCTCCATGGCTCCCGTAGGGGAGAGAGCCCCTCCGAGATTGGATCTCTCTATCTATCTATCTATCTATCTATCTATCTATCTATGTTTATCTCTTGTTTTTAATGCTGCTTGTGGCCATTCACCATTTCTTAAAATTATCTTTCTTGCGGCAAAAGAATGACCCCAACCAACTTAAGTGATGGTCAAAAGGTATCAGGGCTCAACCACCCCCCTGGTCACACCCTGTTAGCTTCTCTGTCCCTCGGGCACCATATTGTGTTAATTCTTCCTCCCAAAATTCACATATATTACAAAAAAATCTCCATAAATTTTTATCGCATTTGGACTTTGTTTGATATGGACTTTCTGCAAAACAAAAAACAGACAAAAATAGGAACTCACACTCGGCACTAGATAAGTAAGTTAGTCCCAAAAATAATATAAAATGTTGCCAAAAGTATATGAAATATGTAGAATATTGGCATGAATACTTCACAAATTATCGATACATTGGAGACGTTTCAGCATCCCCAAGCTTAACTGCTACTCGTACTCGACTAGGTAAATGATAAAAGAAATACTTTATGAAGTCTGAATGCTAGCATAGTATATAAATTTAATCAATGTCACTTTTTCTAGCACCATAAAACAACAACTATTTTCTCATAGAACTTCTCATGATCAAGTAACAACCTATTCACATGTTAAAGTATAGACCATAAACTTTCTTGAAAACTAGTAAACTACATTTTCCGTCATCAAACAGTTACAATTCATCTTATTTCAGGAAGGGTCTATGTAAGAGCTTTGATTTAGAAAATTCCACATACTCAACTATCATTTAGTCTTCCATGATTGCTCACACTCAAGGAATACTTTTAGAACAAGCAGTTTCAATCAAACACATAGGAAGATAGGGCTTAATGTTCCACCTCCCAACTTATTTATCTCAGGGATAATGTCAACAATAACGAATCATGATCACATATATCCAGTTAGATATATGTGTTTGGATCTTGCCACACCACATGATGCTTGCCAACTAAAGAATTAATATTTTCAAATAGGAATGAACATTATTGATTCTTGCATAAAAGTAAATGTATAAATACATAAAAGTATAAGATAGGCCCTTCCGAGAGGGAAGCAAAGGTTGGCATGCTCTTTTTATTTCTGGATATGCAATCTTTTAATGAAAAGGAAGTCACTTTATATTGCCCCTTGTGATAGCAAACTTTATTATGCAGTTCGTCGCTTTTATTTCTTCACCATCAGAAGATCATATAAATATTATTTTCCCATACAATAACAGATCATAAATGTTTAGGAACAATTTTTATTGCTTTGTGCACTGATGACAACTTACTTGAAGGATCTTATTCAATCCATGGGTAGGTACGATAGACTCTCATCGCAAGAAACTAGGTTCAAAGGTTATGGATTCACAAGTAGTATCTCTACTTAGTGCGAATATTTGGTCTATCAAATGACCTAAAGCAAGCACCACATGTTAGAGGATCCATGATAATATAACTTCTATGTGAATATAAGCAAACATAACCATTACGTTTTCTTGCTTGTCCAACGTCAACTACTTGATCAAGTTTGAAAATAATTAATGGGGGCTCACAATCAAAGAAGATGTCCAAGATACTTTATGTAACATCCCAAATTTTGGAATGTTAAAAAAAATTATTAGATCGGCTCCCTCTCGCCTCGTCATCGCCTCTCTCGGACGCCGGAGCCTCGCCGCCATCCTCTGGTGCCGTCGGACCCGCCGGAGACTCGCCGGAGCCTCGTCCCCGTCGACCACCACGTCCCTATTCGCCAGAGGAGAGCTAGCACCGGCAGCCACCTCTCTGAGCAACCACATCCCCTCTCTTAGCCGTTCAATTAAAATCCTACGCGTGAGATTAGATCTGAAGATACACCTTCGGTTCTTTTAAAAGAACCAGCAGTTATTTTTATTAGTAAGTTTATCCGAAGCGGTTTCTTATATAGCAGCCATCCGTTGTTTAGCCCATGCAACGCACACCCCAGAGCCAATCACAACACGCCACGTGGACCCCCGCTCACTAATTAGCTATTCAGTTTTTCAGTGTTAATTCAAAAAACAGAGGCAGATCAAATTTGCTTTTGCTCATAACTTTTGATCCACAACTCCAATGAGGTTGATTATTTTTCCATTAGATCACAATTTTCCTGTAGTTTTCGAAAACATATTATTTGCCTATGTTTGAAATTTTCAAATTTGAATTAGATCAGATTTAATTTAAACCTTGTTTTGCTTATTCTAGGAGTTTAAAAATAGATTTTTAATTAATTATTTTTTCTAGTGATCACTAGTGATCTTATTTATCAGTGGTAAAAATTTCAAAATTGTTTGGGCATTTTAACTCATTTTTTCATGTGAAACAGTTTCTGTTTCACTTCTTTTTAGGATTTTGACTATAGCTCTCTCTTTAGTTGTTTTTAAAGTATTTTATTTTTGTTTCAAAAATATTATGTTTTGTTTCTGTTAGTTAACAGTAGATTTGCAACAAGTTTTTATTTTTATTTTTATTTGTTATCAAGAAAATCAATTCTAGTTCCCTAATAACTTGCAATTGATTTCTCTAGTGTTTCAACTCCCGTTTGGAAATACTTTGAAATAGTTTTGTGAAAAGTACTTTATTTTATCTTGGTTAAATTTATATATTAGTTCTCTGTTATTTAAAGTTTTATTTTCAGTTAGAACAAAAAAACTATTTAGTGTTTGATGTAGTAGAAGACTCCTAGTTTTAGTTGAAGTTTCTTTCGGATTCTTATTCGCTCTCTCTTTTGTTTTGATTGCTAGAATGATTGCTAGTATGAGTGCTTATGTGAATGATATGTTTGTTATATAGATTTCATCGGAGAGTGACAAATAGTCTATCAAGTTATTTCTCGAGAACGATAATTCTTCTTCATCAACCTCACCAGGCAAGTCATTTGATCATGTCTTACCTATGTTTTATGCATTGTAGTTCTACCATCCTATACCCAATTACATGCTGAGTAGGTACTTGGAAATTATGGTTACATATTGTAGTATCATGTGGTAGGCGCCCAACAACCCCGTTACTTGGCCCGGGACGACAAATTTCATATTGTTATGCTTGAGTAGACGGGATTCTGGTTGAGTGCATATCACGAGTGATGCGAGAATAATTTAATAACCAAGACCTGTTAAGTCAAGATTTTCAAGACCTCGTGATGCAATGCAACTCTGGGTGAAGGACGGTTGAACGGCTCCCTGGAGAAACTAGTGGATGACCCGGGATGCATGGAGATGTGCCATGACATCTTGCGGAAAGCTTCACCCAGGCTCAAAGAGACGGACGGATATTTTCAAGACCCAAGGCTTACCTGCACAGCCACAGGTCATTATGGGCTTTGGCTTGGTTGGACAACGTGGTAACTCTAGGAAGGCGGTGCTAGCAGATGTAGAAGAACGGTAGGATTGGATGGGCACCGACAGGGATTCAGAGGGACCCGTTGAAAGACCATCTTTTGATCATCCGGTCTTCAAACACCTTGATGTGCGAGGACATAAACGAAGGCGATCAAATCTTGTGGGGAACGTGTGCAAAACTCTGCAGAGTACTCAAACCTAATCGATTAGCCGTGTCCATGGTCATGGACATCTTGAGCCAAAGGAACTGAAGTTATCTGGAATTCTCAACACCATTATATATATTTGATGAGGGTAATACTGATAACTTGGGTATGAGAACTGGTTGGCGGAACCATCTCATTAACAACCAACAAAGTAGTAATATTTTGCTTTTAGCCTTCTCTTGTTGTAGGAAAAAATTGCTTTATGCAAAAACTAAAAACTTACAACCCCACCTGGCATATATGCATACAGTATAGATGATATTTTACCCCCTCTCATATGTGACTTGCCGGCATATTCAATATGTTGACCTACACGGCTGCAACGTCTTATGTTGCAAATATTTTTCTTCGACGAGTAAGAGTACGATTCAGGGTTACGGTCTACACTCAACTTGCCGTTGGTGTTTATTGGGACTCCACTCCCTTGACTGCTTCCGCTGAGATATTTAAGGTATATATCAGTTTTACGCTATTTCCATGTGATTGCACTTTGATATATACATTGATGTACTGTGTGTGCCAGCATACTGATCCAGGGATGGCACAGATACACAGAGGCTTGACTCATTTTGAGTCGGGTCGCTAAAGAAATGGTATCAGAGCACATGTTGACTGTAGGACGTGACCCTAGAAACTGGAAACTTCTTAGGATAGGATCTCTCAAAAATCTTATTTTCGAGAACACCTTTCACTTCTCATCTCTTCTGATTTATTCAAATGTTCTCTCTCACCTCAAATAGTTATACAATCCCCTTACCCCTTTGACCTCATGATGAATCAACGGAGTTCTACTTCAAAGTAAAGAGGATTTCACCATGCGTTTGAAGAATTGAAGCTGCACCAATTGAAGACTGTCAGGACCCGACGAATTCGAAGACCCTGAAGCGTTCGAATATTTATATGACCATTAGAAGTTCAAACCCCTGTTATATACCCATGGTAGATACGATGATTTGTGAGCCGTCATTGGTGTGTGTTTTCCGACGGCCACAAATAAAACCTATTCTCAAAAACTATTGTTTGTATTGTGTGTATCTCCCTCCCTCTCTTACCCGTCTCATCCCCAAAACCTCAACCCTACCAGATGGAGTATGAAGCTGGACTTGTAGTCTCTGGACCAATGACCCAGCTGGAGGCTGAAATATGGATTCAGAACATGGAGAACCACTTCAGGAGCAACTTGATCTCAAGGAAGTATGAAGTGGAACACGCTCTCCAGTACTTTACCCCAAGTGCTGCTATCTGGTGGAAAATGCACCATGCCATACAAGGATTTAGTGGAGCAGAAACTTGGGACGAATTCAAGAAGACTCTATTAAGATCCCTTCTCATTCAGAAGTGCTATGATAATCCAAAGGAGAAGACTTGTGCATGCAAGATCTGTGGAGAAATAGGACACACCCAGGAAGAACACAAAGATGGGTGCACTCATTGTGAAGAAAATCACCCAGCTGAGGAGTGCCCAAGTAGTCAGGTGACTTGTTTCCTTTGTGAAGGAATCACCCACTACCCAGCTCAATGTCACATTTACCCCAAGGTGCAACAAGCTGTCAAGCAGCAGAAAGATGCAATGAAGGAAACCCTCAAGAAGAAGATTCTAGAAGAACCTGTGATGAATGAAAATATAGAAGACCCTGATGAACAAGGTCTGACCAGATTTTTATCCAATGCATGCTACTCATGTGGAGGAGAAGGACATTATTCACAGGATTGCACAAAAACAAGCCAAGAGTATATGGGAAACTTCCCGACGGAAAAAGTGGAGTTTGATCCACTTGAAATAGAAGAACTGGCCAAAATGAAGGAGTCTGGAAAGAAGAAAAAAGTACCCTCGAAAGAGCCAAATCTCTGCAGAAAAAGACCTGAGTCATGTCAGATGTTACAAGTGTATGGAATTTGGCCACCACAAATACATGTGCTCAGGAAGGAAGCCGGAAACCCAAGGAGAAAAAGCAAACACTAAGAAGCCTCGATATTTGTCAGAACTCATTTGCTTTCGTTGCAAGGAAACGGGACATTATGCTAATGATTGTCCACATGGGAAGAAAGAAAAAAATATAGTAGTTAAGTTTTGACCGTGGCAATAAGTGTAATCTGAAGCACTCTTGTTTTTCATGACATTATGGAGTTGAATTTTTGTAACAGAAGTCCCTGAGATTGTAATAACTTCATGAATCAATGGAATTTATTGTCCCATGATTGTCTATGTTGAAACTGTATGTGTTGTTTCTCTACGAACAAGGATCTCTGAACATTTATGAGGATATGAGAAAATACGGTCTATGCACGCATAAGTATAATTCATTTTAAGTGTGGTAGTAATCGGTAAACCCACAGGATCCCCTAAGTAAGAATGTACCATAATTACCAAGGAGACACATACATTCCTGTGAGTACCTATTTACTGACACCTTCAGATGACAACTCTCTACGAGTCATTCCTCAAGGGCCCAGAAATGATCATGACCCTGACCAGTGATCATGATTACCTGGAAATCCTGAAGGATATGATGAAGCACATTCATCTTGAAGGAGATGCAGTCTACAAAGGCTACCCATTCATGGAAAGTGGAGTAGAACTTTGGTATGTGGAAGTACACCTCCACCATGCGAAAGGAGTCTGCCCAAAGACTATGGGGCAATACTTTTTCATTTCACATGTACCACGAGCAACCTTCTTTGATGCTGTTCGTGAAGCTGTCATGGAAGCCATACGTCAGATTGGAGAAATACTTGAAGCAAGACTCCGTCATACCCAGAATACCTGAGTGAAGTGCATGCGAAGATGATGGAAATGAAGCTCATGGCCACCATGAGAAAGCAAAAGATGGATGATTTCAAGGAGCACCTCGGAAAGTTCCAGTGGTACTAAAGTATCTCCAAGGGAGACAAATGAATAAAGTTGGCAGAAATGCTTGACCATACCGAACAATGTGGATGGCAGCATTTGTAATAAAGTTATTTTTGAATTTGGAGTTTTGAGAAGAAATTAAGGATGTAATAATGGATTGATTATGAAATGAATATGATTTATGGATGAACCAATACCTTTTCATGGTAAGCACACCATGGAAAGTATCTCACAGAGTGGCGTGTGTACGAAAAATAAGTCTGAGGATTATTATTATATGATGGTTACCCCAAGAATATGATGGAATGAAACACTACAGGATTTAAAGGCAGAGTAACTCCAAGTATGCCTGCAACCCCAGACCCCGGGACTAATAAGGATCAAGCACTACCTTTATGAAGAAAGAAACTTGGAAGAAACTATGACAGAGCAGCAAACGTTCTCTTAGGAGCATACGAAAGCCAGAGAGTTGTGAAGATACGATAGATGTTTTGTTCAGCTTGCAGAACCAATGGAATTATCCGAACTTTGTTCGTGGACAAGAGGAATTCTGCAATGCTTGTGAGGATGCCCAAGTGTTAGAATACGAGATTCACTAAGCCTTATACAAGGTAATGATTTCAGTGTGACATGGCTTGGCCACCATGACGACTTACTATTATCATTCTCTTGTTATTCGGAATGGTAAATCTGAGAGACTTACCCATAGTGAGAGACGATGTTCTTTGAAGCTTTTGTTTAAGCCTTAGAATGGTATGATGAAAGCCCCATGTACATGGCATTTGTTGTCACGCGTAGGAAACTTTACGGTGAGGATGAAGACAAGACCTCTCTCTCTGCGGGATAACCACAAATGGTAGACCACCATGAGAATCATCGATAGGTTATTTAGAATTGACCGCGAGACTGTCAGTTAAGAAGACCCAGTAACGGAAGAAGCTTATGTCAACAGGATAACTCTCATTTTAAATGGAAACGTTATGAATATAATGAAAGAGCATCACCCGAGGAGTTAGTATGAAGACTGTGAGGAGTCGGATGCCAAAACCCTAGAGGATTGTTAAAATCTTAAGGGACCAGTAGCTCTCATTTTAAGTGTGGTAGCATCCCGCCTTGCCGGAGATTGGATTTGTTAGAAGACCCCAAACCCTAACCTTTTCTTTCTAGCCCTTCCGAATCTCGAGGACGATATTCATTTTAAGTGTGGTAGGTTTGTAACATCCCAAATTTTGGAATGTTAAAAAAAATTATTAGATTGTTTGTTTGTTTGCTTGAGTGATTGAAGCTTGAGTGAAATTTGAAACTTTTCAAAACTTTTGAACGAGAGGGAATAAAATGACTTTCCCCTTCTCCGGTAAATTCAAATTCAAAAGCAATGAGAGAAGATGACATAACTTCTTCAACTATAAAGAATTTGAATGGAGTTTGCATTTGAATTCTTTCAAATTTTGCTTCTGCATTTCTATTTTTCTTCTCCGAGAAAATACCCCGAAAATAAATTCTTGCAAGCAAGAAAGAGCGGAGGAAAATGACCCTCCCAAAATCAGGGGCATTTTTGAAATATTTTTGAGCCAAGAAAACCAGAGTTTTATTGAGAAAATAATTACAAAAGAAAATAAAACCTTTAGGGGTTTTTTCTGAAAAAACATTTTTAAATTTTTTTATTTTACTCTTGGAAAAATGATAAACAAATAGGAAATATTTTTCTGAAAATTTTTGTATATAATACCCCCTATATCTATATTTTATTTTATTTCCTTTTTTGTATTTTTCTTTCTGTTTTTAATTAAAATAGAAAATAGGAAATATGTTTTTTTAGGAAAGCGCATGGGCGGCATTTAGTGCTCTGGGCCGAATCCCCTCAGCCCGGGATCCCTCTCTCCTTCCAAAATCGGTCAACCGACCGAAGCTCCCCAGCACCCCTCTCCCTGCCAGCGGGCCCCACCGCCCGAAACCTCCCCCACCCTCGGTCACCCCCAACACCCGCTCCCTCTCTCCTTCCTTCTCTCAGCCGAGATCGCCGGAGCCCGATCCCCTCGCCGGATCTCCCTCCACTTGCCCTCCCGAGCACCCCCCCCCCTCTCTCCTATAAAGCTTTCCCCCTCGCCACCGCACCCGTTCCCCTGCCCTAGCCCGAGCCCCCGTTCCCCTGCCCCTGCCCTACTGCTCGCCGGAGCAAAAGCTCCAGAGAAGCCCCTCCTCGCCCTGCCTCGCCACCCTCGCCTCCCCACCCCGTCCGACCCCACCAGCGAGCTCGCCGCCGCCGCCGCGCCCCATTTCTTCCCCCTGCACCCTAGCCCCTCCACTCCATCGCCACCCCGCGCCTCGCCGGAGTTCCCAGCCACCACCGAGCCTCCCTGAGCTCCCCCTGCTCGCCCCCCGCTCCCTCTCGCCTCGCCGTCACCTCCCTCGGATGCCGGAGCCTCGCCGCCATCCTATGGTGCCGTCGGACCCGCCGGAGACTCGTCGGAGCCTCGTCCCCGTCGACCACCATATCCCTGTTCGCCGGGGAAGAGCCAGCACCGGCAGCCACCTCTGTGAGCAACCCCATCCCCTCTCTTAGTCGTTCGATTAAAATCCTACGCGTGAGATTAGATCTGAAGATACCCCTTCGGTTCTTTTAAAAGAACCAGCGATTATTTTTATTAGTAAGTTTAGCCGAAGCGGTTTCTTATATAGCAGCCATCCGCTGTTTTGCCTATACAACACACATCCCAGAGCCAATCACAACACGCCACGTGGACCCCCGCTCACTAATTAGCTATTCAGTTTTCAGTGTTAATTCAAAAAACAGAGGCAGATCAAATTTTCTTTTGCTCATAACTTTTGATCTACAACTCCAATGGGGTTGATTCTTTTTCCAGTAGATCACAATTTTCCTGTAGTTTTCAAAAACATATTATTTTCCTATGTTTGAAAGTTTCAAATTTGAATTTAGTTTATACCTTGTTTTCCTTATTCTGGGAGTTTAAATATAGATTTTTAATTAATTATTTTTGCTACTGATCACTAGTGATCTTATTTATCAGTGGTAAAAATTTCAAAAATGTTTGAGCATTTTAACTCATTTTTGCATGTGAAACAGTTTCTGTTTCACTTCTTTTTAGGATTTTGACTATAGCTCTCTCTTTAGTTGTTTTTAAAGTATTTTCTTTTTGTTTCAAAAAATTATGTTTTGTTTCTGTTAGTTAACAGTAGATTTGCAACAAGTTTTTATTTTTATTTTTATTTGTTATCAAGAAAATCAATTCTAGTTCCCTAATAACTTGCAATTGATTTCTCTACTGTTTCAACTCCCGTTTGGAAATACTTTCAAATAGTTTTGTGAAAAATACTTTATTTTATCTTGGTTAAATTTATATCTTAGTTCTCTGTTATTTAATGTTTTATTTTCAGTTAGAACAAAAAAGACTATTTAGTGTTTGATGTAGTAGAAGACTCCTAGTTTTAGTTGAAGTTTCTTTCGGATTCTTATTCGCTCTCTCTTTTGTTTTGATTGCTAGAATGATTGCTAGTATGAGTGCTTATGTGAATGATATGTTTGTTATATAGATTTCATCGGAGAGTGACGAATAGTCTATCAAGTTATTTCTAGAGAATGATAATTCTTCTTCATCAACCTCACCAGGCAAGTCATTTGATCATGTGTTACCTATGTTTTATGCATCGTAGTTCTACCATCCTATACCCAATTGCATGCTGAGTAGGTACATGGAAATTATGGTTACATATTGTAGTATCATGTGGTAGGCACCCAACAACCCCGTTACTTGGCCCGGGACGACAAATTTCATATTGCTATGCTTGAGTAGACGGGATTCTGGTTGAGTGCATATCACGAGTGATGCGGCAATAATTTAATAACCAAGACCGGTTAAGTCAAGATTTTAAAGACCTCGTGATGCAATGCAACTCTGGGTGAAGGACGGTTGAACGGCTCCCTGGAGAAACCAGTGGATGACCCGGGATGCATGGAGACGTGCCATGACATCTTGCGAAAAACTTCACCCAGGCTCAAAGAGACGGACGGATATTTTCAAGACCCAAGGCTTACCTGCACAGCCACAGGTCATTATGGGCTCTGGCTTGGTTGGACAACGTGGTAACTCTGGACAGGCAGTGCTAGTGGATGTAGAAGAATGATAGGATTGGATGGGCACCGACAGGGATTCAGAGGGACCCGTTGAAAGACCATGTTTTGATCATCTGGTCTTCAAACACCTTGAAGTGCGAGGACATAAACGGAGGCGATCAAATCTTGTGGGATGACTCGTTTTGAGTCGGGTCGCTACAGTATATTTATATGTGAAATATCCCTTCATTCAGTATTCTTTCATGAATTTTCCAAGTGACCAATGCTATGTTTGCTAACCTCCAATAAATTTTTTTGGTTATACTATTAGTTTGTGGAGTCACTACTCCCCATGGTACAAGCATATGAAGCATATATAATTTCACGTTTTATGACATTCAATTCATTCTACATTTTCTATTAGGATATAAGTGGATAACAAGAGTGATGATCAAACTACTCTCAAAAAGATATAAGTGAAGTTCATAGATCATTCTCCAATGAATATATAGAGACCAATATCCAAGCTCAAAATATATAAGTGAAGCACATGAAGCATTCTACAAAGCTACACTCAAAAGATTTAAGTGAAGTGCATTAATCATTCTACAAATCAACCAAGGATTATCTCAAACCAGCATGGTGCATAAAATAAAAGGGAATAATAAACACAAAATATGTTCCAAGAATAGCACATGTGAACAAATGAAAACTTAGGATCAATATTAGCTAACAGGTAATTATCGATGAAAACATGTGGGATGCGTAGCATCGCCAAGCTTATATGCTTGATACTTCTTGTAATATTTACTTGGGGAGCCTTGGGCACCCCAAGCTTGAGATTTTGTATGTTGTTCAATCCTCTCATATCCTGGTTTCACGTAAGTCTCAAAAACTTCATCCACACAAAACTTGAAAAGAACACATGAGATAGGTTAGTACACATAAGAATAAATAAGCACTTCATGTATTTAAAAGACAATTTGCATAATAATTTTCAAAAGTTAGGTAATGTATACTATCATTTTCATAATTTATATCTACCAATATAATCTATGAAAACTCTAGGATAAGTAGATAACAAAACTATGACCGTAATTTGTCCAAACTGAACAGTTCATTGTAATAAATTAAAAAAGTATACTTATGTATCTCCAACAATTATGAAAATTTAAGAAATGCTAAATAATCTGTATGAAAGTACTGTGTAAAATTTGAGAAACTTCCCAGGTTCCAGTAAAATCTCATAATTCAAATACTACAACAAAAGTTTCTACTTTTGCACAACACTCTTCACACATGCAATTGAAGCATTATAAAGGCAATTCTTAGGATTTTTAATTGAAAAATATGATTATGAATAAAATATAATAGATAATAACAAAATAAAATTATGATCCAAGAAGAACACATATTATGTGATGAATAAAATGTAGCTCCAAGTAAGGTATACCGATAGTATTGAAGACGAAAGAGGGGATGCCTTCCTCGGCATCCCCAAGCTTAGACGCTTGAGTCTTCCTTGTATATTACCTTGGATATGCCTTCTTAATCCCCAAGCTTAGGGTCTTTATGATCCTTATTCTCCTCACATTGGTATCTCACCCAAAACTTGAAAACTTTGATCACACAAAACTTACGAGAAACCTCATGAGATCTGTTAGTATAATAGGCAAATCATAAACTCTAGGTACTGTTATAAATTGATTAATATTTAATTATTTCAGAAGGTACTATATTCTAAATTCTCCATGTGTTATATCCCCAGATATAATCCATAGCATCATCAAAACAAGCAAACTATGCAAGCAAAAAACAGAATCTGTCAAACAGAATATTCTGTAGTGATCAGCACAACCACCATACTTATGGAACTCCAAAAATTCTGAAACATTAGGAAAACCTGGGGAATTTGTATACCAAATTTTTTGTAAAAAATTCAGATAAAAAAGGCGTTCCAGTAAAATCAGAGAAATCCTGCACTGGACGCAAAAGTGTTTGTTTTTGCACAGAATCAAATCTACTATCATCCAAATCATCCCAATGGCTTTACTTGGTACATTGTTGAAATAAAAGACAAAAAACATGATTAATAAATTATATTAATCATATTGACACACAAAAATAGAAAGGATAAGTGTTGGGTTGTCTCCCGACAAGCGCTTTTCTTTGAAGCCTTTTAGCTAGGCATGATGATATCGATGATGCTTACATAAGAATAGTGAATGAACATGCAAAAGAGCATCATGAATATTATGATAAGCACATTATTTTTTTGGTAAAGTGTTATGTACAAGGGTATAATTATTTTTATGAGAAACTTCCATGAAAAATTCTACATTGTTTCCATGAGCATGAACACAAGTGTTCAAGGTCGACCCTCACTTCTTCAATGCGTAACTTTCTAATCGCTTCTATTTAGAGAGGCAAGTAAAAAAATGTGTTTTTAATTTTTCAATTTTTTTGTTTGTTTCACCCACAACTAAATAAAAATAATAATAAAACGGAAACAAAAGAAAAACAAAATCTACTTACTGATAAAAACAAACAAGCATACACGAAAATATTAACCCCACGCTATTGCTCCCCGACAACGGCGCGAGAAAAGAGCTAATAATCCCAATGTGCGAGGAATCATCATAGCACCTTCCAAAGATGAAAGTGATAAGTATGGAGTGTCGAACCCATAAGGAGCTAAAGGTAAGATCAACATTCTCTCAAGTGCTATCTACCACCGATGTGACTGTACATACACCGCACGTATGCTTCTATCTAGTAATGAGAAATAAAACTGTGTTGTGGTTATAAAGAGGATAGCTTTGCATTATAGTGGACAACAAAAATATGAAAATAGCATCTGCCTAAATAAAGTTAGAATATATGTGGAATAATTATGGTATGGTGTGTGTAATCATCCTAGGCAATTGATAATAAGATCAGTAATCATTCTTGTAATTTTATATGAGGGATAGGCATGAGCTAACTTACTTTTCGTACTTGGATCATCTGAACTTATGATTGGATATATATATATAAAGCATACGCAACTACTAAAAATCCTTAAAGTAAACCTAACCATAGCATTAAACATCAAGTCCCCATAATCCCATACGCAACAATCCCCTTAATTGGGTGTAAGCTTTTGTCGCTCAAGCCACCCATAATAAGAGAATCACGAACGTATTGCAACACCCTACAGCGAGAATCCTTCATGTGTACACGGCACGGAGGGCACCCTAGGACAGCACCTAAATGAAACATATACTCAGACCAATCAAGATTATTCATCAACCAAAAGGACAATATAAATCTACTCAAACATTATAGGATGGCAACACATCACTAAATAATAAAATGTGGCATAAAACACCATGTTCAAGTAGGGGATTACATTGGGGTGCGAGAGAGTGGACCGCTGAAAAGAGATGAGGAATATGATGACGATGGTGATGTTGATGAAGACGATCACCGCGGCGATGGTTCCCCCGCAGCACTCCGACTCCACCAGGAGATAGGGGGAGAGAGTCTCCCCCTTAGGCTTCATTATCCATGGCCTCTCCCTATATGGGGGAGGTTCTCCCCTCTAGTCCTTGGCCTCCATGGCTCCCAAAGGGGCGAGAGCCCCTGTGAGATTGGATCTCTCTCTCTCTCTCTGTTTCTCTCCTGTTTTCGCTGCTATTTTGTGACCTTTTAGTGTTTCTTAAATATCCGGAGATCCGTAACTTCAATCGGGCTGAAATTTTAAGAGGATTTTTATCTGGGAATTATATTTCTTGTGGCGAAAGAAGGGCTCGAACCAACTTAAGGCATGGCTGATACTTGTGATCTGTGCTGGTTTTTCCAAGAAGAGGAACGGGTAATTGTAGCACAATTCGGGTAAGTATTTTCCTCAGCTATGAAACCAAGGTTTATCGAACCAATAGGAATAGCAATCCTCAACCGTCTTCAGCGACTGGACACAAAAGAGCAAACAACTTGCACCCAACGCGGGCAAGAGGGTTATCAATCCCCATGATCTTGTTATTTGCAAGCAAAAGAGGTGTGCGGATAATTGTAGAGAATTGTAAATTGCAAAATAAAGAAATACAAATAATAACAGCGAGGAAATTATAAGTGTTCTGAGTATATAAGTGAATAGAGCCGGGGTCTATAGTGTTCTCTAGTAGCACCTCTGATGAAAGAAACATATGGCGGTTAAATAAATTAATGTTGGGTAGTTGACAAAATGGCACATAGTTATGCGATTTTCACGGCAGTGATCATGTGTATATAGGCATCATGTCCATATGCAAACAGGTCGACTCTTGCCTGCACCTACTACCATTACTCCACTTCAAGAGCGCTTCTATACTTGCCTCTCTATGTATTAAGTTCATGCTAAACAGAGTAATGCCTGGAGAACGATGACATGATGTAGGCAAAGTAAACTCAACAAATATGAATAAACCCCATCGTTTTATCCTTAACGGCAACAACACAAAGATGCAACTTGTCCACTTTTGTCACTGCGATATAGAAACTCGTCGGGTTAAACCCACTGCAACGCACCCCTCTCACTGAAGAAATACCAGACTACTTGGCCAAAGAAATTCAATAGATTGGAGAGAATTACGAAGCTATGATGATCATGCAAATAAGAATCATAATAATTTGAAACAAGACTCAAATACTTTTCATGAATAATATGAACATAAACCTACAATTCATCGGATCCCAACAAATACACCATACAAAAGAATTACATCGAATAGATCAAAGCGAAGATGCAATGATTATTGTATTAAAGATCAAAAGAAAGAGAGAGATAGTCATCCAGAGACTAACTACGGACTCGAAGGTCTCTCGTGAACTACTCAATCATCATCACGAGGGCAGCAAGGCTGATGAAGAGGCTCTTCGTGATCGACCCCCCTCCGGCAGGGTGTCGGAACGGAGCTCGAGATGGGATCACCTTGGAATAAAGACTTGCGGCGGCGGAAAAAGTGTTTCTCTCTGATATTTAGGGTTTTTGAAATATATGTGAATTTATAGGCCAGAGACTGCAGGATGTGGGGCCACCAGGGAGGGACAATCCATCAGGGCACGTAGACCCCCCCCCCTCGTCGCGCCTTGTTGGTTTGTGCCTCCCTCGTGTGGCTTCTGCCCTCCTCTCGAAGCTTCCAAGTCTTGTTTTGGTCCAGAAAGATCACAAAAAAGTATCGGGGCAATTAGATTTCGTTTGGTACACTAAACTTGAAAATTAAAAACACACAGAAAACAACAACTCGCACTGGGCATTGGGTCAATAGGTTAGTGCTAAAAAATACTATAAAATGGTGAATTATGACCCAAAAAGTATCGTAGGATGATAATATATCAGCATGGAACAATAAAAAATTATAGATACGTTGGAGACGTATGAAGCATCCCCAAGCTTAATTCCTACTCGTCCTCGAGTAGGTAAATGATAAAAACACAGCTTTTGATGTGTCATGCTACTCAATATGTAATATTTTGCATTTATGATCATTAAGAAAAGATGAATTAACAAATATCAACATAGTAATAATTATAAGCATAAGCAACAAAATCATCAATCTTTCAAAATGTATGATCCTAAAATAATGTTTACACCCATTCATCTTTCATAATAGCAAGGCATGCCTTCGTATTCACCACATTAATACAAATGCCAAGCACCATGGTGTCCAAGTCAGGTAATTGGATCGTACTTTTTCAATGTGAATCAACTTTTTATTCTTCACGCAATACATGAGCATGAACCATGGACATAGCATAAGGGTGGAATAGAATATGGTGGTAGGTATGTACCGACCAAGATGCGGGCCTATACTAATTTTGGCTCGAGGTCCTCGACAGGGATAGAAACGCATCTCATCGTTTTGCAAGAACGGATATTGTTACAAGTACATGTAAAGAAGAGATGAGTATATGGAATTGGCTTACACTCGCCACAAGCTACATCATGATCATCTCAATACAACAATACATTCAATCACCATATGGAAGAGCACGGTCCGACTACGGATGAAATCAAACGATAAAAGCGACATACATCCTTACTAATCCCAGGCTACCGGCCTGGAACCCATCCTATGATCGAAGGAGAAGAACTCCAAATCAAATAAGCATCGCTCTCACGTCAAAGCATCGCTTTACCTATACCTCCAACTGTTGTTGTAGTAATCTATGAGCCAAGGGGACTCAACAATCTCATTTCCAAAGGTATCAAGACTAGCAAAGCTTAATGGGAGGGATATGGTTAAGTGGTGAGGCTGCATCAAGCACTAAGTGTTTATTTGGGTGTCTAACTTACGAGTACAATAATAAGAAGAGTGATCTACGCATAATCGGACGTGAACTATTAATGATCAAGAAGTGATCCTAAACACTTACTTACGATTCAAACATAACCCCACCATGTTCCTTCTTGGTTCAAACCTCACAAGATGAGACGGTCATGGTTATATACACGATTGGTGTATTTTATTTGAGTTTACTTCAAGTTTTCTATGACCGTGTGTTAAACAAATTTCCAAGTTGCCACATAACCACGGGCACGGTTTTCCGAAAGATTTAACCCTGCAGGGATACTCCAACTCATCCATCACAAACTAGCCACAAGCTGCATGGAAAACCTCAACCATGGAATAGCCCGTAGTCTCCTCGGAATACCGGTGGAAAACCTCAACCTCGAGATAGCCCAAAGTATCCTTCGAATCCAGATGCACAAGACGTTCAAGAAAGGTTAAAAAATATAGCAAGACCGCCCGACATGTCGACGAAGTCGATAGGATTCGTGTATCTCGTTCTTAGGAAACGACGGGATTGGCTAAGTCTCCGACTGGCACACCCGTTGGTGGCCCCGGCTACTTACAATTTGGACCAACAATCACGATGATCACTGGCCCGGGGGTTGATTCATTATCCACGGGGTAATCAATGCTCTATGTAGATTTTATTAGTTGTTATTAAGCAAATAGTACCAATGTTGGGCCTTGTCGGAAGAGTTTTATCCCAAAATGAAAATCAAAGGGGTCCCCATAACAACCCCAAGCATGTTAGGAGCGCTTAGTATGGAACATAACACCAATACACATGTAACTAGGGCGGAAAAGATGAAACAAAACACCGAGAAAAAGGCCAAGCCTTCCACCTTTTACCAAGTATATATGTGCATTGAATTGAATAGCAATAATATTGTGATATCCCAAAGATATCCATGTTGTCACATGGAACAACCTGCACCTGCAACTATCAAGGCTATAAGAAGGGTCGAGCAAGCGGTAACTTAGCCAAACAATGGTTTGCTAGGATGTGAAGGGGTTAGAGGCTTTTTATGGCAATGTTAGGAGGCTTGACATTCAAGTGGTAGGCAACGAGACATAGCAAAAGAAACGAGACAACTAGCATGACAATGATAGTAGTGGTATCCAGGGAAATAGTCGTCTTGCGTGTGATCCCGCTTGGAAGAAGAACGAATCCATGAAGTAGATGAACCAACATAGTCGAACGAGTCCTCACACTCTGAATTGGTTTGGGAACTCCATCGAGAAGAAACAATCCGGAAACAAACAATCAACACACGATAAACACCACAACATATTCATGACATGACGCACAATCAAATATGATGCATGTCCATTTAATTATGCATGACATGGCCAAGCACAACAATCAATTTCTACACATTAAGTGAAGCTCAATATGCAACGGGTTCCATATTGACAAAACTCCACATTCAACTATTTAGTTCACACTCATTTAATGACACGACAAGTTTAAATGTTATTATGCATGGCAAGAGGTGAGGCGTAATTAAACTATTTATCTAGGCTTTTTAAATGAGGCCGGAAACAACTTATAGTATTTCTGAAACGACCCCATATGTTAATTTTGAAATTGGCCCAGATATGAATTAACCATATTTATAATAATTTAATAGGGAAACAAAATGCACCATGTGATTCTAACCGTCTGAAAGATACATAATCTTCAAAGGTAAAAAGCGTCGGTTCCACATAGGAACAATCTCTTCAGTGATGCTTAATCACTTTGAGTTTCTGGTTTTGGGGTTCTGGGGTTTAGGGTTTTTCCTCGTTGATGATTTTCTGTCAAAGTCCTCAAAGGATGGGTTGCTCTCAGATGACAAGTGCCAAGTTCTCTCTCGGAGCAGCCAACCAATTAGTGGTTATGGGGGCATCTATTTATAGTTAGGGTGCAACCCGACATGATTTGACTTAAATGCTACCAATGATATGACCGTTTTGTGGATAAGGTTTTGGGGGCAGATGGGCGCGAAGCAAAACAACGCTTGGAATTTTGAACTATGAAAAATTCTCACAGCTATCATATTCTTCACTTGTAGGCAGGTCGCACTGGCGAAATCTTAACTCCTCAGTCAGTGCAATTTCCTCAGAGACCAAAAGAACTCCGTCTGTGTCACTGAAGAATTTGACTGAACTGCAAGAGATTTCCAAAGGCTTCACTCAAAGGATTGGTTATGTGTAGGCTTTGAGATGAGCATCACTTGGAAATTTTCCTTAGTATTACCTCGACCCCTTTTAATAGTATGGTGTTCCTATGACTCAAAAGAAAGAAATGAAACTATAAAAAGAAAAGTCTTCACACTTCATAGTCCTCGCATCAATATCTTCAAGAACACACCAATTTCCTCACTTCTAAAGTTTTCAGGAAAATATCAAATTTTTCAGTTGAAGACATTCATTTTTAGGGGTCGACATTCTTCGAATATATCAAACTCCGCAACGGCTTATAGAGCATGTGTACACTCACAAACACATTAGTCCCTTAACCTATAAGTCTTCAGTACACCAAAACCACTAAGGGGTACTAGATGTGCTTACATGTTGATTGCATAATCAATTGCACATGAAACTACTAGCACTCTACTAGGCAGGCTTAGCCCAATGCACTCGACAGTGGGCACCTCAATTAATCGACTATGCTTGCCACATCTTTTTTCAGCAGTTATCTAAATTCAGTTAAGAGTATACTCCTCGGCAAAATTCAGTTAAGAGTATAAATTCAGAAGCAATTGTCTGAACATAGACTACTGAATTTGCCTAAAAGAATTGATGATTTAAAAGCACCGCTCTATCCGGTTCTGATTCTGAAAGTTCCATTTTTCATGCACAATCTCTTGGTTTCTACAAACCACGCACACACATCTAATTGTCAAAAGACTGTCTCATGCTACTGACTGACTGTTGAGCTCATGGAGTAAGAAGAAAGAAATGACGATATCTACCTCCCCAGCTCTCCATGAGGACCTTGCTCTCCTAAACCATGTCCACCGCTTAAGGTGATCAACCTGCATTACAAGACAATGGAATTCTGCAAATTCAGGGATAGAATTTGGATTATGTTGTTTACAAATTAGCAGTCACTTACTGTACTAAATGCTTTTTTAGTAGTTTGAATCATTCTTGTGCTAAACTAGTAAGCTCTGAAGTCTGTTTTTTAGAGAACCATGTTGTCTTGTAGTCAGAAGTTCAGAGAAGAAATGACAACTTGTAGGTCCCAAGAGAAGTTCTTTTCTTAATAAGAGTGGGTGATACTCCTGTTAGAAACCAGAGTGCAAACTAGGCATTCTACAAAGTTAACCACCAACATCATTTGCTTTGCTTAATCTTTATCACCTTAGTTGTAAGCACTACAACTTCTTGTGTGATGACACAACTAAGATACTCCTACATTACTGTAAGCACCTGTTTCTTAATTCATTGAAAGGCAAATTGTATTTGCATGATATTTAGAGGTATTTGCATAAGTGAAAGTCAAATCAATCCAGGTATTGCATCAACACAGAAGCATCTACTCACTCTAATCACAGGGGAAAAATCAAGAATTCTGAACAGAGTTGCGACAGCTATGGGATCCTCACGCGCTCATCCTCCAGGGATTTTGTCGAGGTGCGGCAACTGTGGGATCGGAGCTCCATGGCGACTGATGATTCTGCAAAGATGTAGTCCAAGATGTTCAGTACACAAAATTTTCTGAACCTAAATCAAGCAGGGGAACCTTGACGAGCAGGGAAAACTTGAATCAAACAGGGAAAACTTGAATCCTGCGGCGCTAGCGCGGGGCCGGCACTCACCACGGTCGAACCTTGACAAGCAAGCGCGGATCTGGCCGCCATCATGGCCTGCTCTATGGTATGCAAGTATGGGGACAATAGGGAGGAGCACGCCATGGAGAAGGAAGGAGGATTGTCCGCAAGCCGAGGCGGCATGGACGAGCTCGCCATGGCAACGACGGGGGACACAAGGAAAGCGACGGCGAGCGACTCGTCATGGAGTAGAAAAGCTGATCCTTGAGCTTTGCGTGAGAGCTACAGCAAGGCAGAAGACGGATTCCTTGACCTTCATGAGGGAATAAAAGAGGGACTGTGCGGGACACCTGCAACGCAACAGAAGGGAAGAGGGACTGCAGGAGAGCTGTGGCACCAACGAGTGTGGTCAAGGAAGGGACGGGGACTACCGGTTGTGTTGGGATAAGAGAAAGGTTTTTTTTTCTTCTTCTTTTTTACAAAATGTTCGAACGGAGGGAGTACTTATTTGTCTCGTCCTTGTTTAGCGAGAGAGAGGGGGGGATTGGTTTCAACGCACTTTGATTAAGCTCTGGGCTGGGTGTTATATACAGCGCCACTACTACCTCCACTAACCCACGATCACCACCACTCGAATAGCCACTACTCGAACAGCCTAAGCCACGATCGGCTCATACCGCATGCTAGCTACACAGATGCATGCGATATAGACGGTGTAGCTTACCACAACCCCCTGCAGTCGTGACGTCGGCGGAAGCAACGCAGAGACTGTAACGGAAGTTAGAGAACACCCCGAGGGGAGCCCTTTCGTCAATGATGTCGGCGAGCTGCTGACGAGTGGGGATGTGAAGAACGCGGAACTCGCCGAGAGCAACCCGTTCACGCACGAAGAGAATGTCCAGCTCGACGTGCTTGGTGCGGCGGTAGTGAACCGGGTTGGCCGACAAGTAGGCTGCGGAGACGTTATTGCAGTAAACCAGCGTAGCCTTGGCGACGGGGGAGATCAGCTCGCCGAGGAGCTGTCGGAGCCAGACGCACTCAGCAACGGCATTGACGACGTCGCAGTACTCGGCCTCAGCGCTGGAGCGGGAGACGACGGCTTGGCGCTTGGACGACCAGGAGATGAGCGCGTCACCGAGGTAGACGCAGAAACCGGAGGTAGATCGGCGAGTGTCGGGGCAGCCCGCCCAGTCGGCATCAGTGAACGCCCGCAGGTCAAGGGTGTGCGAGGCGCGAAGGTGAAGACCGAGAGCAGGCGTGCCACGCACGTACCGGAGCACACGCTTGATCAACCCGGGGTGACACTCACGGGGATCGTGCATGTGGAGGCAGATTTGCTGGACAACGTAGGCAATCTCCGGCCGCGCGATCATCAGGTACTGAAGCGCACCGGCAATGCTGCGGTAGGCAAAGGGATCGTCGACGTGCGACCCATCGGCGATCGGCAGTTTGCCCTTGGTGTCGATCGGCGTGGGAGACGAGCGGCAGGTGTCCATGCTGGCGCAATCCAGGATGTCGGCGGCATACTGTTGCTGGCAGAGAAAGAAGCCAGCCAGTGTGCGCGTGACGCGGATGCCAAGGAAGAAGTGCAAGGGGCCGAGGTCCTTCATGGCGAACTCCGCAGTGAGCTGAGTGACGACGTGGCGGAGGGCGGCAGGCGAGGACGCAATGAGCACGATATCGTCGACGTAGAGAAGCAGGAAGGCGATGTCGTGGTCGTGGCGTCGCGTGAACAGCGACGAGTCGGAGCGTGTCACGGTGAAGCCGATGGACTGGAGGAAGCCGGTGAAGCGCAGGAATCATGCACACAGAGCCTGCTTCAAACCGTAGAGGGACTTGAAGAGGCGGCAGACGTGATGAGGTTTGGCGGCGGCGACGAAGCTGGCGGGCTGAAGGCAGTATACCTCTTCGTCTAACGTGTCGTGCAGGAACGCGTTCGACACGTCCAGTTGGTGAACGGGCAGTTGCGCGATGCGGTCAGAGTCAGCACGACGCGGACAGTGGTGGCTTGACAACAGGCGAGAAGGTCTCGCCGTAGTTGACGCCGGCGCGCTGTCGGAAACCGCGCACGACCCATCGCGCCTTGTGACGCTCGAGGGAGCCGTCGGCCTTGTACTTGTGTTTGAACACCCATTTGCCGGTGATGAGGTTGGCGCCGGGGGGTCGAGGCACCAGCTCCCAGGTACGGTTGCGGACGAGGGCGTCGAACTCGTCGCGCATCACGGCGAGAGGGTCGCGAAGGGCGACACGCACCGAGGAGGTTACTGGCGAGACCTCCGCAGTGCCGGTGGTGGCGACGAGGCTGCCGTGGTAACGCCGATTCGAGCGGAAGATGCCCGTTTGCGAGTGTGTGACCATGAGCCGCTGGAGACGGTGGCGCGAACGCCCCCGCGGAGCTGCTGGAACTCGCGACAGAGGAGCTCGCAGCCTCGTCAGCCGTGCTTGGGGGTGTGCCCGACGTGCTCGAGGAGGATGAACGCGCAGCCCGCGCGCGCCGGAGGTTATCAGCTGAGGGCGAGGTAGTGGTGGACGCGGAGGGACTCGACGCGATCACGGGTACCTGCAAAATGGGTGGCGCGAAGGGAGGTGATGGTGGTGTGGTGGGGCGAGGTGCAGGGAGTGTGGCGAAGGGAAAAAACGCGTCGTGTGGTGGGATCAAAGCAACGGTACCCGCGGTGATCGGAGGGATAGCCAAGGAAAACGCAGGCGAGAGACCGTGGCTCGAGCTTGTGTTTGGCCGTGGAGGAGATGTTGGGGTAGCACAAGCACCCAAAGACGCGGAGAAGCGAGCAATCTGGAGCGACGTCAAGCAGGAGTTCGTGGGGGTGTGCGAGAGAGAGGATTGGTTTCAACGCACTTTGATTAAGCTCTGGGCTGGGTGTTATATACAGTTGACAGACCAGGAGCTGATTAAGCTCTGGGCTGGGTGTTATATACAGTTGACAGACCAGGAGCTGATCATGCATGCACCACTACTACCTCCACTAACCCACGATCAGCCACCACTCGAACAGCCACTACTCGAACAGCCTAAGCCACGATCGGCTCATACCGCATGCTAGCTATGCACTCTCATACCGCATTCTAGCTATACAGAGTGCATGCGGTAAAGACGGTGTAGCCTAACAGTCCTGATGTAGAAACTCAGCCTTATCAGTATACGTAGTACCAAGGAGGCCTTACCAACGAATCGCAGTGCTCCAGTTTATTCGATACTAGTGAACAACCCTCAGCCGAATAAAAAGGCCATGCTAAATGAAGCTCGTTGGTTAGCCTTACAAAAATAAATATAAATACCCTTCTAAAATCTAAACTAAGGAGATGAAATGTATATGGACGCCGCCCAACATGTCCTGCTGTTTCGAGGAGCTGACGATGAACATAATACGAAGGAGGAACACGCCAGCTCTATGGTAACAGGATCGCTGCTGCAATTTGCCGCTCAAAAGAGAAAAGGAAAACAGACGTTGCTGCGATTACCAGCTCATCAATTAGACGCCTTTGCGCCCCGCGCTTTTTGCAGGCTGCCCAAGACGCTGTCCACAAGCTTATCCTTGCTTTTATCCTCTTCCGAGTCTGATTCTGATGAAACAAAGGAATACTGCTTCTGTGGCTGCTGCAGCTGCTGCCTTGCAGCCCTCAGAGTGTCAAGATAACCCAGACTGCTCCTGGAACAGTCCACGACCCCGTCAATCTCTTGAGGTTTCTTGCCAGAGCCATCGTCCTTGCTGCTGTTCCAGGAATCAATGATTTTGAGGAGTGAGCTCTGCTCAACGCCTCTTCTGGGCTCTTGGTCTGCTTGATTCTCATCGTCAGAGAAATCATCTTCTGAGCAGGTGGGAGGCCGGTAGCATGCTCCTTTATCAACCCCCTCTTCAGCAGTTTTGGCAGTGGCAGACACAGGGCCAAGTTCCCCCCAGATGGAATCATCACCATTACTTTGATTTCCATCGCCCTTGCTGCCACCCTGGCCATTCCCACTTTCTGCAGGCAGAACCCTTGGAAATTTTACTCTTATACCAGGCATAATCTGCAACAGTGACTCAATGTCTGCATATCCCAGCTTCTGGTGGTCAAGCTCGTACCCATGCTTCTGAGCAAACTGACGCTTGAAAATGCTGATGTTAAATCCATATTTGTATTGCACGAGAAGGTCCTTTAATAGCTTGTGGCAATCAGACAATGTTTCCTCCCTATTCGGAGTCCTGTTTGTCCTGCCTTTGTCACCACCATATTTACCCTGCTCCAATGGCTTAACATTAAACAGAGTACTCAGATCAAACTTACTAGAATTTGGTGCAGTGCATGTTGTGCTAGAATTTGGTGGAGTGCTTCTTGTGCTAGAATTTGGTGGAGTGCTTCTTGTGCTAGAATTTGGTGGAGTGCATGTTCTCTTTTGAGGGAGTGTAAGACGGAAAGGAAATTCGCTGGAAGGAGTTTCCTCGATCCATTTCTTTTCTGAAAGTAACAAATGAACCAGATGACTGACATCTTTCTCGACAAGGCCTCTGAGAGGCCAACACTCTAAATTCTGCAATCCATGTACCAACTCCTCCCTGCCAATAAAAGAATCATATAAGAATAATCTCTCTTAAAGTGATCGAGCCAAACATGATTTGCAGCATTAGCTTATGTGAGTTTGGGTTGGATCCATTTTTTGCCTGTAATTAGTTCTGGAGTGGACAACACATGCTCGTGAAAGATATAGGTGTTCCCGGCACTAAGCTAACTATTTGAGCAACGTGATCATAACACATCCAACCAAATTAATGCGAAGTTTTAAAGCAGCAAGGCAAAATTGTAGACCTATGTTAACAGGCTACAAGATCTCATGCAAGCAAACCTATCTATAGATGGGCATATTTGTTGACAGCACAAAATATAAACCTGTTGGCAATGAATGCTATTTCCTTCTCCTTAGTTGAACTGGACAATCTACATACGGTCATATTGCTTCAGACACACAAACAGAAACACTATAAATCTAAAAAATATGTTACATGCAAGACATCATATTTCACAATCTTTAGTTACTGCTAAAATCTTCAACACTTTCGTAAGAACTGAGATCACTAGAAGGCATGAAATAAAATTATCAGGGTTAAAAGCTTTACCTTGTCTTCGCTTTCGAAACAAGCTCAGACCCAATGGGCTTTGATAGCTGTTTCCCTAGAACATCCCAAAAGTAAAATCTTGTGAATATTTTATTAACTACTTGCTGCTCATTTTCACAAGTTGAAGCCTTCAAAGATTGTGATTCCTCGGTTATGTCTGTCTTTGCTTCATCAATGCCATTTTTCATGGCTATACCATTATCTCCATCCAATTTTCCAAATTTCCACCACCGCGGTACCCAACTAAATAAGCCCTTGCTCATCTTGGAGGCATCACCCCCATCTTTACACAATGGAACAGATGCAGGTCCACTACATGGCTTCGAGCTCTGGAGGATAGGTGGATCCCTCTTTAAGTTTTCTGCCTCTTCTGCATGTTTTTCAGAATGGTCATGGTCAGACAAAATTGAAAAGTTAACAATCATCGCTGCAGAGCCATCTGTTACATCTGAACTTCTGTTCTGGGAAGAGGTCTTATGGATCCTATTCAAAAGCCTGCTACGTTGATCAGTACTGCGATCTTGCTGAGGAGTTCCCAAATCAACGACTTCAGCAGAAGTGCCTTCGTGACATGGAGGAACCTCACGATTAGCACTCTCAGGGCCATTCCATAGTACCCAGATCCTTTTTAATAGCCCATCACTGTTAACAGTATTTTCCAACCCTAAGGAAGAGGGAGTTCCAGGGGCATCAACTTCCTTCTGGTTGTCAGGTGATTCTGGACTTGTGGTTGGCCTTTTTAATAGCCCATCACTGTTAACAGTATTTTCCACCCCTAAGGAAGAGGGAGTTCCAGGGGCATCAACTTCCTTGTGGTTGGCAGGTGATTCTGGCCTTGCATTCATATCAACTGCTGGGCACACCTTTTGATCCTCAGGTAAGACATCTTGTGGGGAAGATGATACAGCAGATGCAGCTGGGTTCTCATTTACAGTCTGCTTGAAGCTTCTGTCCCTGATGATACTTTGAGAACTTACGGTTTTACAGTTTTGTTCAGGAAAAGAAGTTGACACGGAGGATGGAGGCTTCTTATCACTGTGTGTTGCTTGACCGCGATTATTGTCCTTCACATCACTTTCAACAGAACTCAGGGGCTCAAAACATTGTTCAGCAGGTTCCAGTAATTTTTTCTTCACCCCAACTACACACGGCTCGCCTAAAGCAGTTGAAGGAGTAACAAACTTCACAATATCTGGCATTGATAGGAGAAGGCAAGACAACTTTTTGTGGCCAAAGAAATCATTACCAAGAGACACATTGTTGTTTTTGAGTTGTCGAAGAAGAGTCGAAAGCGTGACCCCACTAGGATACGAATTCAGTGCCTCTCGTATCCCATCAACCACATCTTTGGGGATTGCAGTAACTGCATTTTTGGGATTACGGCATAATTTATCAGATGGTGCTGATGGTGCAATGGTTTCTTCTGATTCAGCCTCCACGAAGGGGTCGTCAAGGGCTCCTTTGTAGTGACCATACCAAGATCCAGATAAACCATCTGGTGGGTGGTTAAAATGCTTGGGTGAGAAACTTTCCCCTTTCACTAAAGCTTCCCAAGGCCACATAATCGTCGCTGCATTGCATAGTACACTAGTAGTTTTACCAGGACAAGCAAGTAGTATGTTATAGTTGCTCATTCGCAACCGATGCAAAATGTTGGCGAAATCTTTATCCCCAGATATGAGGAAAAAATGAGCTGGTGGCGGGTTCTGAGCAATCCAGTAGACAAGATCAGCCATAAATGACCGGTCAGAACTGTTCTTTCCACCTACATTATTGAAATAGCATTGTCAGTACTACCAGAGAAACCACAATAGCACATCAGCGAAGAATCAAAGATAATACAGAATGCCAAATTTGAAGAAATTCGAGAGCGCCAATGAGGAATGCTAATATTGGTACTTAACAATTGTTAGCAAACAAACTCCTAGCACCTCAATCCAAGCTTCAAATACTAGTCCATCATATCAATCAGGTCTTAACAGACTGATACGACAACAATATCATCTGATCACCTGATACCGGAGTTGCCTAAAATTGGGGAAAGATGGCTACACCACTGCCTAATATTTTATCGATCCAGAATTTGTATAAAAAACATCATGAATTTTCCCCTATAAAATTTGAAGGAATGACTACAGATTACGAAACCAATGATAAAATCCATATAGATTATACTTCTATAAGAGCATCAAGCAGTGAAGATGTTATCAAATCGAGTGATTGTAAATCAAATATTTATTTCTCAGAGTCTTCTAATGTTATCACGCTATAAAAATGAAGCACATTTCCCACAAATCTGAAGCAATATCAAAGCAAAGTTTTAACCTTTCTGGTAATAAAGAAAACACATACACATACACACATGGTTTCCTTGTTCCAGTCCATTAACACCCTGCAATCTGTTCCACTGTAGAAGGATACTCTTTTTATCCGTCTACAAATATGCTTGACTATTGACAAGGCAACATAACTCCAGAGCAGGCAAGTGTAAAACCAAGTAGCAGGCTAGCTAGCTAGCTATGATGTAGTACCATGCTGATATTACTTCCTGGCATAAAATTTCACACGGGGGAAGCTACACTGTATGAACACCAACACAAAAACTCTGATGTACTACTAACTGTCTCCAGGGCCGGCCCATAGGCTGGGGCAACAGGGCGACCACCCTAGGCCCCTGGGAGGTAGGGGCCCCGGCACAGTTAGTAGTACAATATACATATTGGGACATTTCTTCTTTAGGTCCAGGAAAATAAGAGGAAAGAAAAAGAAGGCCCAAGCCCATCACGTAGCTAACACTCACGGACCAAAAGAATCGATCGCTAGTTCGATGTGCAGCTGCAGCACTCCATCGATCTCTTCTAGTCTTCTCGTCTCCTCCCCCAAATTCTCCAACCCCAAAGAACAGCGGCGCCACTCTCGTGCACATCCAAATTCGAGGCGCCGCTCCCGTGCATCCATTACTGGAGATCAACAGTGATATTCCCTTCCCCAATCATCTCTCTTTGCATCCTCAATGTTCCCCATCATGTAGACGTTTGAGACATCACCGCATCAAAGATGGTACATATCCATCCTTCCCCTAATTACTCTTTTGATTCGCTAATCTGATTGCTCCATCTACATCTCCAATTCTTCTCTTCCTAGTTCCTACTCTTCTGTTGGCCTGTTCTAAAGCTTCATTGGATCTGGGGATGACAAGGGGAACGGGGAATGAGTGTTTCAGCCTTGCAGATCTGGGAAGCTACATAGACAGTTCGACATCAAGCCATATGCCCATATTCAGGTGATTTTGTTCCCTGTATTGACTGATTTTTGGCAATTGTTTGCTGACATGTCTTCTAAAAAATGTCTCATGATAACACAAACGATTCAAGTTGCTATCTATTTTGACAAGGTTTCCATACTTAGAAAAGCGAGATGATAGTCTCTTTGTGCCACTTAGAAGAGCGATCTTTGTATAACTATATTGCTTCCATACTATTATGATATACTCCCTCCGTTCCTAAATATAAGTCTTTAAAGAGATTTCATTAGGGGGGCTAAATACGGAGCAAAATGAGTGAATCTACACTCTAAAGCATGTCTATATACATCCGTATGTAGTTCTGTAGTGGAACCTCAAAAAGACTTATACTCCCTCCGTCCCAAAATTCTTGTCTTAGCTTTATCTAGAAATAGATGTATCTAAATACTAAAGTGTGACTAGATACATTCATATCTAGACAAGTTTAAGACAAGAATTTTGGGACGGAGGGAGTATTTAGGAACGGAGGGAGTAATTCTTTGGACCGTACAAACAAATAATTTGTGGAATGTGTTGCTTAGTTCAAAGACCATCAATCTATGCTATGTACTGAGTTGCTTTGGAAATACAATATATTCTGTTTTTTTATTTGTCCACAAGGGCCCCATTTGTCGTCTCGCCCCAGGGCCCGAATATGTATGGTCCGGCCCTGACTGTCTCAAATTGATTCAATTCGATTCTAGGCAACCCCAGTGTAACTCCATCCTGTCAAAGTAACTCATTTGTAGTATTGAATTATGTGAATGAAATATTAGTACAAACAAACAAAACTATACCGTGCAATTCATGACCGTCAACTCAAGCATACTAACAAGGCCAAACATGGCAATGCATCGCAAACCACCACCAGCAGAGCAGCACAACACGCGAAATGCGCAGGATTTTTTTTCCCCAAAATACTGTAATAGAGAATCGCACAGACAGAAGGGAATGTAACGGAAATGAGATGGGGCGGGAGGACGCAACTGCTTGGGACGTGGGAGATGACGACGCCGGTGGCGACGAGCGCCTCCTGCGCGGCGCGGGAGAGCTGGAGGACGTCCCCGAAGGCGGTGATGGAGAGCGGGCCGCGGACGCCGGCAGCGCGGAGCGCGGCGGAGACGCGCTGGGCGACGCGGCAAACGTTGACGTTCTGGGGGACGTGGCAGTTCTCGAAGTCCCACCACACCGACACCTTGACCGCCTTGCTCTCCTCCTCGTGCTGCCGCCGCCAGCCGGAGCTTCCCGCCGCCTCCGACGCCGAGCTGAGGCAGCGATGGCGGTGGCCGTGCCCCTGGTAGCGGCAGAGGTGGGCGCCGGCGGAGGGGAAGCGGCGGAGGAGGAGCTGCGGCGACATGGCTGGGGGCTCGGATCGGCGCCGCCTCTCCCTCTGGGCCGGGGTGGGCTTGCGGTTCGTGCAAGGGTTTTTGGTTAAACCCGTCTGAAAAAGGAAAAGAATTATGTTCAGCCGACCGATCTGGTGCGAGGCATCCGCCGCCGTCTTCACTTACCTCTGTTATCTATCTTCACAACAAATGTATTGCTGTATTATAGAACGGGCTATTATTATAGAACGGTGACAATAAATGACGACCGTGAGCGGTTGAAGATGTCGTAATTTTTATAACATGGATCAAAAAATTATTGTACGAATGTGCAAGCGGTCGAATATGTCATAAAAAAAATTAATTTTTTTTACACAAAACTTTACAAACAAGGTTGGGGCAATCTTCATACAAAACTTGAAGGCTCTCAACAAAACCACGAAGCTTCACCACAATGAAATGTGGCTCCGAGATGACCTCAGACGTCTAGGGTGCTCAAGTGCCCAACAGTAACAAGATCCGCATGGGATTAGTGGTGGCAATCAAATATCTCTTGATGAAAGTGTAGGTCAGGACCTTCTCAACCAATACCTAGAAAATCAACAAGTTTGATTGGCTAGGGAGAGAGATCGGGCGAAAATGAGCTTTGGAGCAACAATGGAGCTTGGGAAGGTGAGAGGTCACCTTATTGAGGAAGAAGACCCCTCTATATAATGGGGGAAAGAATCCAATCGTTAACCCCACTCACAGCCCGAGCAAAGCGGTACTACCGCACGGTAGGTTCACCAACCACGGTAGTAAAAAATTAGTACCGTGCCTACCACCGCACAGGCTGAGGTTGCGAAAAAAGTCCGAGGAAGCGGTAGTAAAAAACTACTACCTCGAGAAAGCGGTACTACCGCTAGTCCTTTTGCACAGACAGGGAGAAACATGTTGGAGCTCCATTAAAGCAAGGGAAAGGTGGTGCAATAGAAATGTGTACGTGTTGATTCCACCCTAACCTTTCCGAAGCGGACCACCTCTTAATAGTACGGCTTTCCTACGACTCAAATCCACCAAAGAGAAACGTATAAAGCAACCGTCTTTGAGAGACTCCGATGGGCACCGAATCGTCTTATGCTTAGTCATGGATTATCTGAAATGCTCAATGCACACGATTAGTCCGCACACGCATTATCATCAATCACCAAAACCACTTAGGGAGAAATATGCCTTAACAATCTCCTCCATTTTGGTGAATTGATGACAATACAGGATTTGCACTAGAGGATATAAAAATAACATATGCAAACCCAAAATCTATAAACTAGAGATAAGGTCCCCCTGGATGTGTGCATACTTTAGATAAAGGACATGGTCTGTACAGCACACAACCAAGGAATAGCACTCCCCCTAGATTTTATAGACGAGGCATTCCTTGCAACAAACTGAATAAACACTAAGCATAGAAGCAAAGCATAGCATGTGAGCATGAAGATAAGGACACATAATAATTAGACTCACAAGCTACTAACATACTGGATAATAATGAGATAATAAAGATAGAGGAGTGATAGCATATGTCTCACACCATATGATAGATTACGACGTCTCCTGGTCTCACACACAAAACAAAACCAGCCAAAGTAGCAACGGAAGTTCAACGAACAAAGCGACACAGAAAACGAAGAAACTAGCAAATCCTACACTCCCTCCCCCTTTGTCATCGGGGCACCAAAAAGGCAGAGAGGTCACCTAAGACACAGGTGGTATCTCGAAATGTAGAGGAATCATCCATCGGACTCCTCATCAGACTCCTCATCGGTCTCCTCATCAGACTCCTAATCAGACTCAGCCAACTAAAGATTCTTCTTTTCCATCCAGGCAGCTTCAGGAGTAATGTCTTGCTCAGACCCACTGGAGATGTGCATGTCGAGCTTCCTCAGAATCAGCTTGTCGTGCTGGCGGCTCTCCTTCTGAGCGACATGAGTCATATACTATCCCTTTGCATGCATGCAAAATAAAGTCTTCATCCGGCCCTAGAGCTTCTGGACCCAAGATGGCTTGGCAGAGGAAGGCACATGTGTCTTTGGAATGCCCTCATCCTCAGCCTCATCCTTATCCTCATCAGTATCCATGGTGGCAGCAGCAGGGGTAGTGGTAGTGTTGGCCCACTTGTTCTTTTGACACAGCTTAATAGGGTCATGGCGGATCCAGCCGGGAGCATGAAACTCTATTTCTGGAAAGGCCACCGACCACTTATCCCGTATCAAGTAATATAAATAAGATCCATAGATGGGAACCTTACGGTGAAAAACTGCCGATTGAAGCTCACTCCACATGATGTGAGACACATCAAGTGGTCCAGAAGCACGAGCCCGCTCTTTCTGACACATCAAAAGCATATCCACCAGATATGAATGCACCTGGTCCTTGTTGCCAACGCGCAAAAACAGAGTGTTGCGAAAGATTCGGTGCATGACATCAAGGAATGGGTTCAGTACGTGGGAGCTCTCACCAGATGAGGACGCCTTCTCAATAAAGTAGGGCACCAACTTTTCCTTAGGTCTAGCAGATGGCTTGGCGTGTGGGCGCAAACCAACTGGGTTCTCAAGCCCCTCGTCATGAATGTTCAGAAGATCCATAAACTCCTTCCAAGTAGCAGACAACCTCTCTCCATTGGTCATCCAAGTCATAGTGCGCTCCGCATCAGTGTGGAAGTGGACTGTAACAAAGAACTGAGCCACAATCTCAGGATCAAAGTCAAGGTGAAACGAGATGAGCTCCTCAATCCCAAGTTGTTGCACCATGGCCAGAGGTTCACCAAAGTATGCGGGTCCTTCTTGAGATGATCCATGTCAATCCACTGAACCGGTACATAGATATTCTTCTTGGTCTTGATCACATCTTCATAAATGAGAGCCTGTTGCTTGGACCAGAACAGTTCACATCCCTGGAGATGAACCGTATCGATGACATAGGGGTTGATCTTCCGGCGAATCAAAAACTCAGCTTGCGGCATAGTGATACGTCTCTGTCGTATCTACTTTTCCAAACTCTTTTGCCCTTGTTTTGGACTCTAATTTGCATGATTTGAATGGAACTAACCCGGACTAACGTTGTTTTTAGCAGAATTGCCATGGTGTTGTTTTTGCGCAGAAATAAAAGTTATCGGAATGACCTGGAAATTTACGAGGATTTTTTGTGGAATATATAAAAAATACTGGCACAAGAATCGACCGGAGAAGTGGAGCGTGGAGCCCACAAGCCCACCAGGCCCCCCCCCGCCGCGCCTAGCAGGCTTGTGGGGCCCACGGAGCTCCGCCGCCTCCAACTCCAACTCTATTTAGTCCCTTTCGTCCGGAAAAAAAATCAAGGAGAAGAGTTCATCGCATTTTACGATAGGAGGCGCCGCCACCACCTGTTCTTCCTCTGGAGGGCTGATCCGGAGTCCGTTCTGGGCTCCGGAGAGGGGAGATTGTCGCCATCGTCATCACCAACCTTCCTTCATCGCCAATTCCATGATGCTCTTCACCATTCGTGAGTAATCTCATCGTAGGCTTGCTGGACAGTGATGGGTTGGATGAGATCTATCATGTAATCGAGTTAGTTTTGGCGGGGATTGATCCCTAGTATCCACTATGTTCTGAGATTGATGTTGCTACTTTGCCATGCTTAATGCTTGTCACTAGGGCCCGAGTGCCATGATTTCAGATCTGAACCTATTATGTTCTCGTTAATATATGTGTGTTCTTGATCCTATCTTGCAAGTTGTAGTCACCTACTATGTGTTATGACCCGGCAACCCCGGAGTGACAATAGCCGGAACCACTCCCGGAGATGACCATAGTATGAGGAGTTCATGTATTCACTAAGTGCTAATGCTTTGTTCTGGTTCTCTATTAAAAGGAGAACCTTAATATCCCGTAGTTTCCATTAGGAACCCGTTGCCACGGGAGGGATGGACAATAGATGTCATGCAAGTTCTTTTCCCTAAGCACGTATGACTACATACGGAATACATGCCTACATTACATTGACGAACTGGAGCTAGTTACATATCTCTCCGTGTTATAACTGTTGCATGATGAATATCATCCGGCATAATTATCCATCACCTATCCAATGCCTACGAGTTTTTCCTACTGGTCCTTTCTACGTTACTTTGCCGCTATTGCTGTCACTGCTGCTACTGTTACTCTATCGCTATTGTTGTCGCTGCTGCTACTATTACCGTTGCTACTGTTGCTATCACACTACCTTGCTAGTGATACTTTGCTGCGGATACTAAGTTTTTCAGGTGTGGTTGAATTGACAACTCAACTGCTAATACTTGAGAATATTCTTTGGCTCCCCCTTGTGCCGAATCAACAAATTTGGGTTGAATACTCTACCCTCGAAAACTGTTGCGATCCCCTATACTTGTGGGTTATCAAGACTATTTTCCGGCGCCGTTGCCAGGGAGGCATAACACTATTCTGGGATTTACGTCTGCTGATCACTATAAGGAATCCGAGAGATCCAAAAACTAAAGTCTTGCCCTCAACTACGAGGACAGGTAAGGAACTGCCATCTAGCTCTGCACTTGATTCACCTTTAGTTATGATTAAGTTTGCGACACCACCTCCTGCTAGAAATTTTGAAGTGTCGCATGTGCTTGATGATGCTATTTCTGCTGTCCATGATGCTTGTGATGATGCTATGCTTGATACTGCTTTGCCACTAGGTGCATTCCTTGATGCACAAATTGCTAGAGTTGCTGCTAGATGTGATGATACTTCTGAAACTGTTGAGATTATTGAAGTAGAACCTGCTATTTCGCCTGTTAGAACTAGCTCTCCTAGATATGAATTGCCTGATATGCCTGAGGGTTATGTTATGGAGGGAGAGATAGATGAGGACTTTCTTTCTTGTAAGGATAGCTATGATCTTGAGAACTTACTGCGCAAGTGGAAAGAAAAAGCTTTGAACGCTAGGATGAAATACGGCCCGAAGTTTGCTACTTCGCCTATCTTTGTGACTGATAAGGATTATGAACAGGAGCGGGGCCACCTCAATTCATGGGTATTCAGTTGAATACCCATTATTTTTGGCAAAAGACTAGGTATATGTTGTATATATACAGTGTATGTACAAGGAAAAACGAAACCGTGAAAAAGGCAATTCAGCCCATTGCTGCAGGTTGTACGCACGTCTATTTTCCCTCCCCACCATGACTTAGCCCATCGATGCAGGTTGTACGCACGTCACTTACACATCCATTGTCGTCTAGAAAATAGGCCCATCGATCAAACGCAACAGGACTTAGGAGAGTTAACCGCTGGCACCTCCCTTTTCTATGTTCCCCACTTCTCTTCCATGCGAGCCGCCATGGGTCTATTGCCATCGACTGATCAGGGATCGGACGTGCGCATGGTGGCGAAAATGGCGTGACTAATCCCCTCCCTTTGGTTCTGAACTTCTGATCACCGAAGTCTCCCACGGGCAGCATTGATCGATCCAATTTCAAAGCCACAACCCACAGATTCATCTATCCAAGGTATGAGTACTAATTACATCGATATATTAATCCTTCAACTTCTGAAGTTGGGATCTCTACTCTCATGCCAATCCTTAGTCGAACTGAATCCATCTATCACTGCTCTCACATACACAATTTTCTTCTTGCACTATCCAGCGTCCAGCAGGGAGCAGGCTATAGTACAGACGTACAAGTTTAAGCAAGTTAGTCTAACCACTTGTCTTTCTATTTATTAAATGTAATAAATTTCTAGACTTGTTTGCAGTCAATTCTAGATTGTTCAAACAAGATAATTTGCAAGGTAATACTTGAATGATTGCTTGGCCACATTCACTTAAAACGAATTCTTCTTGCAGGCTACAGATGAGGACATCATCACTCATTTTCAAAGCATCAACAATTGCAAAGTTATCGTGTATAATTTGTAAGTTTTCTGACCATTTGCTACTTTTCTACCCTCTATACATCTTAAGTTTTGCCATGGATTGTTGAACAATTATTACTTCCACAGGTTGAACAATTCCAAGTTATAAATATTTGATGAATGTAATATATCATGTACTCCCTCCGTTCCAAAATAAATGTCTCAACTTTATACTAACTCTAGTACAAAATTGTACTATGCTTGAGACACTTGACAGAGGAAGTAATATTTTTTATTTATTTTAAAACAAGTACAATATGCTGCTATTATCTAAAAAGGTTTTCAAAATTTGAATACACAGTCTCTAATTCTTGGGCCCGCCCCTGTTTATGAATTCTCTATCGACCCTGAGTTAATCACTCTGGTCGAATCTGATCCTTTTCACGGTTATGAGTCTAAAACGGTTGTAGCACATCTTACCAAACTGCACGATATAGCCACTCTATTCACGAGTGAGGAAAAGATCCGCCACTACTATATCCTTAAGTTGTTTCCTTTCTCGCTAAAGGATGACGCTAAAACTTGGTTCACCTCTCTTGCTCCTGGTTGTGTGTGTAGTCCCCAGGATATGATCTACTACTTCTCTGAAAAATATTTCCCTGCCCATAAGAAGCAAGCTGCCTTGCCGGAAATATACAACTTTGAGCAAGTTGAAGAAGAGAGTCTCCCACAAGTTGGGGGAGGCTCGTCCAGCTACTTAATGCTTTGCCTGATCACCCTCTTGAGAAGAATGAAATACTTGATATCTTCTATAATGGACTAACCGATGCTTCTAAGGACCACCTAGATAGTTGTGCCGGTTGTGTTTTTAGGGAACGAACTGTAGAACAAGCTGAGATCCTATTGAATAATATCTTGTGCAATGAGAATGCTTGGACTATTCCCGAACCACCTCCAAAGCCAACTCCCAAGAAAAGAGGTATCCTATTCCTCAGTCCTGAAGATATGCAAGAAGCTAAGAAATCTATGAAAGAGAAAGGCATTACATCTGAAGATGTAAAAAATCTACCACCTACCGAAGAGATCCATGGTCTTGATAACCCGATACAGGTGGTAGAGGTAAATTCTCTTCGTAGATTCGATGAGAGTGATATTCCTTTTGATAAACCTGCTAGCTTATGTCTGGATGAATTTGATGACTTTGTTGCCAAACAACAAAGTTTCAATGATTATGTTAGCAGACAATTGGAACAGAATGCTCGCATGCTTAGTCATTTAAGTGCTTGTGTGGACAGAAATGTCAATGATCTTAAGCTCTTGAGTAAACATGCATCTATGGTTACTACTCAGGTAGAGCAAGTACTTAAGGCTCAGAATGACTTGCTCAATGAGTTGAATGACAATTCTGTTAGAGTCGTCACTAGAGGCGGTAGAATGACCCAGGAACCTTTGTATCCTGAGGATCATCCTAAGAGAATTGAACAAGATTCTCAAGGAGTTAGCACTGATGCACCTAGTCATCCTAGGAAGAAGAAAGATGATAGGAACTTGCACGCTAGCAACCCTGTTGCTGTTACACCCGAGAGTCCAAACGATGTCTCTATTTCTGATGTCGAAACGCAATCTGGTGATGAACATGAGCCTAATGATAATATCGATAGTGAAAGGACGTGGATGTCGCCTAGAGGGGGGAGGTGAATAGGCGCTTTAAAATAATTAAGGTTTAGGCTTGAGCAAATGCGGAATAAAACTAACGTTTAATTTGTCAAGCACAAAACCTACAAACAACTAGGCTCACCTATGTGCACCAACAACTTATGCTAAGCAAGATAAAAAACTAAGTGATAGCAAGATATATTACAATAAACAATATGTCTATCAAAAAGTAAAGTGCATAAGTAAAGGGTTCGGGTAAGAGATAACCGAGGCACGGGGAGACGATGATGTATCCCGAAGTTCACACCCTTGCGGATGCTAATCTCCATTGGAGCGGTGTGGAGGCACAATGCTCCCCAAGATGCCACTAAGGCCACCGTAATCTCCTCACGCCCTCGCACAATGCAAGATGCCGTGATTCCACTAAGGGACCCTTGAGGGCGGTCACCGAACCCGTACAAATGGAAAACCTTGGGGGCGGTCACCGAACCCGTACACGTGGCAACCCTTGGGGGCGGTTACTGGTACCCGTACAAATTTCTCGGGGCAATCTCCACAACCTAATTGGAGACCCCGACGCTTGCCTGGAGCTTCACACCACAATGATTAAGCTCCGAGACACCACCAAGCTTCTAGGACGCCAAAGCATCCACGAAGAACAATATCTAGGGTACTAAGTACCAAAGGTAGTAAGCTTCTCAACTTCTCACTTCCACGTATCACCGTGGAGAACTCAAACCGATGCAACTAATGCAATGGCAAGAACACACGAAGTGGTCAAGTCCCTCACACTCAAATCCCTCCACAACAACGAAAGCTATGGAGAAATATGAGAGGAAGAACAAGGAGCTCACAAAGAACTCCAAGATCTAGATCCAAGGGGTTCCCCTCACATAGAGGAGAAAGTGATTGGTGGAGATGTGGATCTAGATCTCCTCTCTCTTTTCCCTCAAGAACAAGCAAGGATCATTGGAGGGGTTGAGAGTTAGCAAGCTCTAAGAATGTCAACAATGGAGGTAGAACAAGAGCTCAACGGATGGATAAGTCCAAGGGGGAAGAAGACCCCCTTTATATAATGGGGGAAGGAATCGGACCGTTACCCCCACTTACAGCCCGAGCCCAGCGGTACTACCGCTGGCTCCAGCGGTACTACCGCTGACCCTCCGGCGGTACTACCGCTGGCTGCAGCGGTACTACTGCTGACCCTCCAACGGTACTACCGCTGGCTGCAGCGGTACTGCCGCTGAGCCCATGGTAGCGCAAAGATACTACCGGGCCAACCACCGCCAAGAAAGTCTTCACAAAAAGTCCGATGCAGTACAACCGCAAAGATGACAGTACTAAAGTCCTGGAGTGGTACTACCGCTGACCAGAGGTGGTACTATCACTGGGCCAGCAGTACTACCGCAAGCTCTAATGGTACTACCGCTAGGGCCAGCGGTACTACCGCCAGCTCTAGTGGTACCACCGCTAGGGCCAGCGGTACTACCGCTAGGTCCAGCGGTACTACCGCTTGCCACTGAAACATCCATAACTTTCGCATACGAGCTCCGAATCGAGCAAACCCAAGCTTGTTGGATTCAGGACGACAAGAGCAATCCAAAGCTGATATGAAAATGCCAATGATCTAGAGATGTGAGACCTCTATGTATGAAGAACCGACAAAAACTACAACATCGAAAACATCATAGTAGTTACATATGGACTCCGTTTTTTATGAACTCGAGCTTGTCATGAAGATGACCATAAGCTCTAAAACTCACAAAGAGAAACACCAAATAAGAACCAAGAAGTATGATGCAAGGATGCAAATGGTTTGAGCTCTCAACGAACGATACGATCAAGCTAATCACTTGAAAGCCCTCCACCCTTGACAGTACAACATTCTATCCTAAACAGAAAACCTATCAAGGGCAAACCTATACCTTGCACCTTGACCTCTTGAGCTACATGATGATGATCTTGGCTTCCTCAAGATGGACCACCTTTCTTGATTGCGTTGGCTTGATGAAGACTAGTTGATTGCTCCCCCATACTCACTATGGGTGAGCCACTCTTCAGCATACTTTCACAAGTCCATTGCCACCACAATGGACGGCAGGCTTCAAGCATGATATCTTCGTGTTGATCCACTTGATCTTGCACACCGCAATCTTGATGATGATCACCACTTGACGTCATCCTTCATGGGTTGTATGAGATCTTCCTCTAGACGCAAGCCCATGGAAACACACCTAACCCCCACATAGAACTCTCACAAAGACCATGGGTTAGTACAAAAATACGTACTGGACAATGCTTACCATACCATGGGATCACTTGATCCCTCTCGGTACATCTTGTACGCTTTGTGTGTTGATCATCTTGATTTACTCTTTGTATGACGATCTTGATCAACCTTGTGTCTCTATGACCATTCTTTGGATAATACCTTGAATACCACCTTGGTCATCATATAAACTCCTTGAACCCAACAGATGGACTTCAAGAAGTGCCTATGGACAAATCCTATAAATATAACTTAAGGCAACCATTAGTCCATAGGAATTGTCATCAATTACCAAAACCACATATGGAGATATATGCTCTAACAGATAGTTATGTTCATGATGATGCTCAACCTAGCAATGATAAGGATGTGGAGATTGAACCTGTTGATCTTGATAACCCACAACCTAAGAATAGGAGATACGATAAGAATGACTTCACTGCTAGGAAGCATGGTAAAGAAAGGGAACCATGGGTTCACAAACCCATGCCCTTTCCTCCTAAACCATCCAAGAAAAAGGATGATCGGGATTTTGAGCGCTTTGTTGAAATGATTAGACTTGTCTTCCTGCAAATGCGTTTGATAGACATGCTCAAAATGTCTCCGTATGCTAAGTACATGAAGGATATTGTGACTAATAAGAGGAGGATACCTGAGGTTGAGATTTCCACCATGCTCGCTAATTACACCTTCAAGGGTGGAACTCCTGATAAACTAGGTGATCCCAGAGTGCCCACTATACATTGCTCTATTAAAGGCAACTACGTTAGAACTGCTTTATGCGCCCTTGGAGCCGGTGTTAGTGTTATGCCTCTCTCTCTTTATCATAGACTTGAACTGGATAAGTTGACACCCACTGAAATCTCTCTACAAATGGCCGACAAATCAACTGCTTTCCCTATCAGCATTTGCGAGGATGTGCCTGTTGTGGTTGCGAACGTTACTATCTTAACAGACTTTGTTATTCTGGATATTCCCGAGGATGATGCCATGGCGGTCATCCTTGGAAGACCCTTTTTAAACACAGCAGGGGTTGTTATTGATTGCAACAAAGGCAATGTTACTTTCCATGTCAACGGTAATGAGCATATGGTGCACTTTCGAAGAAACAATATCGAGTACATTGCATCAATGCTATCGAAAAAACTTCATCGATTCTTATTGGGAGCTTTGAATGCCCTATACCTACTGTCAAGATGAAGTATAATTTGCTTGTTGGGGATATGCACATCCCATTGAGGTAACCTAGTGACTATTCGAAAATTCTCCGTTCTTTTTTATGCGATTCGAAAAAGTTTGTCAAGGAGACTTGATCAACCTCATTCACGGATTTCTTTCGATGACCATGGGATGGATGAATCGAGGAGTCACAACCCTCTATTCCAAGCTTTCACCTTTGGTTGCTTAGAAGAAAAATGATAGATTTAGCTTTAGTTTTCCCTGTTTTCTGCTTTTTGCGTCACGTGGAAAAGTGTCCCGAAAATAAAAGTTCTTTGAATGTTGTGAAAATCAAGTATGTTTTTTTCTGGAATTTTTGAAAAATTCTGAGACGAAGAGCTAGTCAGGGGGATGCACCAGTGGGCCACAAACCCTGGAGGCGCGGGCACCCCCCTGGCCGCGCCTACCAGGCATGTGGGGTCCACGTGTCCCCCTCCACTTATTCTAGCTCCCATCTCCTTCTCCTACCTCCAGAAAAAATCGTTTCGCAGCTCAAACCCGTGTTCTTGTTCTTCTTGCTGCGATTTTCGATCTCCTTGTGAAAAGCCCCATTCACCAAACTGTTTTGGGGAAATTGTTCCTTGGTATGTGACTCCTCCATTGGTCCAATTAGTTTTTGCTCTAGTGCCTTATACGTCGCGTATTTTTGCTACCTTGGTGACCCCGTTCTTGAGCTTTGCATGCTAATTTTAGCTGGTCCCAAGTAGTTTTGATGTGTGATATGGCCTCTAGGCACTTGTCGGAGTAGTTGCTACGAGTTTCCTTGGGCCTTGTTCACTTTTTCTTTGAGTCACTGAAAATTTCAGAAAAGGAAGATGTTCAGGAGAAACTATCATGGTGGTTCCTCAAGCAAGAAGGGTCCCCGTCTCGCGATTCGGGAGCCCGGTCCTTACCAACAGAGGAACGCACAGGTACAACCATGTGAATGGCCTTCTGATGAATTCATGATTGAGGCAGGTTTCAAAGACGAGTTTGATACACTTGTTCACAACGTCGGACTCGAAGAATTCATCTCCGATAAATGTGAACAATATACTACTCTCATTGCCTCTTTTGTTCGTAGATTCAAATTTTCAGCTGGCCGTGACACATCCGTACTGTTCGATCTCTATGACAAATCGTATACCATGGATTTAGAGGATTTCAATAGAATTTGCAAGATACCTATTTGGGGTAGTCTCAATGATCCTCCTAAATCTTCGGTTAGAGATTTTTTCTCTAGTATAACTGTTGGAGAAACTAGAGATATTACATAGGCTACCATGGGGAGAATTCATTTTCCTGCCTTGCATTACTTTGCCCTCTTCATAGGTAGATGCATTAACGACAAGATTGAGCATTGTCACCTCTGCGCACCTGACCTTAGTATTCTTAAGAGCGCAGTAACGGGTGATAGAAGTTTTAACATGGGAGCTATAATTGCGAGGAGGCTGAATAATAATGCGAATGAAGGGGATTTCTTTGGTGGGATCTATGCCACTCGCATAGCAAATTTTCTTGGAGTACCCATACGCGAAGGAGATCCCCCGCTCCATACAACTTTCCTTTATCACGCCGCTATGACACGCTATCAGTTCCTTGAGAGGGATAATGAATCCCTCCTATACCGGTTAATATTTAACCGACAACGTGTTTTCCATATTACCCTTCCTGCTCCTGCCTTCTTTGACTTTCAGGTAAAACGGAGATATTACATAACCAGAGGAGAGGCAGAGGAGTATGAGAAGGAGGCAAAGGCTACTCGCCTCCGTGAGGCAGCTATTCAGGCGGTAGCAGCAGCGCTCCCGTACAACCCCCATTATGATTTTGGGTATCACCCGGACCATCAATGGGAGTAGACCAACTTAGGCCAAAAGCCTAAGCTTGGGGGAGTACGTGTTTCTCACCGACTTTATATTCTTGCTCACACTTTCACTTTGATAGTCGGTGTTCACACCTTGCCATTGTATCATCCATGCTAGTTTGTTTCTTTTTCTCGCTTTCTTCTCGTGTGTTTGTCTAGTTTGAGAAATCCAAAAATATTTCTTGTTCTTCTTTTGCTTGTTGGGAGCTTTCCCGTGTAAATAGTTTTCTTTTTCTTTGGGTCAAGGTAGAAGACCATGGTTACAATGTTTAGTGGCTCTCGCATGCATATCTGTTTATCTGTCAAAAAGCCATATTACTTTGTCTTCTTCTTTGCGTTTGCTTGCAGATTCCAGCTTAGTCCAATGCACGAGCACTCTTATTATTGTTCACATCGTTCGGTCGTGCAAGTGAAAGGCAATAATGACGATATATGATGAAGTGACTGAGCCTGGAAAAGCTGGTATGAACTCGATCTATTTTGTTTTTGTAAATATGACTAGCTCATCGTTTCTAGTTCAGCTTTGTTGTGAGAGAGACATGTTTGCAATGACAATTTAGAGATCATAGTTTCTGATGCCATGCTTAATTAGCTAGGAGCTTATAATGGTTTGTCTTGGATGCCAACATGAATTCTGAGATGATTATGATGTAGTATGATAGGATGGTATCCTCCTTTAAATGATTCAAGTGGCTTGACTTGGCGCATGTTCACGCATGTAGTTGAAACAAAGGAACATAGCCTCTATGATATTCATGTTCATGGTGATTTATGTCCTACTCATGCTTGCACTCAATGATGGTTAATCTCAATGCATTTTGATGAATGTTGTCGCTCTCTAGTAGGTCACTTCCCAGTCTTCTGCTAGCCTTCACTTGTACTAAGCGGGAATACTGCTTGTGCATCCACTTCTATAAACCCAAAGTTGTTCCATATGAGTCCACCATACCTACCTATATGCGGTATCTACCTGTCGTTCCAAGTAAATTTGCATGTGCCACTCTCTAAACCTTCAAGAAATAATTTGTTTTGCATGCCCGAACCGCTCATGTGGTGACAAGGGGCGGTCAGTATCTTCCATGCTAGGCGTGTTATCCTCGATATGTGTTTATTCACTATCATTCACGAGAAAGGGGCCGGTAATTGGAATGCCCAGTTCCATGCTCAAATCGAAAAGATGATTGCAAACAAAACTCCCCCTGGATTGATGTTGGTATGGACGGCACCCGAGTATTCGGCTAGTCGTGGAGTGTGATTGATCGGTGGTGGGGGAGTCAAAACTTTACTTTTCTGTTTGGGAACCGCCTATAGTATGTGTAGCATGGAAGATGGTGAAAACTCTTGGTCATTGCGTTGACAATGAAAGCATGACACCCAAAATTATTTATCTTTGTCTTCAAAGCTTGAGCTCCGGCACCTCTGCAAATCAATGCTTCCCTCTACGAAGGGCCTGTCTATTTATGTTTCTATTGAGTCATCCTCTCCTTATAAAAGCACCAATTAGAGAGCACCTCTGTCATTTCTATGCTTTGCTTTTAATTGTCATTGAGTATGACTGTGACTGGATCTTCTTTGCCATGAATTACAATGTTCAGTCAGCCCTTGGTCTTTGAAGGTGCTCTGCATTTATGTTTTGCGGTCTCAGAAACAGCTAGCGAGATACCATCTATTCGAACTGCTTCATGATTATTTTGATTGAAGTGTTGATGTTTAAAATTCATTATTATTGCTTGCTAGTTGATTATGCCATTGATATGAGTTTGCCATGAGACCTAAATGTCATTGCTTATGTGCTTAGCTTACGATCTTGTTGAAAATCTAAATATGAGTTAGACATAATTGCAACAACAAGATCAAACAGAGTTCGTAAATTTTTTTCTTTAGTATCTTTCAGTTTGTCAACTGAATTGCTTGAGGACAAGCAAGGCTTTAAGCTTGGGGTAGTTGATACGTCTCTGTCGTATCTACTTTTCCAAACTCTTTTGCCCTTGTTTTGGACTCTAATTTGCATGATTTGAATGGAACTAACCCGGACTAACGATGTTTTCAGCAGAATTGCCATGGTGTTGTTTTTGTGCAGAAATAAAAGTTCTCGAAATGACCTAGAAATTTACGAGGATTTTTTGTGGAATATATAAAAAATACTGGCGCAAGAATCGACCGAAGAAGTGGAGCGTGGAGCCCACAAGCCCACCAGGCCCCCCCCCGCCGCGCCTAGCAGGCTTGTGGGGCCCACGGAGCTCCGCCGCCTCCAACTCCAACTCTATTTAGTCCCTTTCATCCGGAAAAAAATCAAGGAGAAGAGTTCATCGCGTTTTACGATACGGAGGCGCCGCCACCACCTGTTCTTCCTCTGGAGGGCTGATCTGGAGTCCGTTCCGGGCTCCGGAGAGGGGAGATCGTCGCCATCGTCATCACCAACCTTCCTTCATCGCCAATTCCATGATGCTCTTCACCGTTCATGAGTAATCTCATCGTAGGCTTGCTGGACGGTGATGGGTTGGATGAGATCTATCATGTAATCGAGTTAGTTTTGACGGGGATTGATCCCTAGTATCCACTATGTTCTGAGATTGATGTTGCTACTAGTTTGCCATGCTTGATGCTTGTCACTAGGGCCCGAGTGCCATGATTTCAGATCTGAACCTATTATGTTCTCGTCAATATATGTGTGTTCTTGATCCTATCTTGCAACCTGTAGTCACCTACTATGTGTTATCACCCGGCAACCCCGGAGTGAAAATAGCCGGAACCACTCCCGGAGATGACCATAGTATGAGGAGTTCATGTATTCACTAAGTGCTAATGCTTTGTTCCAGTTCTCTATTAAAAGGAGAACCTTAATATCCCGTAGTTTCCATTAGGACCCCGCTGCCACGGGAGGGATGGACAATAGATGTCATGCAAGTTCTTTTCCCTAAGCACGTATGACTACATACGAAATACATGCCTACATTACATTGACGAACTGGAGCTAGTTACATATCTCTCCGTGTTATAACTGTTGCATGATGAATATCATCCGGCATAATTATCCATCACCGATCCAATGCCTACGCGTTTTTCCTACTGGTCCTTGCTATGTTACTTTGCCGCTACTGCTTTCACTGCTGCTACTGTTACTCTGTCGCTATTGCTGTCACTGCTGCTACTATTACCATTGCTACTGTTGCTATCACACTACCTTGCTTCTGATACTTTGTTGCAGATACTAAGTCGTTCAGGTGTGGTTGAACTGACAACTCAACTGCTAATATTTGAGAATATTCTTTGGCTTCCCCTTGTGTCGAATCAACAAATTTGGGTTGAATACTCTACCCTCGAAAACTGTTGCGATCCCCTATACTTGTGGTTTATCACATAGCATCACAATCGACAGTGTTCTCTTTGTTCTTGTGAGCGGGCCTCTTGAAGTTGCACTTCAGAGCCTTGGATCCCTCGGGTGCATCTGGATTGCGAAGGCGCTTGGAACCGGTATCCCGAGATGGGTTCAAGCGCGTGGAGCCACCACCTTTTGATCCACTGCTTTACCGTTGGGATCATTGTCAAGCTTGCATTTGGTTGGCATGGGAAAGTTGACCGGCTTGACGTCCTCTAGCTTGAAGGTCTTGAGCATGTCCTGGGTGTACTTGGCTTGTTTGATGAACGTTCCTTATCTTCCTTTTTTGATTTCGAACCCAAGAAAGAACTTCAACTCTCCCATCACAGACATCTCAAACTTCTCGGTCATTAGTGTAGCAAACTCTTCACTGAAAGATTTGTTAGGAGAACCAAATATAATATCAACAACATATAGTTGGCAGATGAACAATTCCCCTTTGACCTTTTTGGTAAAAAGGGTGGGATCAATTTTCCAAATTTCCAACCCACGATCTTGCAACAACTCGGTAAGGAACTCATACCACACACATGGGGCTTGTTTAAGGCCGTAGAGTGCCTTCTTGAGTTTGTATACATGAGTGGGGAACTTGGGGTCCTCGAATCCCGGAGGTTGTTTGACATATACCAACTCATTTAAGGGACCATTAAGAAATGCACTCTTCACATCCATTTGTTGCAATTTGAAATCATGATGAGAAGCAAATGCAAGCAACATGTGAATAGATTCAAGACGAGCAACAGGGGCAAAGGTTTCACCGTAGTCGATACCCTCGACTTGGGAGTAGCCTTGAGCCACCAATCTTGCCTTGTTTTGAACAAGAACACCATTTGCATCTTGCTTGTTCTTGAAGATCCATTTGGTTCGAATAACATTATGTTCCCCATTGGCCTTGGCACTAATTCCCAAACTTGATTGCGCTCGAAGTTGTTAAGTTCATCATGCATGGCTTCAAGCCAATCCTCAACATCGAGCGTTTCATGTACCTTTTGGGGTTCAACACACAAAACAAACGAGCGATGCAAACAAAAAAATTATAATTGTTGACGAGTAGTTACCCCCTTATTGAAGCTTCCAAGCACATTCTCCAAGAGAAGATGTCGAACCCGGAGCTTGGAAGCCACTTTGGCAGCGCGATGCTCTAGGAGTTCCTTACTAGGTAATTGAGGAACGTCATTTTGACCATCTTGAGCACCGTCTTGAGCTTGCTCACTACTTTTCCCTTGATCTTGTGGATGCAATTGATCTTGAGAAAACTCGGAGTCTTGAGCATGATCTTGGACATCATTTGGTGCAACACCATCCTCATGAGGTTGATCTTGTCCTTGATCTTATTCAACGGGTTGAGGGCCTTCACTTTGTTCTTCGGAAGCGTGTGGGACTAGTGAAGGTGATGGTGTTGGAGAACGTAGCATAAATTCAAAATTTTCCTACACCATATTCAGATCTTCCTATGGAGAGACCAGCAACGAGAGAGGGGTAAGAGCATCTTCATACCTTTGAAGATTGCTAAGCGGAAGCATTGCTAGAACGCGGTTGATGGAGTCGTACTCGCGGCGATTCAGATCGCGGTGTGATTCCGATCTAGTGCCGAACTACGACACCTCCGCGTTCAACACACGTGTAGCCCAGTGACGTCTCCCGCACCTTGATCCAGCAAGGAGGAGGGAGAGGTTGGGGAAGAACTCCAGCAGCACGACGACGTGGTGTCGATGGAGAGACGAGGTCTCCCGGCAGGGCTTCGCCAAGCACCGACAGAGAGGAGGAGGAAGAAGGGCAGGGTTGCGCCGAGGGAGAGGGAGAAGTCTATCTCCCAAGGGCCAAAACCCCTCTCTATTTATAGGAGGAGGGGGGAGGGGGTGCGCCACCCCTAGGGTTCCCCCTTAGGTGGTGCGGCAGCCACCAGATGGGAGAGGGGCGGAGGCCAAGGCAGGGAGGAGGGGTGGTGCGCACCCCTGGTGGGCCTTAGGCCCACCTGGCTTAGGGTTTGCCCCCCTTTCCCTCTCCCCCGCGCATTGGGCTGAGTGGGGAGGCGCACCATCCCACCTAGGGGCTGGTTCCCTCCCCCACTTGGCCCATCTTACCTCCCGGGGTCGTTGCCCCCTTTTGGTGGACCCCCGAGGCCACCTCCGGTGGTCCCGGTGGTCCCGGTACGTTACCAGTGATGCCCGAAACACTTCCGGTGTCCGAAACCATCCGTCCTATATATCAATCTTTACCTCCGGACCATTTCGGAGCTCCTCGTGACGTCCAGGATCTCATCCGGGACTCCGAACAACTTTCAGTAACCTCGTATAACAATTCCCTATAACCCTAGCGTCATCGAACCTTAAGTGTGTAGACCCTACGGGTTCGGGAGACAGGCAGACATGACCGAGACACCTCTCTGGCCAATAACCATCAGCGGGGTATGGATACCCATGGTGGCTCCCACTTGCTCCACGATAATCTCATCGTATGAACCATGATGTCAAGGATTCAATCAATCCCGTATACGATTCCCTTTGTCTGTCGGTATAGAACTTGCCCGAGATTCGATCGTCGGTATACCAATACCTTGTTCAATCTCGTTACCGGTAAGTCTCTTTACTCGTTCCGTAGCACATCATTGTGTGACTAACTCCTTAGTCACATTGATCTCATGATGATGTTCTACCGAGTGGGCCCAGAGATACCTCTCCGTCACACGGAGTGACAAATCCCGATCTTGAGTCGTACCAACCCAACAAACACTTTCAGAGGTACCCGTAGTGCACCTTTATAGTCACCCAGTTACGTTGTGACGTTTGATACAACCAAAGCACTCCTATGGTATCCGGGAGTTGCACAATCTCACGGTCGAAGGAAAAGACACTTGACATTAGAAAAGCTTTAGCATACGAACAACACGATCTAGTGCTATGCTTAGGATTGGGTCTTGTCCATCACATCATTCTCCCAATGATGTGATCCCGTTATCAATGACATCTAATGCCCATGATCAGGAAACCATGATCATCTATTGACTAACGAGCTAGCCAACTAGAGGCTTGCTAGGGACACATTGTGATCTATTTATTCACACATGTATTACTGTTTCCTGTTAATACAATTATAGCATGAACAGTAGACGATTATCATGAACAAGGAAATATGATAATAACCATTTTATTATTGCCTCTAGGGCATATTTCCAACAGTCTCCCACTTGCACTAGAGTCAATAATCTAGTTACATTGTGATGTATCGAACACCCATAGCATTATGGTGTTGATCATGTTTTGCTCGTGTAAGAGGTTTACTCAACGGGTCTGCAATATTCAGATCCGTGTGTACTTTACAAATATCTATCACTCCACTCTGGACATGGTCCTGGATGGAGTTGTAGAGGCGTTTGATGTGCTTCGTCTTCTGGTGAAACCTGGGCTCCTTGGCTATGGCAATGGCCCCAGTGTTATCACACAAGAGTGTCATTGGACCCGACGCGCTTGGAACCACTCCAAGGTGGGTGATGAGCTCCTTCATCCAAATTCCTTCATGAGCCGCTTCTGAAGCAGCTATGTACTCCGCTTCACATGTAGATGCTGCCACGACTTCTTGCTTGCTGCTGCACCAGCTCACTGCCCCACCATTCAACACATATACGTATCCGGTCTGTGACTTAGAGTCATCCGGATCTGTGTCGAAGCTGTTGGGTAACATCGCAAGGGAAACAAAAAATTTCCTACGCGCACGAAGACCTATCATGGTGATGTCCATCTACGAGAGGGGATGAGTGATCTACGTACCCTTGTAGATCGTACAGCAGAAGCGTTAGTGAACGCAGTTGATGTAGTGGAACGTCCTCACGTCCCTCGATCCGCCCCGCGAACAATCCCGCGATCAGTCCCACGATCTAGTACCGAACGGACGGCACCTCCGCGTTCAGCACACATACAGCTCGACGATGATCTCGGCCTTCTTGATCCAGCAAGAGAGACGGAGAGGTAGAAGAGTTCTCCGGCAGCGTGACGGCGCTCCGGAGGTTGGTGATGATCTTGTCTCAGCAGGGCTCCGCCCGAGCTCCGCAGAAACGCGATCTAGAGGAAAAACTATGGAGGTATGTGGTCGGGCAGCCGTGAGAAAGTCGTCTCAAATCAGCCCTAAAACCTCCGTATATATAGGTGGGAGGGAGGGGAGGAGGCAGCCTCAAAACCTAAAGGTTTGGCCGAAATTGGAGGTGGAGGAGTCCTACTCCAATCCTACTTGGAGTAGGATTCCACCTTCCCACTTGGAAACTCTTTCCACCTTGTGTTTTTTCCTTCTCAAACCTTATGGGCCTTAGTGGGAACTTATTCCAGCCCACTAGGGGCTGGTTTATCTCTTCCCATAGCCCATGAGACCCCTTGGGGCGTGACACCCCTCCCGATGGTCCCCGGCACCCCTCCCGGCACTCCCGGTACACTACCGATGAGCCCGAAACTTTTCCGGTAATGCACGAAAACCTTCCGGTAACCAAATGAGGTCATCCTATATATCAATCTTCGTTTCCGGACCATTCCGGAAACCCTCGTGACGTCCGTGATCTCATCCGGGACTCCGAACAACATTCGGTAACCAACCATATAACTCAAATACGCATAAAACAACGTCGAACCTTAAGTGTGCAGACCCTGCGGGTTCGAGAACTATGTAGACATGACCCGAGTGACTCCTCGGTCAATATCCAATAGCGGGACCTGGATGCCCATATTGGATCCTACATATTCTACGAAGATCTTATCGTTTGAACCTCAGTGCCAAGGATTCATATAATCCCGTATGTCATTCCCTTTGTCCTTCGGTATGTTACTTGCCCGAGATTCGATCGTCAGTATCCGCATACCTATTTCAATTTCGTTTACCGGCAAGTCTCTTTACTCGTTCCGTAGTACAAGATCCCGCAACTTACATTAAGTTACATTGCTTGCAAGGCTTGTGTGTGATGTTGTATTACCGAGTGGGCCCCGAGATACCTCTCCGTCACACGGAGTGACAAATCCCAGTCTTGATCCATACTAACTCAACTAACACCTTCGGAGATACCTGTAGAGCATCTTTATAGTCACCCAGTTACGTTGCGATGTTTGATACACACAAAGTATTCCTCCGGCGCCAGTGAGTTATATGATCTCATGGTCATAGGAATAAATACTTGACACGCAGAAAACAGTAGCAACAAAATGACACGATCAACATGCTACGTCTATTAGTTTGGGTCTAGTCCATCACATGATTCTCCTAATGATGTGATCCCGTTATCAAGTGACAACACTTGCCTATGGCCAGGAAACCTTGACCATCTTTGATCAATGAGCTAGTCAACTAGAGGCTTACTAGGGACAGTGTTTTGTCTATGTATCCACACAAGTATTGTGTTTCCAATCAATACAATTATAGCATGGATAATAAACGATTATCATGAACTAAGAAATATAATAATAACTAATTTATTATTGCCTCTAGGGCATATTTCCAACAGTCTCCCACTTGCACTAGAGTCAATAATCTAGTTCACATCACCATGTGATTCCAACGCATCCAACACCCATATAGTTATGGGGTCTGATCACGTCTTGCTCGTGAGAGAGGTTTTAGTCAACGGTTCTGAAACTTTCAGATTCGTGCGTTCTTTACAAATCTTTATGTCATCTTATAGATGCTGCTACTACGTGCTATTCGGAAATGCTCCAAATATCTACTCTACTATACGAATCCGTTTCACTACTCATAGTTATCCGGATTAGTGTCAAAGCTTGCATTGACGTAACCCTTTACGACAAACTCTTTAACCACCTCCACAATCGAGAAAAATTCCTTAGTCCATTAGTTACTAAGGATAAATTTCGACCGCTGCTAGTGATTCAATCATGGATCACTCTCTGTACCTCTCAACATACTTTGAGTCAAGGCACACTTCAGGTGCGGTACACAGCATGGCATACTTTAGATTCTACGGCTAAGGCATAGAAGACGACCTTCGTCTATTCTCTTTATTCTGTCGTGGTCAGGTTTTGAGTCTTACTCAAATTCACACCTCACAACGCAACCAAGAACTCCTTCTTTGCTGGTCTATTTTGAACTCTTTCAAAAACTTGTCAAGGCATGCATCTTGTTGAAACTTCTATTAAGCGCTTTCGATCTATCTCCATAGATCTTTGATGCTCAATGTTCAAGTAGCGTAATCCAGGTACTCCTTTGAAAACTTCTTTCAAACAACCTTGTATGCTTTACAGAAATTCTACATTACTTCTGATCCACAATATGTCAACCACATATACCTATCAGAAATTCTATAGTGCTCCCACTCACTTCTTTGGAAATACAAGTTTCTCATAAACCTTGTACAAACCCAAAATCCTTGATCATCTCATCAAAGTGTATATTCCAACTCCGAGATGCTTGCACCAGTCCATTGAAGGATCACTGGAGCTTGCATACTTGCTAGTATCTTTTAGGATCGACAAAACCTTCTGGTTGTATCACATACAATGTTTGCTCAAGGAAACCGTCGAGGAAACAATGTTTTGACATCCTACGTGCAATATTTCATAAATAATGCATCAACAACTAACATAATTCTAACAGACTTTTAGCATCGCTACGAGTGAGAAAGTCTCATCATAGTCAACTGTTTGATCTTTTCGAAAACATCTTTGCGACAAGTCGAGCTTTTCTTAATAGTGACTTATCACCATCATCGTCTGTCTTCTTTTAAAGATCCATCTTTACTCAATAGTCCTATGACCATCAAGTAGTTCTTCCAAAGTCTACACTTTGGTTTCATACATGGATCCTCTCTCGGATTTCATGGCTTCCAGCCATTTGTCGGAACCCGGGCCCACCATCGCTTTCTCCATAACTCGTAGGTTCACTGTTGCTCAACAGCATGACCTCCAAGACAGGGTTACCGTACTACTCTGCAGCAGTACGCGACCTTGTCGACCTATGAGTTTTTGTAGTAACTTGATTCGAAGCTCAATGATCATCATCATCAGCTTCCACTTCAATTGGTGTAGGCGCCACATGAACAACTTCCTGCGCCCTGCTACACACTGGTTGAAGTGATGGTTCAATGACCTCATCAAGTTCTACTACCCTCCCACTCAATTCTTTCGAGAGAAACCTTTCCTCGAGAAAGGATCCGTTTCTAGAAACAAACACTTTGCTTTCGGATCTGAGATAGGAGATGTACCCAACTGTTTTGGATATCCTATGAAGATGCATTTATCCGCTTTGGGTTCGAGCTTATCAGACTGAAACTTTTTCACATAAGTGTCGAAACCCCAAACTTTCAAGAAACGACAGTTTAGATTTCTCTAAACCTCAGTCTATACTGTGTCATCTCAACGGATATACGTGGTGCCCTATTTAAAGTGACTTCGGTTGTCTCTAATGCATAACCCATAAACGATAGTGGTAATTCGATAAGAGACATCATAGTATGTATTATACCAAATAGTGCGTGGCTATGATGTTCAGACACATCATCACACTATGATGTTCCAGGTGGCATGAACTGCGAAATAACTTCCACATTGTCTTAACTGCGTACCAAAACTCGTAACTCAGATATTCATTTCTATGATCATATCGTAGACAGTTTATCCTCTTGTTACGACGAACTTCACTCTGAAACAGAATTGAACTTTTCAATATTTCAGACTTGTGATTCATTAAGTAAATACTCTAGTATCTACTCAAATCGTCAGTGAAGCAAGAACATAATGATATCCACTGCGTGCCTCAGCACCCATTGGACTGCATACATCAAAATGTATCACTTCCAACAAGTTACTATCTTATTTCATCTTAATGAAAACAAGGCCTTGCTCATGTGGTATGATTTGCATGTCACTAGTGATTCGAAATCAGGTGAGTACAAAGATCCATCAGCATGGAGCCTCTTCATGCAATTTATACTAACATGACTCAAGCGGCAGTGCCACAAGTAAGTGGTACTATCATCATTAACTCGTATCTTTTGGCACCAATATCATGAACATGTGTGACACTACGATCAAGATTCAATAAACCATTGAAGGTGAATATTCAAGAAAATAGAGTAACCATTATTCTCCTTAAATGAATAATCGTATTGCAATAAACATGATCCAATCATGTTCATGCTTAACGCAAGCACCAAATAACAATTATTTAGGTTTAACACCAATCCCGATGGTAGAGGGAGTGTGCGACGTTTGATCATATCAACCTTGGAAACACTTCCAACACGTATCGTCACCTCGCCTTTAGCTAGTCTCCGTTTATGTCGTAGCTTTCATTTCGTGTTACTAATCACTTAGCAACCGAACCGGTATCTAATACCCTCATGCTACTAGGAGTACTAGTAAAGTACACATCAACATTATGTATATCAAATACACTTCTTTCGACTTTTGCCAGCCTTCTTATCTACCAAGTATCTAGAGTTGTTCCGCCTCAGTGACTGTTCCCCTCATTACAGAAGCACTTAGTCTCGGGTTTGGGTTTAATCTTGGGTCTCTTCATTAGTGCAGCAACTGCTTTGCCGTTTCACGAAGTATCCCTTCTAGCCCTTGCCTTTCTTGAAACTCAGTGGTTTTACAAACCATCAACTATTGATGCTCCTTCTTGATTTCTACTTTCGAAGTGTCAAACATCGCGAATCGCTCAAAAGATCATAGTATCTATCCTTGATATGTTATAGTTCATCACGAAGCTCTCATAGCTTGGTGGCAGTGACTTTGGAGAACCATCACTATCTCACCTGGAAGATTAACTCCCACTTGATTCAAGCGATTGTCGTACTCAGACAATCTGAGCACACGCTCAACGATTGAGCTTTTCTCCTTTACTTTGTGGACAAAGAATCTTGTTTGGAGGTCTCGTACCTCTTAACAAGGGCACAAGCATGAAATCACAATTTCATCTCTTCGGAACATCACTTATGTTCCGTGACGTTTTACAACGTTTTCGGCGCCTTGCTTCTAAGCCATCAAGTATCTTGCACTGAACTATCGTGTAGTCATCAGTAACGTGTATGTCGGATGTTCATAGCATCCACAGACGACGCTCGAGGTGCAGCACACCGAGTGGTGCATTAAGGACATAAGCCTTCTGCTTAGCAACGAGGACAATCCTCGGTTTTACAGACTCAGTCTGCAAAGGTTGCTACTATCAATTTTCAACTAAATTTTCTCTAGGAACATATAAAAACAGTAGAGCTATAGCGCAAGCTACATCGTAATTCGCAAAGACCATTAGACTATATTCATGACAATTAGTTCAATTAATCATATTACTTAAGAACTCCCACTCAAAAAGTACATCTCTCTAGTCATTTGAGTGGTACATGATCCAAATCCGCTATCTCAAGTCCGATCATCACGTGAGTCGAGAATAGTTTCAGTGGTAAGCATCCCTATGCTAATCATATCAACTATACAATTCATGCTCGACCTTTCGGTCTCATGTGTTCCGAGGCCATGTCTGCACATGCTAGGCTCGTCAAGCTTAACCCGAGTGTTCCGCGTGTGCAACTGTTTTGCACCCGTTGTATGTGAAAGTTGAGTCTATCACACCCGATCATCACGTGGTGTCTCGAAACGAAGAACTGTCGCAACGGTGCACAGTCGGGGAGAACACAATTTCGTCTTGAAATTTCAGTGAGAGATCACCTCATAATGCTACCGTCGTTCTAAGCAAAATAAGGTGCATAAAAGGATTAACATCACATGCAATTCATAAGTGACATGATATGGCCATCATCACGTGCTTCTTGATCTCCATCACCAAAGCACCGGCACGATCTTCTTGTCACCGGCGACACACCATGATCATCCATCAACGTGTTGCCATCGGGGTTGTCGTGCTACTTATGCTATTACTACTAAAGCTACATCCTAGCAAAATAGTAAACGCATCTGCAAGCACATATGTTAGTATAAAGACAACCCTATGGCTCCTGCCGGTTGCCGTACCATCGACGTGCAAGTCGATATTTCTATTACAACATGATCATCTCATACATCCAATATATCACATCACATCATTGGCCATATCACATCACAATCATACCCTGCAAAAACAAGTTAGACGTCCTCTAATTTTGTTGTTGCATGTTTTACGTGGTGACCAAGGGTATCTAGTAGGATCGCATCTTACTTACGCAAACACCACAACGGAGATATATGAGTTGCTATTTAACCTCATCCAAGGACCTTCTCGGTCAAATCCGATTCAACTAAAGTTGGAGAAACCGTCACTTGCCAGTCATCTTTGAGCAAAGGGGGTTACTCGTAACAATGAAACCAGTCTCTCGTAAGCGTACGAGTAATGTCGGTCCAAGCCGCTTGAATCCAACAATACCGCGGAATCAAGAAAAGACTAAGGAGGGCAGCAAAACGCACATCACCGCCCACAAAACCTTTTGTGTTCTACTCGAGAAGACATCTACGCATGAACCTAGCTCATGATGCCACTGTTGGGTAACATCGCAAGGGAAACAAAAAATTTCCTACGCGCACGAAGACCTATCATGGTGATGTCCATCTACGAGAGGGGATGAGTGATCTACGTACCCTTGTAGATCGTACAGCAGAAGCGTTAGTGAACGCGGTTGATGTAGTGGAACGTCCTCACGTCCCTCGATCCGCCCCGCGAACAATCCCGCGATCAGTCCCACGATCTAGTACCGAACGGACGGCACCTCCGCGTTCAGCACACATACAGCTCGACGATGATCTCGGCCTTCTTGATCCAGCAAGAGAGACGGAGAGGTAGAAGAGTTCTCCGGCAGCGTGACGGCGCTCCGGAGGTTGGTGATGATCTTGTCTCAGCAGGGCTCCGCCCGAGCTCCGCAGAAACGCGATCTAGAGGAAAAACTATGGAGGTATGTGGTCGGGCAGCCGTGAGAAAGTCGTCTCAAATCAGCCCTAAAACCTCCGTATATATAGGTGGGAGGGAGGGGAGGAGGCAGCCTCAAAACCTAAAGGTTTGGCCGAAATTGGAGGTGGAGGAGTCCTACTCCAATCCTACTTGGAGTAGGATTCCACCTTCCCACTTGGAAACTCTTTCCACCTTGTGTTTTTTCCTTCTCAAACCTTATGGGCCTTAGTGGGAACTTATTCCAGCCCACTAGGGGCTGGTTTATCTCTTCCCATAGCCCATGAGACCCCTTGGGGCGTGACACCCCTCCCCATGGTCCCCGGCACCCCTCCCGGCACTCCCGGTACACTACCGATGAGCCCGAAACTTTTCCGGTAATGCACGAAAACCTTCCGGTAACCAAATGAGGTCATCCTATATATCAATCTTCGTTTCCGGACCATTTCGGAAACCCTCGTGACGTCCGTGATCTCATCCGGGACTCCGAACAACATTCGGTAACCAACCATATAACTCAAATACGCATAAAACAACGTCGAACCTTAAGTGTGCAGACCCTGCGGGTTCGAGAACTATGTAGACATGACCCGAGTGACTCCTCGGTCAATATCCAATAGCGGGACCTGGATGCCCATATTGGATCCTACATATTCTACGAAGATCTTATCGTTTGAACCTCAGTGCCAAGGATTCATATAATCCCGTATGTCATTCCCTTTGTCCTTCGGTATGTTACTTGCCCGAGATTCGATCGTCAGTATCCGCATACCTATTTCAATCTCGTTTACCGGCAAGTCTCTTTACTCGTTCCGTAGTACAAGATCCCGCAACTTACATTAAGTTACATTGCTTGCAAGGCTTGTGTGTGATGTTGTATTACCGAGTGGGCCCCGAGATACCTCTCCGTCACACGTAGTGACAAATCCCAGTCTTGATCCATACTAACTCAACTAACACCTTCGGAGATACCTGTAGAGCATCTTTATAGTCACCCAGTTACGTTGCGACGTTTGATACACACAAAGTATTCCTCCGGCGTCAGTGAGTTATATGATCTCATGGTCATAGGAATAAATACTTGACACGCAGAAAACAGTAGCAACAAAATGACACGATCAACATGCTACGTCTATTAGTTTGGGTCTAGTCCATCACATGATTCTCCTAATGATGTGATCCCGTTATCAAGTGACAACACTTGCCTATGGCCAGGAAACCTTGACCATCTTTGATCAACGAGCTAGTCAACTAGAGGCTTACTAGGGACAGTGTTTTGTCTATGTATCCACACAAGTATTGTGTTTCCAATCAATACAATTATAGCATGGATAATAAACGATTATCATGAACTAAGAAATATAATAATAACTAATTTATTATTGCCTCTAGGGCATATTTCCAACAGAAGCTAGCGTCGACGTAACCCTTTACGACGAGCTCTTCGTCACCTCCATAAACGAGAAACACTTCCTTAGTCCTTTTCAGGTACTTAAGGATATTCTTGACCGCTGTCCAGTGTTCCATACCGGGATCACTTTGGTACCTCCCTACCAAACTTATGGCAAGGTTTATATCAGGTCTGGTACACAACATGGCATACATTAGAGAGCCCACGGCTGAAGCGTAGGGGACATAACTCATCTTCTCTCTATCTGCTGCCGTGGTCGGTGACTAAGTCTTACTCAATCTCATACCTTGCAAAACTAGCAAGAACCCTTTCTTTGAGTTTTCCATATTGAACTTCTTCAATATCTTGTCAAGGTATGTACTTTGTGAAAGACCTATGAGGCGTCTCGATCTATCTCTATAGATCTTGATGCCTAATATGTATGCGGCTTCTCCAAGGTCCTTCATTGAAAAACTCTTGTTCAAATAGGCCTTTATGCTCTCCAACATTTCTGTATTGTTCCCCATCAATAATATGTCATCCACATACAGTATGAGGAAAGCTACAGAGCTCCCACTCACTTTCTTGTACAGACAGGCTTCTCCGTAAACCTGTATGAACCCAAACGCTATAATCACCTCATTAAAGCGAATGTTCCAACTCCGAGATGCTTGCACCAGCCCATAGATGGAGCGCTGGAGCTTTCACACTTTGTTAGCACCCTTAGGGTCGACAAAACCTTCTGGTTGAATCATATACAACTCTTCCTTAAGGTTCCCGTTAAGGAACGCTGTTTTGACGTCCATTTGCCAAATTTCATAATCATAAAAGGTGGCAATTGCTAACATGATTCAGACTGATTTCAGCTTCGCTACGGGAGAGAAAGTATCTTTGTAGTCAACTCCTTGAATTTGTCGAAAACCCTTTGCGACAAGTCGAGCTTTGTAAACGGTTACATTACCGTTTGCATCAGTCTTCTTCTTGAAGATCCATTTATTTTCTATGGCTCGCCGGTCATCGGGCAAGTCCACCAAAGTCCATACTTTGTTCTCATACATGGATCCTATCTCGGATTTCATAGCTTCAAGCCATTTGTTGGAATCCAGGCCTGCCATCGCTTCTTCATAGTTCGAAGGTTCACCGTTGTCTAACAACATGATTTCCATCACAGGGTTGCCGTACCACTCTGGTGCATAGCGTGCCCTTGTGGACCTTCGTGGTTCAACAGTAACTTGATCCGAAGCTTCATGATCATCATCATTAACTTCCTCTTCAGTTGGTGTAGGCGCCATAGGAACAACTTCCCGCGCTGCGCTACTATCCTGTTCGAGAGGGGGTGTAATTAACTCATCAAGTTCTACCTTCCTCCCACTTACTTCTTTCGAGGGAAACTCTTTCTCTAGAAAGGATACGTTCTTGGCAACAAAGGTTTTACCTTCGGATCTAAGATAGAAGGTATACCCAATAGTTTCCTTAGGGTATCCTATGAATACGCATTTCTTCGCTTTGGGTTCAAGCTTTTCTGGTTGAAGTTTCTTCACATAAGCATCGCAGCCCCAAACTTTAAGAAACGACAACTTAGGTTTCTTGCCAAACCATAGTTCATACGGTGTCGTCTCAACGGATTTAGACGGTGCCCTATTTAAAGTGAATGCTGCAGTTTCTAATGCGTATCCCCAAAATGATAGTGGTAAGTCGGTCAGAGACATCATAGATCGTACCATATCTAATAAAGTGCGATTACAACGTTCAGACACTCCGTTGCGTTGCGGTGTGCCAGGCAGCGTCAGTTGTGAAACGATTCCACACTTCCTTAGGTGTGTGCCAAACTCGTGACTCAAATATTCTCCTCCACGATCAGATCGTAGACATTTAATTTTTCTGTCACGTTGATTCTCAACCTCACTCTGAAATTCCTTGAACTTTTCAAACGTCTCAGATTTGTGCTTCATCAAGTAGATATACCCATACATACTCAAATCATCGGTGAGAGTGAGAACATAACGATAGCCACTGCGAGCTTCAACGTTCATCGGACCACACACATCAGTATGTATTATTTCCAGTAAGTCGGTTGCTCTCTCCATTATTCCTGAGAATGGAGTCTTAGTCATCTTGCCCATGAGCCACGGTTCGCATGTGTCAAATGATTCAAAGTCAAGAGACTCTAACAGTCCATCAGTATGGAGCTTCTTCATGCGCTTAACGCCGATATGACCAAGGCGGCAGTGCCACAAGTATGTGGGACTATCATTATCAACTTTACATATCTTGGTACTCACACTATGAATATGTGTAACATCATGATCGAGATTCATCAAGAATAAACCATTCACCAGCGGAGCATGATCATAAAACATATCACTCATATAAATAGAACAACCATTATTCTCTGACTTAAATGAGTAGCCGTCTCGCATTAAGCAAGACCCTGATACAATGTTCATGCTTAAAGCTGGTACTAAATAACAATTATTAAGGTTTAAGACTAATCCCAATGGTAGATGTAGAGGTAGCGTGCCAACGGCGATCACATCGACCTTTGAACCATTCCCGACACGCATCGTCACCTCGTCCTTGGCCAGTCTCCGCTTATTCCGCAGTTCCTGCTTTGAGTTGCAAATGTGAGCAACAACACCGGTATCAAATACCCAGGAGCTACTACGAGTGCTGGTAAGGTACACATCAATAACATGTATATCACATATACCTTTAACGTTGTCGGCCTTCTTGTCCGCTAAGTATTTGGGGCAGTTCCGCTTCCAGTGACCCTTTCCCTTGCAATAGAAGCACTCGGTCTCAGGCTTGGGTCCATTCTTTTTCTTCTTCCCAGCATCTGGCTTACCGGGCGTGGCAACAACTTTGCCGTCTTTCTTGAAGTTCTTCTTACCCTTGCCTTTCTTGAAACTAGTGGTCTTGTTGACCATCAACACTTGATGCTCTTTCTTGATTTCTACTTCTGCAGACTTGAGCATCGAGTACAACTCGAGAATGGTCTTCTCCATCCCTTGCATGTTGTAGTTAAGCACAAAGCCTTTGTAGCTTGGTGGGAGCGACTGGAGGATTCTGTCAATTATAGCATCATCCGGAAGTTCGACTCCAAGTGAAGTCAGACGACCGTGTAACCCAGACATTTTGAGTATGTGCTCACTCACAGATCTGTTCTCCTCCATCTTACAACTAAAGAACTTGTCGGAGACTTCATATCTCTCGACACGGGTATGAGCTTGAAAAACTAGCTTCAGCTCCTGGAACATCTCATATGCCCCGTGTTGCTCAAAACGCCTTTGGAGCCCCGTTTCTAAACTGTATAACATGCCACACCTAACCAGAGAGTAGTCATCACTCCGCGTTTTTCAGACGTTCAGAATGTCCTGGGCTGCTGCGGGAGCGGGAGGGTCACCTAGCGGCGCATCAAGGACATAAGCCTTTTTAGCCGCTTCAAGGATGAGCTTCAAGTTGCGAACCCAGTCCGCATAGTTGCTACCATCATCTTTCAACTTGTTTTTCTCTAGGAATGCGTTGAAATTGAGGTTGACGTTGGCCATCTACAATATTTATAAAGACGACTTTTAGACTAAGTTCATGACAATTAAGTTCATTTAATCAAATTAAGTATGAACTCCCACTTAAATCGACATCCCTCTAGTCATCTAAGTGATACATGATCCATGTTGACTAACCCGTGTCCGATCATCACGTGAGACGGACTAGTCACCATGGTGAGCAACTTCATGCTGATCGCATTCAACCATACGACTCATGTTCGACCTTTCGGTCTCTTGTATTCGAGGTCATGTCTGTACATGCTAAGCTCGTCGAGTCAACCTAGGTGTTTCGCGTGTGTAAATCTGGCTTACACCTGTTGTATGCGAACGTTAGAATCTATCACACCCGATCATCACGTGGTGCTTCGAGACAACGAACCTTCGCAATGGTGCACACTTAGGGGAATACGTTCTCGAAATTTTAAGAGGGATCATCTTATTATGCTACCGTCGTTCCAAGCAATAAGATGAAAAACATGATAAACATCACAATGCAATCATATAGTGACATGATATGGCCATTATCAGCTTTGCCCTTTCGATCTCCATCTTCAGGCATCGCATGATCATCATCGTCATTGGCGTGACACCATGATCTCCATCATCATGATCTCCATCATCATGATCTCCATCATCGTGTCTCCGTGAAGTCGTCACGCCAACTACTACTATCACTACTACTATAGCTAACCGTTAGCAATGAAGTAAAAGTAGTAAGCACATGGCGTTGCATCTCATACAATAAAATAAGACAACTCCTATGGCTCCTGCCGGTTGTCATACTCATCGACATGCAAGTCGTGAAACCTATTACAATAACATGATCATCTCATACATCATACATGCAACATCACAACTTTGGCCATATCACATCACATGTCAAACCCTGCAAAAACAAGTTAGACGTCCTCTAATTGTTGTTGCAAGTTTTACGTGGCTGATTTGGGTTTCAAGCAAGAACACCTTCTTACCTAAGTGACAGCCACAACGATGATATGCCAAAGCTATTTACCCTTCATAAGGACCCTTTTCATCAAATCCAATCCGACTAGAGTAGGAGAGACAGACACCCGCTAGCCACCTTTATGCACGGTGTGCATGTCTGTCGGTGGAACCAGTCTCACGTAAGCGTACGTGTAAAGTCGGTCCGGGCCGCTTCATCCCACAACACCGCCGGAAAATAATAAGACTAGTAACGGCAAGCAAATTGACAAATCATCGCCCACAACTTTTGTGTTCTACTCGTGCATAGAATCTACGCATAGAAAACCTGGCTCGGATGCCACTGTTGGAGAACGTAGCATAAATTCAAAATTTTCCTACGCCATATTCAGATCTTCCTATGGAGAGACCAGCAACGAGAGAGGGGTAAGAGCATCTTCATACCTTTGAAGATCGCTAAGCGGAAGCATTGCTAGAATGCGGTTGATGGAGTCGTACTCGCGGCGATTCAGATTGCGGTGTGATTCCGATCTAGTGCCGAACTACGACACCTCCGCGTTCAACACACGTGCAGCCCGGTGACGTCTCCTGCACCTTGATCCAGCAAGGAGGAGGGAGAGGTTGGGGAAGAACTCCAGAAGCACGACGGCGTGGTGTCGATGGAGAGACGAGGTCTCCCGGCACGGCTTCGCCAAGCACCGACACAGAGGAGGAGGAAGAAGGGCAGGGCTGCGCCGATGGAGAGGGAGAAGTCTATCTCCCAAGGGCAAAAACCCCTCTCTATTTATAGGAGGAGGGGGAAGGGGGTGCACCACCCCTAGGGTTCCCCCTTAGGTGGTGCGGAAGCCACCAGATGGGAGAGGGGCGCCGGCCAGGGCAGGGAGGAGGGGTGGTGCGCACCCCTGGTGGGCCTTAGGCCCACCTGCCTTAGGGTTTGCCCCCCTTTTTCTCTCCCCTGCGCATTGGGCTGAGTGGGGAGGCGCACCAGCCCACCTAGGGGCTGGTTCCCTCCCCCACTTGGCCCATCTTACCTCCCCGGGTCGTTGCCCCCCTTTGGTGGACCCCCGGGGCCACCTCCGGTGGTCCCGGTGGTCCCGGTACGTTACCGCTGATGCCCGAAACACTTCCGGTCGTCCTATATATCAATCTTTACCTCCAGACCATTCTGGAGCTCCTCGTGACGTCCAGGATCTCATCCGGGACTCCGAACAACTTTCAGTAACCTCGTATAACAATTCCCTATAACCCTAGCGTCATCGAACCTTAAGTGTCTAGACCCTACGGGTTCGGGAGACAGGCAGACATGACCGAGACACCTCTCTGGCCAATAACCATCAGCGGGGTCTGGATACCCATGGTGGCACCCACTTGCTCCACGATGATCTCATCGGATGAACCACGATGTCAAGGATTCAATCAATCCCGTATACGATTCCCTTTGTCTGTCGGTATAGAACTTGCCCGCGATTCAATCGTCGATATACCAATACCTTGTTCAATCTCGTTACCGGTAAGTCTCTTTACTCGTTCCATAGCACGTCATCATGTGACTAACTCCTTAGTCACATTGAGATCATGATGATGTTCTACCGAGTGGGCCCAGAGATACCTCTCTGTCACACGGAGTGACAAATCTCGATCTTGATTCATACCAACCCAACAGACACTTTTAGAGGTACCCGTAGTGCACCTTTATAGTCACCCAGTTACGTTGTGACGTTTGATACACCCAAAGCACTCCTACGGTATCCGGGAGTTGCACAATCTCACGGTCGAAGGAAAAGACACTTTACATTAGAAAAGCTTTAGCATACGAACAACACGATCTAGTGCTATGCTTAGGATTGGGTCTTGTGCATCACATCATTCTCCCAATGATGTGATCGCGTTATCAATGACATCTAATGCCCATGATCAGGAAACCATGATCATCTATTGACTAACGAGCTAGCCAACTAGAGGCTTGCTAGGGACACATTGTGATCTATTTATTCACACATGTATTACTGTTTCCTGTTAATACAATTATAGCATGAACAATAGACGATTATCATGAACAAGGAAATATGATAATAACCATTTTATTATTGCCTCTAGGGCATATTTCCAACAGATGGCTCCACTTGAGTAGAGCATTGTCCTTCTCTTTGAACCACAAGGGGTTCCTCAATGGGGAGTATTTGACAAATCCCCATTCTTCTTATGGCTCGAGGAGGAATTTCATCACCTACATCACAAATACCACTTTGCTCCACTTGGGAGCCATTATTTTAATCAAACTCTACGTTACACGTCTCCTCAGTGAGTCCGGTAGACTTGTTGAGAACACGGTAAGCATGAGAGTTTGTAGAATAAAGAACAAATATGCTCTCATGAGCTCTAGCTTCGAATTTAGACAAACAAACACCTTTCTTGAGTATGAAACACTGACAACCGAACACCCTAAAGTACTAGAGGTTGGGCTTGTTCCCACTAAGAATCTCATATGGAGTCTTGTTCAAGCCTTTGCGGAGGTAGAGCCAATTGGATGCATGACATGCGGTGTTAATGGCTTCGGCCCAAAAGTTGTACGGAGATTTGAACTCCGCCATCATGGTTCTTGCCACATCCATCAATGACCGGTTCTCCCTCTCTGCCACACTGTTTCGTTGAGGGGTATAGGATGCTGAATATTGGTGCTTGATCCCCTTATCACTAAGGAACTCATCCAAGGTGTAGTTCTTGAACTCGGTGCCGTTTTCACTTCTAATCATCAATATGTTTGCTTCATGTTGACATTGAGCTTCATTAGCAAAGTCTATGATGGTTTGTTGAGTCTCACTCTTCCTCTTGAAGAAGTATACCCAAGTGTATCTTGAGTAGTCATCCACAATCACCAAGCAATACTTTCTTCCCCCAAGACTAGAGGCTTTGTTGGTAGAGGTGGTTTTGCCCTTCTTGGCCTTGTCACCCACTTCCTTCTTCTTCATATTATTATGACTACTCTCACCCTCTTTGACAAAGATTTCCTTGAGAGGGGGAGAAAGCTTGGTCTTGTTCTTCTTTTTCTTCTTAGACTTGGGTGAAAACCCAAGTCCCTCCTTTCGTACAACTTCCTTTTGATTACTCAAAAGGTCATTTAGATTCTTCTCGCCTTGGATGCATGACACAATGCCCTTTTCAAGTTGTTCTTTCAACTTGGCATTCTCCTCCACAAGATGCACATGCTCACAACAAGGGTTAGTAGCACAAGCATTATCAATTAGAACAAAAGGAGGACAAGTAGAAATCTCCTTGGTTAGTTTTACTTGGAGTTGATCATGAGACTCCTTGAGAGAGAAATGAACACCTTTCAAGACCTTGTGGGCCTTGTCAAGTGTGTCAAATTCCTCCTTGAGTCTATCATGGCCAACCCCAAGTGCAACTTTCTCGAATTTAAGCACACGTGTAAGAACAATAGAATGATCAAGATCTTTTTGCAATTTAGCATGATCAACATTGTGTGACTCCTTAATAGCCAAACAAAGACCACATTCTTCCTCTAGAGTAATGGATAGTTCCGCAATCTCATTGGCGTAATCACGACTATGTACTTCCAACTTGGAGATAATATCCTCATGAGTCTCTATGAGATCATTGGCCTCACCAAGTTGTTCCAAAAGAGCAACAAAGTGCTTCTTGGATTCACCTTTGATCTTACACAAGAATTTCTCAAACTCATTATCATCATGCTCCACTACTTCACTATTATCAACACAATCTAACAACGAAGGAGATGTAGTGATAGTGGTCTTGATGTTGGGGGTTACCTTATTGATACCTTTGGCCATGAGGCACTTGGCGATGCGGTTCTCATTGGTGGCGCCTAAGAGAGAGACCTTGGGGGAGGAAGTGGCAATGGCCACAGTAGCCGTTGCCATCCCCTCACGGCATGTATCATCTTCGTCATCATCGTAGGTGTACTCTTCATGGGACACCAAACCCCTTGGAGGAGTATTCTTGGTGAAGATGTTCTTGCTTGGGAAAGACGTGGCTTTGTCTTTGTGAATGAGCTTGCCCCCGTTGTCTTCCCTCTTCTCATAAGGACAATCCGCCACAAAGTGACTCACATTACCGCAATTGTAGCATGTCCTCACTCGTTGCTTGTTCTTGGACCCACTTGACTTATTCTTGGAGAAGTTGGGCCTTGAGTTCCTCTTGTTGCCCCAAAATTGCCTTGATGCAAGAGCCATGTGCTCGTGATAAGCATACTTTGTGTCTTCGGGGCAGCCCTCTTCTTCCTCTTCCTCTTCTTCATACGAAATGACCTTGGCTCTCATGGCAAGGTTGGGTGAGGCTTTCTTTGATCGGACACGATCAAGAGCATTGTCGGCGGTCTTGTTCATGATATTCATGGCAATGAACTCATCCAACACTTCTCTTGAGGTCAAGGTGTGGAAATCTAGCCTTTGACGAATGACGGAGGACATGGCTTTGTTGAATGGCATGATGGCCTTGAGAAACTTGCACTTGATCCAAGTGTCATCTGTATCCTTGATCCCATGATCTTGGAGAGCAACGACAAGAGTAGCACCCTTCTATAGAGATCACGTGGGTCCTCATCTTCTAGCATCACAAACTCATCGGCCTCATCAAGAACCACTTCAAAGTTGGACCGTTGAATGCTTGAGCTCCCCTTGTAAAACACCATGATTTGCTCCCAACAATGCTTTGCATGGGTGAAGGGGCGCAAGTGAGATAGATCTTCGGGAGGAACCGCGGATTGAAGGATGAACAATGCAGAATGATTGTATTGATTATCCGCCTCTTCTATTGGAGTGAGGTTGTTTGGATCATGTGGGTAAAAGCCTTGTTCGATGATTGTCCAAAGATTTGTTGAGCTGTGATTCAAATGAGACTTGATGCAAAATACCCAGTTAGCGAAATCACCTTTAACAAGTTTAGGGGAGGACCAAGGTTATTAATATGCAGCGTAGGGACCGGTCCTCCATAGACCGGGGGAGGAGGAACCGAGGCAAAGGTTCCCGTCCCATTCTTGTCAAGAGGGGAAGAAGTTTGAGCACCTTTAGTCGGTTCCTTTTCGGAATTGGCCTCCGACTCCGATGTGGTGGGTTTAGCCACAAGTAATGGTTCGGGAGAATTCTTCATCCCCTAAAGTAATTCTTTAAGCATGGACTTGACTTTGGTCGTCATGGACGTCTTGAGTGAGGCCATAGCCTCATTCAAGTCATCCCATGTGATCGAACTCAACTCCACGTCCTCGAGCACTTCGTGCCCAACCTCACCATCGTCAACCATACTCTTCGAGTGGTCAAACCCTTAATGAAGAGATGTGACTTTGATACCAATTGAAAGGATCGATATGCTTGACTAGAGGGGGGTGAATAGGCAACTACCAATTTTTAGCTCTTCTTAACAAATTAGGGTTAGCAACAAAAGGTTCTCTAGATGAACAACTAGGTGAGCAACCTATATGATGCTAACAACAACGACAACAAGTGCAAGCAAGGAATACACCACAACAATAATAAGTACAAAGTAAAGGTAAGAGATAACCACAAGTGGATTCGGTGGAGACGAGGATGTGTTACTGAAGTTCCTTCCCTTTGACATGAAGTACATCTCTGTTGGAGCGGTGTGGAGGCACAATGCTCCCCAAGAAGCCACTAGGGCCACCGTATTCTCCTCACACCCTCACACAATGCGAGATGTCGTGATTCCACTATTGGTGTCCTTGAAGGCGGCGATCGGACCTTTACAAACAAGGTTGGGGCAATCTCCACACAAAGTTTGGAGGCTCTCAACAAGACCACGAAGCTTTGACACGTCTCCATCGTATCTACTTTTCCAAACTCTTTTGCCCTTGTTTTGGACTCTAATTTGCATGATTTGAATGGAACTAACCTCGACTGACGCTGTTTTCAGCAGAATTGCCTTGGTGTTATTTTTGTGCAGAAATCAAAGTTCTCCAAACGTCCTGAAAATTTACGAGGAGCAATTTTGGAAAATATGAAAAATATCTGCACCAAGTTCCACCTGAGGGGGTGGGCCAGTGGGCCACAAGCCCTGGCTCCGCCACCACCCCCTGGTGGCGGTGGGCAGGCTTGTGGGGCCCACACGGCTGTGCCGCCCCCAACCTTAGGTCTATAAGTTCACTTTCGTCCCAGAAAAAATAAAAATAGAAGTTTTCGTCGCGTTTGCGATACGGAGCCGCCGCCACCACGTGTTCTTCATCTGGAGGGCAGATTTGGAGTCCGTCTTGGGCTTCGGAGAGGGGAAATCATCGCCATCGTCATCATCAACCTTCTCCCCTCTCCAATTCCATGAAGCTCTTCGTTGTTCGTGAGTAATCTATTCGTAGGCTCGCTGAGCGGTGATGAGTAGGATGAGATCTATCATGTAATCGAGTTAGTTTTGATGGGGATTGATCCATAGCATCCACTATCTTCTGAGATTGATGTTTCTACTACTTTGCCATGCTTAATGCTTGTCACTAGGGCCCGAGTGCCATGATTTCAGATCTGAAATTATTATGTTGTCACCAATATATGTGTGTTTTAGATCCGATCTTGCAAGTTGTAGTTACCTACTATGTGTTATGATCCGGCAACCCTGGAGTGACAATAACCAGAACCACTCCCGATGATGACCATAGTTTGAGGAGTTCATGTGTTCACCATGTGCTAATGCGTTGGTCCGGTTCTTTATTAAAAGGAGAACCTCAATATCCCGTAGTTTCCTTTTGGACCCCGCTGCCACGGGACGGATGGACAATAGATGTCATGCAAGTTTTTTTCCCTAAGCACGTATGACGACACACGGAATGCATGCATACATCACATTGACGAACGAGAGCTAGCGACATATCTCTCCGTGTTATAACTATTGCATGATGAATATCATCCAAACAAATCACCGACCCATTGCCTACGAGTTTGTCCTACTGCTGCTGTTACTTGTCTTGCTCTGCTGCTGTTACTACTGCTGCTACTGCTGTTACTTGTCTTGCTCTGCTGCTACCGTTGCTACTACTGTCGCTTGCTACTGCTGTCACTACTGCTTTTCCTTGCCGCTACTATTACTCGTTACACTGCTGTTACCTGCTACAATTTTGGTTCGCTGGTCGTTGACGGGAACTGACAACTTCCGTCAACGAGGCAACTTGGCGCCATTGATACAATCGTTAGGAATAGTCTACCGTCAACAGATCGTTTCTGACATCGTTGTTATCATACTACTTTGCTACTGATACTTTGCTTGCAGATACTAATCTTTCAGGTGTGGTTGAATCTGACATATTCAGCTGCTAATACTTGAGAGTATCCTCTCACCTCCTATAGGCGTATGAACAAATTTGGGTTGAATAATCTACCCTCGAAAACTGCTACGATCCCACGCGCTTGTGGGCCGTCAACAACATTCTTCTAGTTTCGATTGCCGGAGAGTGCTAGCAGAATTCTTCTGGTGCCGTTGCAAGGGGAAGAATAGTTGACATCAAGACCACAATGGAATGTGGATCCGAGGTGACCTCAACCATCTAGGGTGCTCAAATACCCAAGAGTAATAAGATCCGCAAGGGATTAGTGGGGGCAATCAAATATCTCTTGGTGGAAGTGTAGATCATGGCCTTCTCAACCAATCCCTAGGAAATCAACAAGTTTGATTGGTTAGGGAGAGAGATCGGGCGAAAATGAGCTTTGGAGCAACAATGGAGCTTGGGGAGGTGAGAGGTACCTTCTTGAGGAAGAAGATCCTGTTATATAGTGGGGGAAAGAATCCAACCGTTAACCCCACTCACAGCCCGAGCAGAGCGGGACTACCGCTGCTAGGAGCAGTACTACTGCTGCCAGGAGCGGTACTACTGCACGGTAGGTTCACCAACCACGGTAGTAAACAATTACCACCGTGCCTACCACCGTAGAGGCTGAGGTGGTGAAAAAAGTCTGAGGGAGCGGTAGTAAAAAATTACTAGCGCCCAGAGAGCGGTACTACCGCTGTTCCTTTTGCACAGACAGGGAGAAACACGCTGGAGATCCATGGAAGCAAGGGAAAGGTGGTGCAATAGAGATGTGTACGTGTTGATTCCACCCTAACCTTTCCTAAGCGGACCCCCTCTTAATAGTAAGGCTTTCCTATGACTCAAATCCACCAAAGAGAAATGTAGAAAGCAACCATCTTTGAAAGACTCCGAGGGGCACTAAATCATCTTGTGCCTAGTCATGAATTATCTGAAATGCTCAATGCACACGATTAGTCCGCACACGCATTGTCATCAATCACCAAACCCACTTAGGGAGAAATATGCCCTAACAAAGGTCTTGTTGCAGAAAAAAAAGAAACACCACAAACAACTCCATCAGTAGATCACCTCACTCGTGAGGCAAATGTCATCACAAAAAAAGGAAGTTTCTGCAACGCGACCGTTGTTTCTGCGACGCAACCGTTGTTTCTGCAATGCGACCATTGTTTCTGCAACGCGATGTAGGATCCGAAGTATGTCTAGAGGGGGTGATTAGATGAGTTGACCAAATAAAAACCTAGCCTTTTGACAATTTTAGTTGTGGGCAAATTTTAGCAATTGTACTAAGTCAAGCACACCTACACATGCAATTCTAAGAGTATAGCAGCGGAAAGTAAAAACATGCACATGTAAATAGAGGGTAGGGATAGGAAGATCAAACACAAAGATTGGTACATAGATTTTTGGCGTGGTTCTGATAGATGGCACTATCGTACGCCCACGTTGATGGATACTTCAACCAACGAAGGGTAACATCCGCGCGAGTCCATGGATGGCTCAACCCATAAAGGGTTCACGAAGAAGCAACCTTGTCTATTCCACCATGACTTACGTCCATGAAGGACTAGCCATACTCGGGATAGATCTTCACAAAGTAGGTGATCTCCTTACCCTTACAAACTTCTTGGTTCAACTCCAAAACACAAAGTTGGAGGCTCCCAAGCGACACCTAACCAATCTAGGAGACACCACTCTCAAAAAGGTAATAGATGTGGTAGTATGATGAACTCCTTGCTTTTGTGCTTCCAAAGATAGTCTCCTCGACACTCAATCACTCTCTCACATATTTGGCTTGGGTAGAAGAGATTGATTGGGTGGAAACTTGGAAAGACAAGAAATCAATATTCATATGGTAGGAATGGAATATCTTGATCTCAACACATGAATAGGTGGCTCTCTCTTAGAAAAATGGATGGGGCAAGTGTTGGTTCATTCTGAGTGCTTCCTGTGCGAATGAGAGGAGGTCGAGGGGTATATATATGCATGTCTAAAAATTCAACCGTTACAACATTATTACCCAACTCAGTGAAACCGGAGTAAAACTCGGTTGCACTGACTAGTGCAAAATGTGGCAACTTTTGGAGTTTCGGTGAGACCGATATAAGAATCTCGGTGGGTGTGATTTTGGCTCGCCTAGGCAGTTTCCAGACTCGGTGGCACCGATTCCCAAATCTCGGAAATTCCAATTCTTAGAAATAGGTAGACAGAGAGTTGGTCGCTAATTCTCGGTCAGACGGAAACCGAACTTGGTGTCACCGAGATGCTAGGGTTTGGCATATGATCTGTTTGAGGCAAAACTTTATAGGGCCGAATGGAAATTGTTGGTGGCACCAAATTTTGGATTTTTAGGATTCTCGACCTAATTTTTGTGGGAGAAGTTCATGAGTATTTTTGGTGGCTAATCTCTAAGCACTTGAGCAACCAGATTGTCATAGTCACCTCATCCCCTTTTAATAGTATTGGCTTTTCTATGGACTCAAGTGTGATTTCTCACAAAATATAAAATGTAGAGTCTTCAAGCTTGTTGCCAATAGATGTTCCTTGCATCTAGGGTTTCTCGTCACAATCTTTAGCCAATGCATCATTGAACTTTTCGTGAAATTTACTAGATAAAACCATTAGTCCAGTGACATATATGTTGTTATTAATTACTAAAACCACCTTAGGGAGAAGTTATGCTTTCAATCTCCCCCTTTTTGGTAATTGATGACAACATATAGGTCAAAGCTTCAACAAAAGATATAATCAGTGAATAGCATTGTCGCTTTGAGAAGTATGTGATAAGAAAGAGCTCCCCTTAAATTTATGCATTATTTTAAGTTTGCGTTTGAATGCAAATGCACAATTGATTAGGATCATGGGTCACTTTTCCATGTCACATACATCTTGGTGATGCACATAGATGATGTGAATGAATTATAATGCACATAACACCAAACAATGGTTGACTGATCATCAAATAGATATCATAAGGACAAACATAGTAGCACCAAGCATCAATAATAAAAGCGTATGATCAAACACAACAAAGTTTAAGACATCCAAAAGATGAACCAAATGTTTTAGAAACCAAAGAGAGCAACACAAATAACACACACACACAGACTCTCTCTCTCTCTCTCGAAGCCCTATTATTCTATACACTTCTCCCCACTTGGTAACACTTACCAAAAGGTTCAAAGATATAGAGCTAAGCGCCGCTCTAGGCTCGGTCTCCTGTGGTAGTTGTTGAAGGAGTCGATAGAAGATCGTTGGTGAAGGCTTCAACAGATGTCCTCTAAGGTGGTGGAGTATACACTGAAGGTGTAGGAGATGATGGAGCTAATGTTGGGGCTAATGAAGAAGGTCTTGATTCTAGAACTGCCATAGTTGCAGATCTAGCACGAGTCTTGAACTGAGTGTAAGTTGGAAGAGAAGGACCATCATCATCATCACTGCTAGAGTTGGGAGCGGGCGCTGCATTGACCTCCTGCTTAAACTGGTTGATTGTTGTAGCCAACTCAGTCACCTTAATGTCGAGGTCATGGAACTTGGTTTCCACGATCCCCTCAAGACTCTTCTGATTTAGCAAAATATCTTTGATGTTCCTCTCCATTCCTTGGATGGTGCTGATAAGATATGCCATTTGATCTCCTTTGGATCTCATCACTGGAGCACTAGTGGCTCTGGGTTTCTCTGACTAGGCCCCACCCTCTACCTCAGCATGTGCAGTTGCTGAAGTGGAATGACTTGGATCCATCACCACCTCTGGCAGGTGTTGACGATCAAGCAGGTACACACTCTTCCCAATCTTGGATTTGATTAACATTTGAATGTAGGGTGCGTATCCACAAGATCTCTTCTGGGAGCAGTAGTCCTTTTGATTATCTCTACAATGAGGTCCATCACCCTGATCCTGGTGTGGGTGTCTACATGGTGCAGCATGTTGATGGAATACCCCCTAATTATCTTGTCATCACCTGATTTGAGCATCAAGGTGTACCTCATAATTGTGTTGGTGGTGGATAGTCTTGCTTGCACAATGTATACTAAGCCTAGCTTATGGGTCTTTAGATATTCCTTAGGCACTAGGTTATACATGTTGGCCATGGAGTTGTGGTTCATTTTATCCTAAGTATAAACATCCAGATCTCTCTCTTGCACCTCGGGCCTCCTAAGATGGTAGCCCACTCTTCAATAGTGGATTGGTACCTGGATCCTTCTATCATCCATACAATTCTACCATCTGGATAGAAGTGAGCTGTGAAGTAGAATTGCATGATCATCTCATCATTCCATGCTGTCATCTTTCTGCCAACAAGGTCTTCAATGTCTATGGCCCTGAAATTTTCTTGCACATGAGGGAAGTACTCTTCATTCTCCTTGATGCAGTCCCAATCTACATACCTCATGTCACTAACAGCTGGACTCTTGTCCAATAGGATAGACTCGTAAAAGTTTTGATGTTCCTTAGTATGGAAGTGAGCATCAACTCCAGTCCTCCTCTTGATAGCATATGGACCAGCTGCTCCCCACTTCCTGATCCCTTGATACTTCCTTTCCTTCATGCTCTCTGCAATGGGGTGTTCAGGCAGGTGAGGTCTCAGCTTCCTCAATACAACAAGTTTCTCTTCCTCTGTAGCAGAGTCCCTTGATGCATAACTCTTGTTCTTCTCACCTGCAGGTATGTCTCTTGTAGTCATCTTTAGCTTAAAAGCTACATGCTTCATAGCCTTGGGAGCAAATGCATTGGCTTTTGTTGCAAGCTACATGATTCTAAGAAGGTGGATTAGTTGGTTCCTCTTCCTCTTCTTCCTCAACATAAGTTGGATCTTCATACATAGAGGTTGGCCTTCCAACAACATGAAAAATTCTCTTCCTAACTCTCTTCTTTACAGGCTTCTCAGCTTTCTTGGAGGTGGTAGGAGTTGTAGGATCCGATGTATGTCTAGAGGGGAGTGATTAGACTACTTGACCAAATAAAAACTTCCTTTTTCCAAATTTAAGTTGTGGGAAAGTTTTAGTAGTTGTTGCATGTAAAGCACACCCTACACATGCATGTCTAAGAGTATAGCAGAGGAAAGTAATGACATGTACATATAAGTAGAGGGTAGGGATAGGAAGATCAAACGGAAGGGTTGACATGAGCTTTTTGGTGTGGTTCCGATAGGTGGTGCTATCGTACGTCTATGTTGATGGAGACTTCAACCCACAGAGGGTAACGGTCGTGCGAGTCCACAGAAGGCTCAACCCACAGAGTGTTCGCGGAGAAGAAACCTTGTCTATTCCATCATGGATTACGTCCACGAAGGACTAGCCTCACTCGGGGTAGATCTTCACGAAGTAGGCGATCTCCTTGCCCTTACAAACTTCTTGGTTCAACTCCACAACACTAAGTAGGAGACTCCCAAGCGACAACTAACCAATCTAGGAGGCACCACCCTCCAAAAGGTAATAGATGTGGTAGAACGACGAACTCCTTGTTCTTGTGCTTCAAAAGATAGTCTCGTGAACACTCAATCACTCTCTCATAGATTTGGCATTGGTAAAAGAGATTGATTGGCTCGAAAGCAACTTGGGAAGCTAGATATCAAGTTTCAAATGGATGGATTGGAATACCTTGATCTCAAGCATGAGTAGGTGTCTCTCTCTCAGAAAAATGGATATGGCATGTGTATGTGTGTTCTGAGTGCTTCCTCTACGAATGAGAGATAGTGGATGGGTATATATAGGCATCTCCCAAAATCTAACTATTACAACATTATTGCCCAACTCGGTGAAACCAAAGTGAATCTCGGTGGCACCGATTTGCACAATATGTGGCATCTTTTGAATTCTCGGTGAGACAGGTCTAGTAATCTCGGTGGTACCGATATGGTGACCTAGGGCAGTTTCCAAATCTCGGTGAGACCGATTCCAAGACTCAAAAATTCTGATTCTTGAAAACTACATACCAAAAACATGGTCACTCGTTTTCGGTGGCAGCGAATGGAATGTTGGTGGTACCGAGATTCCAGGGTTTGGCAAAGGTTCTGTCTGTAGAAAATCGGTAGGGCCGAATGGAAAAACACGGTGACACTGATTTTGATGTTTAGGCTTTGGACAAAGAACTTTTTTGGGATAATGGCTGAGTATTTTTTGGTGGCTATATTTAACCACTTGAGTAACCAATTCATCATAGATACCTCACCCCCTTTTAATAGTATAGGCTTTCCTATGGACTCAAATGTGATTTCTCAAAAATATAAAATGCAGAGTCTTGTAGCTTGAAGCTTGGCCAATCTTATTCATTTCCCTGTATCTAGGGGTTCTCCTCACAATCCTTTAGCCAATGGATCTTTGAACTTTTCTGAAATATACTTGGATAAGACCATTAGTTCTATGACACATATGTTGTGATTAATTACCAAAACCACCTTAGGGAGAAGTTGTGCTTTCAGTCTCCCCCTTTTTGGTAATTGATGACAACATATAGATCAAGGCTTCGACGAAAGATATAATCAATGATCAGCATGGTCGCTTTGAGAAGTATGTGAAAAGCAAGAGCAGCCCGCTAAATTTGTGCACTATTTGATATTTGCGCTTGAATGCAAATGCACAATCGGTTTGGATCATGGGTCACTCTTCCATGTCACATACATCTTGGCGGTGCACATAAATGATATGAATTGATAGTAATGCACATTACACCAAATAATGAGTGAATGATCATCATGTAGATAGCTCAAAGGTAGGAGATAGTAGCATCAACAATCAAAGTGTATGATCAAACACAACGAAGTTTAATACATCCAAAATACCAAATGTTTGGAAAACCAAAGAGAGCAATAAAAAGCAATACACACTCTTTCTCGAAGCCCTAATGATCTATACACTTCTACCCCTTTGGCAACAAGTTACCATAAAGTTCAAAGGTCTAGAACTAAGCGTCACTCTGGGCTCTATCTCCTCTGGTAGCAGTTCCTGGAGTCGATAGTAGAGCGTCAGGGAAGGCTTCAGCGAATGTCCACTAAGGTGGAGCTGTTGACACTAGAGGTGCAGGAGTTGGTGGAGCTGAAGGTGCTCATGCTTGGGCTAATGAAGATGGTCTAGCTTCCAGAACTAACACAACTGCAAATCTGGTCTGAGTCCTGAACTGAGTGGTAGTGGTAAGAGATGTATCATCATCAACTTCCCGTTTTAGCTATTCAACAGTGGCAGTCAACTCCATCACTTTGATATACATGTCATGCAATCTTGTATGCACTATTCTCTCAAGACACTTTTGGTTCAGCATTTTTTTTGAAATATTTTTCACCATCGCTTGGATGGTGCTGACAAGATAAGACATTTGCTCCTCTCTCGTCCTCAACTGTGGTGCTGGAGCTGCTCTGGCTGCCTTTGCCTCTTATGTTGCCTCTGCGTGAACACGAGGTGAAGCTAAACTAGGATGGTTGGGGTCCATCACTACCTCATTGTCATCAAACTCTATCTATAGTGGCACGTGTGGACGATCTAGTAGATATGCATGCTTCCCAATCTTAGCATTGATCAACATTTGAATGTAAGGAGCATATCCACAGGATCTCTTTCGATCACCAGTTGTCCTCTTGACAGTCTCAACTATTAGATCCATCACTCTAATCCCGGTGTGAGTGTAAATGTGGTGCATCATGTTGATGGAATACCCTATGATCATCTTATCATATCCTAACTTAGGCATCACGGTGTACCTCATGATGGTATTTGTGGTAGGTATCCCAGCTTGCAAAAAGTAGACACAACCAAGCTTGTGGGTCTTCAAGTACTAGTGGGGCATTGGATTGTACATCTGAGCCACAGAGTTGTGATTCATTTTCTGCTCAGAATATATGTCTGATACGTCTCAAACGTATCTATAATTTTTGATGGTTTCATGCTGTTATCTTGTCATCTTTGGATGTTTTATGTACCTTTTATATCTTTTTTGGGACTAACTTATTAATTCAGTGCCAAGTGCCAGTTCCTGTTTTTTCTGTGTTTTTGACTCTTTTCATATCTGATTTTGGAACGGAGTCCAAACGGAATAAAAACCCTGAAATGATTTTTTCCCGAACGGAAGAAGATCAGGGGGCCTCTGGGCCAAGCCAGGTGGGCTCCAGGGAGCCCACAATCTCCCACTCCGCCACCAGGGGGGAGGCGGCGGTGTCAGGGCTTGTGGCCTCCCTGGCCGCCCCCTGACCTAGATCCTTGTCCTATATATTCCCAAAAATTCAGCAAAAAATCAGGGGAGCCTCGAAAATACTTTTCCGCCGCCGCAAGCTTCCATTTCCGCGAGATCTCATCTGGAGACCCTTCCCCGCGCCCTGCCGGAGGGGACTTTGGAGTTGGAGGGCTTCTTCATCATCATCATTGGCCCTCCAATGACTCGTGAGTAGTTCACTTCAGACCTACGGGTCCGTAGTTAGTAGCTAGATGGCTTCTTCTCTCTCTTGGATCTTCAATACAAAGTTCTCCATGATCTTCATGGAGATCTATCCGATGTAATCTTCTTTGGCGGTGTGTTTGTCGAGATCCGATGAATTGTGGATTTGTGATCAGATTATCTATGATATATATTTGAGTCTTTGCTGATTTCTTATATGCATGATTTGATATCCTTGTAAGTCTCTCCGAGTCTTGGGTTTTGTTTGGCCAACTAGATCTATGATTCTTGCAATGGGAGAAGTGCTTGGTTTTGGGTTCTACCATGTGGTGACCTTTCCCAGTGACAGTAGGGGCAGCAAGGCACACATTAAGTAGTTGCCATCAAGGGTAAAAAGATGGGGTTTTCGTCATTGGTTTGAGATTATCCCTCTACATCATGTCATCTTGCTTAAGGCGTTACTCTGTTCTTATGGACTTAATACACTAGATGCATGCTGGATAGCGGTTGACGTGTGGAGTAATAGTAGTAGATGCAGAAAGTATCGGTCTACTTGTTTTGGACGTGATGCCTATAGATATAATCATTGCCATAGATATTGTCACGACTTTGCGCGGTTCTATCAATTGCTTGATAGTAATTTGTTCACCCACCGTCTACTTGCTTTCATGAGAGAAGCCACTAGTAAACACTACAGCCCCCGGGTCTATTCACATCCATCGTTTACACCTCCGCTTTTACTTTGCTTTGTTACTTTGTTGCTTTCAGTTCTCACTTGGCAAACAATCTATAAGGGATTGACAACCCCTTCATAGCGTTGGGAGCAAGCTTTTTGTGTTTGTGCAGGCTCTTGTGATACTCCTCTACTGGATCGATACCTTGGTTCTCAAACTGAGGGAAATACTTACCACCGCTACGCTACATCACCCTTTCCGCTTCGAGGGAACACCAACGCAAGGCTCCAAGGCCATGGGGGAAATCCTTTGCATACTTGCCTAGGAAGTCCCTTAAGGCGTAGCCGCAACAGAAGGATCAAGCCAAGTATTCTCCTGTCAACGTGCCTATTTCTGGCGCCATTGGAAGGTCTTCTCTTGCAGTAGCAGAAGTATTTCTGCGCCGTTTACGGGGAGGAGAAATCAAGATCTATCCAAGTAGGTCTCACAAACTCATCTCTTGCATTTACTTTTGTTGCCAGTTGCCTCTCGTTTTCCTCTCCCCCACTTCACATTTGCCGTTTCCATTTGCCTTTCTCCTTTGCCGTTTTCTTTTGCCTTTGCCGTTTCCCTTTGCCGGTTTTCTCGCTTGCTTGTGTGCTTGTTTGTTTGTTGAAGTCATCATGGCTGAAAACACCAAACTTTGTGACTTCTCGAGCACTAATAATAATGATTTTATTAGTACTCCAATTGCTCCCGCCACTAGTGCGGAATCGTATGAAATCAACGCAGCTTTGCTGAATCTTGTTATGAAAGAGCAATTCTCTGGCCTTCCTAGTGAAGATGCCGCATCCCATCTCAATATCTTCATTGAGCTTTGTGACATGCAGAAGAAAAGAGATGTGGATAATGACATGATTAAGTTGAAACTTTTTCCTTTCTTGTTGCGAGATCGCGCAAAAACTTGGTTTTCTTCTTTGCCTAAAAATAGTATCGGTTCTTGGGATAAGTGCAAAGATGCTTACATATCCAAGTATTTTCCACCGGCTAAGATCATCTCCTTACGTAACGATATCATGAATTTCAAGCAACTTGATCATGAACACGTTGCACAATCTTGGGAGAGGATGAAGCTTATGATTAGAAATTGTCCCGCTCATGGCTTGAGTTTGTGGATGATTATACAAATCTTTTACGCTGTCTTGAATTTCGTTTCTCGCAATATCTTGGACTCCGCCTCAGGTGGAACATTCATGGAAATCACGTTAGGAGACGCTACAAAACTCCTAGACAATATCATGACCAACTACTCTCAGTGGCACACTGAAAGGTCGCCTGCTAGCAAAAAGGTGCACACTATAGAAGAGATTAACTCGCTTAGTGCTAAGATGGACGAGTTGATGAATTTGGTTGCTAGTAGAAACGCTACCGTAGATCCTAATGACATGCCACTATCTTCTTTGATTGAGAGTAGCAACGCTAGTTTGGACGTGAATTTTGTTGGTAGGAACAATTTTGGCAATAATAATGCTTTTAGAGGAAACTATGTTCCTAGGCCTTTTCCTAGTAACTCCTCTAACAATTATGGCAATTCCTACGGCAACACTTATGGAAATCACAACAAATTACCCTCTGATCTAGAGAGTAATATCAAAGAGTTCATCAACTCTCAAAAGATTTTCAATGCGTCCATAGAGGAAAAACTACTCTAAATAGACGATTTGGCTAAAAGCGTTGATAGGATGTCTTGTGATATTGATGCTTTGAAAGTTAGATGCGCTCCTCCCAAGGTCAACTTGGATGAAACTTTGAAAGTTATGCGTATCTCCATGAATGAGAGCAAAGAAAGAACCACCCAAATTCGCGCTAGACATGAATGGTTTAAAAGGGTGCGTTCTAGTGATGCAAATCACGAAGATCTTAAAGTGCTTGGTGTGTCTCCTCTTGCGTCTTTGTTTTCGCGTGTCAAACCTACTTATGGAGGGGCTGGATATGAATCCACTTTGGTTGAAAAACGCCCCAATGATTCGGAGTCCACCTAACTTGATGATAAAGGTGTGGAGAGTGGAGTAGAAGAAGTCAAAATTTTGGGTAGTAATGAAACTCCCACTTTGGATTTCAAGGAATTCAATTATGATAATTTCTCCTTGTTTGAATGCATTTCTTTGATGCAATCCATTGCAAACTCTCCACATGCTTATAGCCAAAGCAAAGCCTTTACCGCGCATATCGTAGATGGTATGATGAAATCTCTTGAAGAGAAGCTCGAACTAGAAGTCTCTATACCTAGAAAACTTCATGATGAGTGGGAACCTACTATCAAAATCAAGATCAAAAACTATGAGTGCAATACTTTGTGTGATTTGGGTGCTAGTGTTTCCGCGATTCCAAAGTCTTTATGTGATATTCTTGGTTTTCATGAGATTGAAGAGTGTTCTCTTAATTTGCATCTTGAGGATTCTACTGTCAAGAAACCCATGGGGAGGATCGATGATGTTCTTATTGTTGCAAATAAGAACTATGTACCCGTGGATTTCATTGTACTTGACATAGATTGCAATCCTTCATGTCCCATTATTCTTGGTAGACCTTTCCTAAGGACTATTGGTGCTATCATCGATATGAAGGAAGGGAATATTAGATTTCAATTTCCTTTAAAAAGGGCATGGAGCACTTTCCTAGAAAGAAAATAAGATTGCCTTATGAATCTATGATGAGGGCTACCTATGGTTTGAGCACCAAAGATGACTATACGTGATTCCATCACTTTTTGCCTAGCTAAGGGCATTAAACAAAAGCGCTTGTTGGGAGGAAACCCAACAAATCTATCCTTTTTCTTTCTATTTTGTGTTTTCCACACTTTCATAATTCTGTTATGATTGTGCTTTTTGTGTTTCTTTTTGCGTTTGTGCCAAGCAAAACTGTTATGATTAGTCTTGGGGATGATCGTTTGGTCATGCGGGAAAAGACAGAAACTTTCTGTAAACGAAAAGAATTTTCATTTTTTTTCTGTAAGAGATTTTGAGCTGATTCATTTTTCTGCTGATTTCTACGCAAATTCTTCAGACTACCATAATTTTTCAGAATTTTTGAAGTACCATAGGTATAGGAAATATACAGATTGCTACAGACTGGTCTGATGTTAACAGATTCTGTTTTTGTTGTGTTGGTTGCTTATTTTTATGAAACTATGGATAGTATCGGGGGGTATTATGCATGGAATATTGAAAGTACAGTAACCCAACATCAGCACAAGTAGAATTTAAGTTTGCTACAGTACCTAAGGAAGTGGTGGTTTGCTTTCTTGTACTAATGTTATCACGAGTTTCTGTTTAAGTTTCGTGTTGTGAAGTTTTCAAGTTTTGGTTGAAGTTCTTATGGACAAAGAGATAAAGAGTGGAAAGAGCTTAAGCTGGGATGCCCAAGGCACCCCATGAGATTCAAGGATGCCATAAAAGCCTAAGCTTGGGGATGCCCCGGGAAGGCATCCCCTCTCTCGTCTTCAATCCATCGGTAACATTACTTGGGGCTATATTTTTATTCACCACATGTTATGTGTTTTTGCTTGGAGCATCTTGTATCGTAGGAGTCTTTTATTTTTGTTGTGTCACAATCATCCTTTCTGCACACCTAGATAGAGAGACATGCACACATCGTGATTTTGTCGAGCTTCACTTATATCTTTTGGTAGACAATTCAGCTCACATGTGCTTCACTTATATCTTTTGAGCTAGATACTTTTTCTCTATGTGCTTCACTTATATCTTTTAGAGCGCAGAGGCACGTGGCTTGGTAGTTGATCTATGATTTGAAAGTAGTCTCAAAAGGGGTAGTTATCCAAAGGGATACGAAAACTTCCACCTCCATGTGCATTGAATAGTTAGAGAAATTTGATTCATCTCAATTAGTTTTGAGTTGTGGTTATGGTAATATTGAAGTCATGCTAGTAAGGTGTTGTGGATCTAGAAATACTTGTGTTGAAGTTAGTGATTCCCGTAGCATGCACGTATGGTGAACCGCTATGTGATGAAATCTGAGCATGATTAGTATATTGATTGTCATCCTTTGCGTGGCGGTCGGGATCACGCGATGGTTTATACCTACCAACCCTTCCCCTAGGAGTATGCGTTGAATGCTTTGTTTCGATTACTAATAAAACTTTTGCAACAAGTATATGAGTTCTTCATGACTAATGTTGAGTCCATGGTTTAGATGCACTTTCACCTACCACCATCACTATCTTCTTAGTGCCGTGCAACTTTCGCCGGTGCACAAAACCCGCCATTAGCCTCCCTCAAAACAGCCACCATACCTACCTACTATGGATTTTTCAAAGTCATTCCGAGATATACTGCCATGCAACTACCACCATGACATGTGCCACCACGTCTACATTGCCATTGCATGATCGTAAGATAGCTAGGATGATGTTTCCGTTGATGTCTATGCCATGCTAGATCATTGCCACAGTACACTACCGAAGGCATTCCATATAGAGTCATAGTTGCTCTAAGTTTTGAGTTGAAAGTGTGATGATCATCATTAATGGAGCATTGTCCCATATGAGGAAATAAAAGAGGCCAAAGAAGCCCACAAAAAAAAGAGAGGCCAAAGAGCCCACCAAAAAAATGAGAGAAAAAGAGAGAAGGGACAATGCTACCACTTTTTCCACACTTGTGCATATTAAGCACCATGATCTTCATGATTGAGAGTCTCTCGTTTTGTCACCACCATATAGCTAGTGGGAAATTTTCATTATATAACTTGGCTTGTATATTCCAATGATAGGCTTCCTCAAAATTGCCTTAGGTCTTCGTGAGCAAGCAAGTTGGATGCACACCCACTAGTTTTCTTTAAGAGCTTTCACATACTCGTAGCTCTAGTGCATCATTTGTATGGCAATCCCTACTCATTCACATTGATATCTATTGATGAGCATCTCCATAGCTCATTGATATGCCTAGTTAATGTGACTATCTTCTCCTTTTTTCTCTTGCAACCTCCACCACATCCCACACCATATATAGTGCTATAACCATGGCTCACGCTCATGTATTGCGTGAGAGTTGAAAAGGTTTGAGAAAGTAAAGGTGTGAAACAATTACTTGGCCAATACCGGGGTTGTGCATGATTTAAATTCGTTGTGCAATGATGATTTTCTTTTGTCCTTGTTATTTTGAAAGTTCATGATTACCTTGCTAGTTTGCTTGAATTATTATTGTTTCCACGTCAATAGCAAACTATTGTTTTGAATGTAATGGATCTGAACATTCACGTCACATAAGAGGAATTACAAAGGACACCTATGCTAGGTAGCATGAAAGCATCAAAAATCCATTCTTTATCACTTCCCTACTCGAGGACGAGCAGGAGTTAAGCTTGGGGATGCTTGATACGTCTCAAACGTATCTATAATTTTTGATGGTTTCATGCTCTTATCTTGTCATCTTTGGATGTTTTATGTACCTTTTATATATTTTTTGAGACTAACTTATTAATTCAGTGCCAAGTGCCAGTTCCTGTTTTTCTGTGTTTTTGACTCTTTTCAGATCTGATTTTGGAACGGAGTCCAAACGGAATAAAAACCCCTAAATGATTTTTTCCCGAAGGGAAGAAGATCAGGGGGCCTCTGGGCCAAGCCAGGTGGGCTCCAGGGAGCCCACAAGCTCCCACTCCTCCACCAGGTGGGAGGCGGCGGTGTCAGGGCTTGTGGCCTCCCTGGCCGCCCCCTGACCTAGATCCTTGGCCTATATATTCCCAAAAATTCAGAAAAAAATCAGGGAGCCTCGAAAATACTTTTCCGCCGCCGCAAGCTTCCGTTTCCACGAGATCTCATCTGGAGACCCTTCCCGGCGCCCTGCCGGAGGGGACTTTGGAGTTGGAGGGCTTCTTCATCATCATCATCGCCCCTCCAATGACTTTGAGTAGTTCACTTCAGACCTACGGGTCCGTAGTTAGTAGTTAGATGGTTTCTTCTCTCTCTTGGATCTTCAATACAAAGTTCTCCATGATCTTCATGGAGATCTATCCGATGTAATCTTCTTTGGCAGTGTGTTTGTCGAGATCCGATGAATTGTGGATTTGTGATCAAATTATCTATGATATATATTTGAGTCTTTGCTGATTTCTTATATGCATGATTTGATATCCTTGTAAGTCTCTCCGAGTCTTGGGTTTTGTTTGGCCAACTAGATCTATGATTCTTGCAATGGGAGAAGTGCTTGGTTTTGGGTTCTACCATGTGGTGACCTTTCCCGGTGACAGTAGGGGCAGCAAGGCACACATTAAGTAGTTGCCATCAAGGGTAAAAAGATGGGGTTTTCATCATTGGTTTGAGATTTTCCCTCTACATCATGTCATGTTGCTTAAGGCGTTACTCTGTTCTTATGGACTTAATACACTAGATGCATGCTGGATAGCGGTCGACGTGTGGAGTAATAGTAGTAGATGCAGAAAGTATCGGTCTACTTGCTTTGGATGTGATGCCTATAGATATAATCATTGCCATAGATATCGTCACGACTTTGCACGGTTCTATCAATTGCTCGACAGTAATTTGTTCACCCACCGTCTACTTGCTTTCATGAGAGAAGCCACTAGTAAACACTACGGCCCCCGGGTCTATTCACATCCATCGTTTACACCTCCGCTTTTACTTTGCTTTGTTACTTTGTTGCTTTCAGTTCTCACTTGGCAAACAATCTATAAGGGATTGACAACCCCTTCATAGCGTTGGGAGCAAGCTTTTTGTGTTTGTGCAGGCTCTTGTGATACTCCTCCACTAGATCGATACCTTGGTTCTCGAACTGAGGGAAATACTTACCACCGCTACGCTACATCACCCTTTCTGCTTTGAGGGAACACCAACGCAAGGCTCCAAGGCCACGGGGGAAATCCTTTGCACACTTGCCTAGGAAGTCCCTTAAGGCGTAGCTGCAGCAGAAGGATCAAGCCAAGTATTCTCCCGTCAACGTGCCTATTTCTGGCGCCATTGGAAGGTCTTTTGTTGCAGTAGCAATGTCCAAGTCACTCACAAGTGCCTTAGGAGCACTTATGATAGTTGCCCACTCCTCAACAGTTGACTCGTATGTGTGACCTTCACTCATACACACAATTCCACCATCTGGATAGAAATGTGCAGTGGAGTAGAACCGCATGATCATCTCGTCGTTCCAAGCAGTCATCTCTTTCCCAACAAAATCCTCTATGTCAATAGCCGTGGAATTTTCTCTTACATGAGGAAAGAAGTCCTCATGCTTCTTGATGCAGTCCCAGTCTACATACCTCATATTGCTCACAGCTGGACTCTTGTCCAAAAGCACAGTCTCATAGAAGTCTTGTTGTTCCTTGGTGTGAAAGCGACCATCAACAATTGTTCTCCTCCTAATATCATAAGGATCTGCTTCTCACCACAGTCTTGGTCCTTGATCTCTTCTCTTCTTCATGTCATCAGCGACATGATGAGCATCATTATGCTATAGGAGTTGAGCTCTCATAGCATGTGAGCTGACATACTGTTTTCTCATAGTTTTCTTGACCGTGACCCTCTCCTTCTACTCGTGGGAGATGCTTTCTTCAGGAATAAAGTCATCATCCTCCTCATCAGAATTAAGCTTCTTCCTGGACCTGGTATAAGCCTTTGGCATATCATGAGAACTTGGTGTTCCTCGGTCTGAAGAAGTCTTCTCATGACTAGTGTGTGAGTCTACATCCATGCTTTGCTCCCTAAAGTCATTCTGGCTATCCTCAGAACCTGAAATGTTGATAAGCTGACAAGCAAACAAGTTGATCCTGTGAATAGTTATAGAATACTAGGAATGGATGAGCATTACAAAACCCAAACATTTTCAAAAAATGAACTTAAAATTTTAGTTGTACGTATCACTTTTTATGTGTTTCGATTCCACCGAGATGAAAAACAAGGAGCTTCCGAGACTGGCCATCTGCTTTACAGAGACTTGACCACACTTTTCGGTAGCACCGAAAAGTGAGACTTGGTATCACCGAGATTGTTCTCAGAAACCCTAGAACAGGAATTAGTGACACTGATCCAGTTAATTTGGTGACTCCGAAACACAGAAAATGGAGACCTAACCCTAAAATTTATCGTCCGTCTATGCTACGGGATATGATTTGTGGACGATTCAATCTCATATTGTGGAAAGATTTGGAATAATCCTAATGCGCATGAACATGATAGGGGGGGGGGGGGAAGGGGCGAGATCTTTACCCTAATCTTGGTGAAGATCTCCTACGGCGGTGACGACATGAGAGAATGCAGTCGTCGGCGAGGACTCCAGCGGTGAGGGCGTACGGGAGATGAACGACGATGTCCTGGAGACACGAGCACGACAACTTGGGCTTGCAGGAGACGGTGTTTGAGAGTGAATTTCAAAAGGTGGGTCTGCTGGATATATATATCCCCTAGTTTTCGGTGACACCGGTTCGAAAATGTTGGTGCCACCGAGTTTCGTAAATGTCAGGTGACAGTGAAACTAGGTAAGGCCGAGATTTGCAAATCGTTGGTACCGAGATTCTCAAAACATATCGACCCTAGTGCTTCCATGGGACCGAGATTTTGTGGTTGGTCACACCGAGTGGCACTTGGGAGGTTTTGGAAGTTAGCTCTTGTCAAGACGGATCTCCGAGGGCTCCTCACACAGTGTCCCTAAAGTGCTTTCTCAAATTTTGTGATATAGCATGAATATAATTTGGTATGATAAAGCATATATAGCTAGAGAGGGGGTACTTAGGCATTCTTGTATATCCAATTGGCCAAATAAAGATGGAAAAGCCAAATAACAACAATTGGATATCCTCGAATGAGCAAAGATATGCATATCAACATGCTCACACAATAAGATGTCAAATAAAACATGGCAAACATGCATAACCACTCAGTATCTACGAAGCACTTTGGCGATGACAATTGTTAGAGCATATTTCTCCATATGTGGTTTTGGTAATTGATGACAATCCCTATGGACTAATGGTTGCTGATACATCCAAAATGCATCACTATTTTGTATCATAATTTGTCTCTATTCATTGATATATTTCACTTTATGATGGTGTACTTATAGTGTTTTGGCTTATTTTACACAGTTTACAACTTTCCGGTGCCGAAACAGCAGACGCAGGATTCAGCAGAGAAAATAGCACGAAGAGTTGCAATATCAGAAACATCTCCAATTGCGCTAAAATTTTGAGGGAAGAAGTTTTCGAACGGATCCCGAAGACAGGCGAAAGAAGGGCCGGAGGGGGGACACAGGTCACCCAGGCGACCTGCTGGCGCAGCCCCCCTAGGCCGCGCCAGGAGGCCGCCTGGGTGATGGGCCCCACCTCCGGTGCTCTCCTTTGGCCTATATGTTCCTCTTGACCTAAAAGTTTTGGGGACATAAGAGTTTTCGCGATTCCGCCGCCGCTCCGTGATGGAAACCTACAGAGAAGAAAAGACCTTTCCGGCGGGAAGATTCCACCGGGGAGAACTCCTCCCGGAAGGGGAGATCGTCCTCATCGTCATCACCATCGTCATGGGCATCATCGAGATCATCATCACCATCATCACCAACACCAGCATCACCAGCATCATCACCATCATCACCATCATCACCAACACCAGCATCACCACCATCATCACCAACACCAGCATCACGGGCATCATCGAGATTATCAACACCATCATCACCATCGTCACGGGCAACATGTGGATTGCCATAAGGTAATGATAGGGTGAGTAGTGGAGATCAATGCAATGATGATAGTGGGCTTATTATTGATGATCCTTCATCACTATATTATTGCAATGCTTCATCTTTGGGCGTTAACACTTTGAGCACTCTAAATGTTTTACATGATTATGGTGATAATCCATGCATATCATGTAAAATATGCTTGACTAAATCTCACGATGATATGCTTTCTATATCTTGTTGCCATGATAAAAATGTATCTATTTCCTCGAGTTGTTGTGCTAACAATGTAGAGGAAATCCATCACTCCATGGAACAAGATGTGGCCTTAAAGGATGCTTCATGGGATCCACATCATCATCTATTGTTTCTCACTTTTGCCTTATGGCTAAGGCTTCAAAGGTATCTCCCACTTTGAATCCCAATATATCTCATGATGATGATGTTGATGATAATGAGGATGAGGATAAAGATGACGAGAGTGATGATATTGCATCCTTAAAAATTAAGGGTGAAATGATTTTTAAATCTCTTTATAAGAATAAACTTGCTTGTTCCAACTTCATGGAAATCATGTCTATTGCCACTGAGGGCAAGAAATATATTGAGGAGTTGGAAGCTCATCTCTAGGAGCATGAGGCCACCATTGAGAGAATGGAAGGTCATGAGTATGATTACGCTAATGAGATCGCGGAGCTATCTCAAGCTCTTGAAGAAGAACGAACCACCAAGGAATCTCTTGAGGATACCTTTGCTCTAGAATTATCTAGATTAAATGAATCTCATAATAGAGCGCTCGAGGTCGCTAATGATTTTAGAACTAAAAATGATAAGCTTGAAGTTGCACATGCTAAACTCCTTGAGGACTATGAGCACCTCTAAAATGGCTCAAGGGCTATTAAGAGTTCTCTGATCTAACTCATCAAGTCTCATGCTCAACTTGAAGCGCATATGCTAAAGATCTTGCCAAGTTGCCTTCTCCTCTTATTTTAATAATGATGCTTGTGCTACTAACTCTATTTATTGTGAAGCATATACTTCAAAGGAGAATGTTGAGCTAAGGGCTCAACTTGAGTTGCTATCTAGCAATTATGGGAAATTAGAAGAAAGTCATGCAATGCTCACAAGCTCTCATGATGATCTTCTAGTATCCCATAATGTGCTAAAATTAGCTCATGAGGCTACTACTACCAAGATAACATCAAGTAAGCCTCATGTGGACATTAGCACTACTTCTAGTCAAAATGCTATATTGCCATGTGCTAGTCCTCGTAATTCATCTACTCACAATGTTGCTACATCTTGTGATGAATTACTTATCTTGCCTTGTTGCTCTAACAATGAAGCTTATACTTCCTCTAGTACTTGTGTTTATACTAACCATGTAGAGGAAATCGAAGAGCTCAAGGCCCAAGTCGCTTCATTGAATAAAGATTTGGAAAAGAGTCAGGAAGGGATGTCCACACTCAACAATGTCTTGTGTGGGCAAAAATCCCCAATTGACAAAGGTGGACCTGGGTTCAATTCTAACAAGAAGAACAAGTCCAAAAACTTCAAGAAGAAGGGCCAAGAACAAATCAAGAATTCTGCCAAGATTGTTTGCTTCTAGTGCGAAATTGAAGGGCGCCATGTTAGACCTTGCCCATTAAATAAGAAGCCCCAAAGTCACAAGCAACAAGGGAAGCGGCCACAAGTTCAATCACATACTCAACTTCAAGTTGAAGAAAGGCCTCTTCCCAAGAAGACCCAATCCAACATTCCTCAAGTTGAGAAATCAATTGGGAAGAAATTAAAGGGTAGATGTTGCTACTTATGTCGTGAGAAGGGTCACTTCGGCTCTTCTTGCACGAGAGGTAATTTATCCAACCCAATCATTATTAATGATATCTATTCTCTTGGTAAGGATAAGGTTGGCAATGTGTTTGCCAAGTTTGTTGGTACTCAAAGTGGTGTCAAGAAAAGAACCATTTGGGTAGCCAAGCCTATTGTGACTAACTTCTTAGGACCCAACGTGGTTGGGGACCAACAAGCTCAAACTTGATCAATATGTGATCGTGGAGGACATTGGAGACTTGGTTTCATCTTGAAGAATTAATGGACCTTCATAATTCATATTATCTCAAGTCAAGTCATTTGGATTATCAAGTTTCTATCTTATATCCAATGTGCCTCCTTACGGCAACTTGCACTTAAATTGGTTACATTGTTTGTTACTTTCCCCTTTGCATAATGTGGTTTTGTACCATGCATATGTTTGTATATGTTGTGCTTCCAACTTACTTATCTTGAGTAATCAAGTATGTGTATATTGGTTTGCACATCATGTACATGTGAGTCTTGTATTGAGCCTCTTTGCATCTTGTTTGTATCTTTGTTGGCTCTTTTGAGAGATTAATGGATTATACCATTGTGGGGGAGTGATGTTCTCTGTGCACCTCACAATCCTATAAATGTGTATACATGAGTAATACCACTTAGTATTGATATTACAAGTTTATCTAGTCTCTAGCTGGTATCTCCTGCTCATGAGAAATTCATATTCTAAATGGTCCATTAATTATCTCTTGTTGGGTTTCATTTGCCACTTGTTAATAATGTTAGGTTATCACATTATGGGGGAGTAATATGCTATGTGCATATTACAAGCCTAGAAAATGTGTATATTTGAGTTATTGCCACTTAGTGTTGATATTGTAAATTATCTTGTTCCTAGGTGGCATGTTATCTCTACAAGTGCCATTTGCTTGCATTTTAGGAGTAAAGTTGATGTTGGATATTTTTGCAATCTACCAATGGAAATTGTTTCCAAGTACTTCTTGTCCTTTGACAATTGGTATTCTTTTCATGTGGTAGAAATTGCTAATCATCTTTACATTGGATTTTATGTATCATTTGTCTTCCTTGTCTCTTGTGGATTGGTTTGAACATGTCTTGTGTTTCTACATATATAGAGAAAGTGATGATACCATCTTGTGCATTTTGTATTCAAATGGAAATTCTATATAATGCACATCCCTTGGGGGAGCTATCCTATTTTCTTTGGAACACGCTCTTTATACGTCTATCGTAAAATCTTTTGATCCCTTGGGGGAGCTATCCTATTTTCTTTGGAACACGCTCTTTATACATCTATCATAAAATCTTTTGATCCATTGGGGGAGCTATCCTATTTTCTTTGGAACACTCTCTTTATACGTCTATCATAAAATCTTTTATCCCCATCAAGTGTGTGTTGATGGGAGGCAAGTCTTGCTCTTTATGATGTTTTGTGCCATCATGAAAATTTATAGAGGGTTTGGTTTGTTTGGAACCTAGCTCTTTTGGAAACTAGATACCTCGTGTTTGTTTTCCTTCAATTGGTATTTTGTTTCCTTTTGTCTGGCATGTGTCAATGGATATCATTCTTTGATGTATCTTTTAATTGGTATCCTTCAAGTGATAATTTTTTGTTTGGTATTTTATTTTCACTTGATACCTTGTCTTTTGGTGTCTTATCAACTACGTGTTGATTTGATTTTTGAATGCCTTGAGCATGCATATTTACTATATACATATAGTTTCTTTTGCATGCTTTCTTTCGTTGACCCAATATATAGGGGAAACTCCACCTTGTCATAAATTGGCTAAAGTGTGCATGAAATTCAAATTCATATCTATATGCACATATTTATGTGGAATTTGTCCTATGTATTGTTGGTTTTCTAACTCTTTCGTCCCAATGAGTTTGGGCACCATTTTGTTTGTTTTGTTGTTCTAGGAACAATTGGGGAGGCATTGGATGCTCGGCTCACCTACAAGGAAGGTGTTAACACCATGTGCTTATTGGAGCCAAGTTAGGATGATCAACAAACAACTATCTACTACATCAATCGAGTGCTATCTCGGTAACAAGTATCTACTTTATGCATACATTTCTTGCATTCAACCTTTCGTAGGTTGCATCATGGCATGAATTTCTTTATTCGTTCTTGTGTTATTTGTTTCCTTCCTCAAAGTATTCGAACGATGATGTCTTATTGCTAGTTGGGATGTCTTTGATGTTTATAAGTTGGAAGTTCATATTGCACAATAAGAAAATATTAGGCCATGTGCTATGCTTTCAAGCAAAGATCTTATTGGTATATTTATGACTTCCTTTTGGATATCTTGTTTGTTCCTTCTTGTAACCATTTCGTGTGTACATCTTTCTTTATGGATATATATCATCATGATTTTCTTCTACCTAGAATATTTTACACATGAGAGAAGTTACATCTCTAGTTGATATCCTCTTTTCTTTCACGTCCACCGTTGCATTTCTTTTTTCAGTTTTTGGTGGCTTCATGAAAGGATTTGTCTTGAGTGCGGATATTTTATCCTTGCATCTTGATGCACTCGTTGGTGGTGAAGATTATTTTTCCTCATACATGTCTTGACAAGGGTGTTGACATTTTGGTTGGTATCCCTCTCTTGACAAGTTTATTATTTCCTTTCTTCACCATGGGTTGTCACAAGTGTTGGTTCTCAATTTGTTTATTAGTAGGCTTGTGAACCTATTTGCTAGTAGTGTGTGTGTGGGAAGGATATGTCTTGCACTTTGTTATTATTTCTTCAAGACTATATTGATGAGTAATGCTCATCCTCACCTTAGTCTTCTCAAGTGCCTTGCCATGACTCACACACATCATTTTGGTTGAGCCTACTATTAAGTTGCCTCTTTTACATGTTGCTCAACCATATATTTTGTGCAAGTGATATACTTATTGTCTCATCTATTTCTTTGCACTTTTTGTGTGCTTTTATTAATTTTTGGGGAGCAACAATCCTATTTTGTGCACTTTTATCAAATACAAAAAAAAAGTTCTTATTAGTGCACAAATCATGGGGAGCTTCTCTAGTTTTGATAAAACACACTATTGTCCTTATCATAATATATTTTATTCATGTGGTTCGAAGGACCATATGATTGCTTGTTCCTATTGGTATCTTTTGATTGTGTGCTTCTCTCGTTTGTATGTCTTTGTGACATACATCCTTCTTGCAATCTTTGGATCCTCGATATAGCTTGTTTTCCTCCAACGTTTATCATTGTATTTGTGTATTTCTTTGCACTATTGTTGAGAAGTACACACTTTTTGGAGGACCACCTACTATATTGGCTTTCTAAACTTTTTGTCCATTTTGGCAATCCATGCCAATGGGGGAGAAGTTTAGAGAGTTTAGTTTGGTGATGCATAGAGGGTTTTGCTTTTATTGCTTAAGCATTTACATCTTGTATGCATGCATTATAGCTTTGTATGTGTGCGCTTGATTATGCTTATTTCCTTATATAAACTCTCTTATACTGATTGTCATCAATTACCAAAATGGGGGAGATTGTTAGAGCATATTTCTCCATATGTGGTTTTGGTAATTGATGACAATCCCTATGGACTAATGGTTGCCTTAAGTTATATTCGAAGGACTTGTCCATATGCACTTCTTGAAGTCCATCTGTTGGTGTCAAGGAGTTTATATGATGACCAAGGTGGTATTCAAGGTACTATCCAAAGATTGGTCATAAAGATACAAGGTTGATCAAGACTAACCAAAGAGTAAATCAAGATGATCAACACACAAAGTGTACAAGATGTACCGAGAAGGACCAAGTGATCCCATGGTATAGTAAGTATTGTCCATAACGCTTTTGTGTACTAACCCATGGTCCTTGTGAGAGTTCTATGTGGGGTTAGGTGTGTCTCCATGGGTTTGCATCAAGAGGACGATCTCATTCAACCTATGAAGGATGACATCAAGTCGTGATCGTCATCAAGATTGTGGTGTGCAAGTTCAAGTGGAGCATCACGAAGATATCATGCTTGAAGCTTGCCGTCCATTGTGGTGGCAATGGACTTGTGAAGATGTGCTGAAGAGTGGCTCACCCATAGTGAGTATGGGGGAGAAATCAACTAGCCTTCGTCAAACCAAGGCAATCAAGAAAGGTGGTCCATCTTGAGAAAGCCAAGATCATCATCATCTAGCTCAAGAGGACTAGGTGCAAGGTATAGGTTTGGACTTGATAGGTTTTCTACTTTAGGATAGATTGTCGTACTGCCAAGGGGGGCTCTCAAGTGAGTAGCTTGATCGTATCGTTCGTTGAGAGCTCAAACCATGTGCATTCCTTGCATCATATTTCTTGGCTCTTGTTTGGTGTTTCTCTTTGTGAGTTTTAGAGCTTATGACCATCTTCATGACAAGCTCGAGTTCATTGAAAATGGAGTCCATATGCATCTTCTATGATGTTTTTGATGTTCGAAGTTTTTGCCGGTTCTCCATTCATAGAGGTCTCACTTCTCTATATAATTGGCATTTTGTAACATAATTTTCTTAATATTTTATGTCGCTGTTGGATAGCTCTTGTCGTTGTGAATTCAACAAGCTTGAGTTTGCTCGATTCGGAGTTCATATGCTAAAGTTAGAGCAGTTTCAGTATCCAGCGTAGTACCGCTCCTGGTGCCAGTGGTAGTACCGCCCCCGGAGTGGTAGTAATTTTTTACTACCGCTCCCGGGCGGTAGTACCGCTCCCTCAGACGTTCTGGGAGCGGTAGTACCGCTCCGAGCAGCGGTAGTAATGCTCTAGTCGGGCTGTGAGTGGGGGTAACGGTTGGATTCGTTCCCCCACTATATAAAGGAGGTCTTCTTCCCCATTGGACCTTATCTATCCGTTGAGCTCATGTTCTTCCCCCATTGTTGACCTTTTTAGAGCTTGCTAACTCTCAATCCCTCCAATGGTTCTTGCTAGTTCTTGAGGGAAAAGAGAGAGGAGAACTAGATCCACATCTCCACCAATCACTTTCTCCTCTATGTGAGGGGAACCCCTTGGATCTTGATCCTGGAGTTCTTTGTGAGCTCCTTGTTCTTCCTCTCATATTTCTCCATAGCTTTTGTTGTTGTGGAGAGATTTGAGTGTGAGGGACTTGACACTTCGTGTGTTCTTGCCATTACATTAGTTGCATCGGTTTGAGTTCTCCGCACTGATATGTGGAAGTGAGAAGTTGATAAGCTTTTTACCCTTGGGTACTTGGTACCCCTAGAAGCTTGGTGGTGCCTCGGAGCTCAATCATTGTGGTGTAAAGCTCCGGGCAAGCGTCGGGGTCTCCAATTAAGTTGTGGATATTGCCCCGAGCATTTGTGGTCACCTCGAAGCCATATGCCATTATGGTGAAGGTTCGTGGTCTTTTTGGGAGCCTCTGATTAATATGTGGAGATTGCCCCAACCTTGTTTGTACGGGTTCGGTGACCGCCCTCAAGGGTCCCTTAGTGGAATCACGACATCTAGCGTTGTGCGAGGGCGTGAGGAGATTACGCTGGACTTAGTGGCATCATGGGGAGCATTGTGTCTCCACACCGCTCCAAACGGAGATTAGCATCCGCAAGGGTGTGAACTTCGGGATACATCGCCGTCTCTGCGTGCCTCGGTTATCTCTTACCTGAACCCTTACTTATGCACTTTACTTTGTGATAGCCATATTGTTTCTTGTCATATATCTTGCTATCACTTAGTTGTTTATCTTGCTTAGCATAAGTTGTTGGTGCACATAGGTGAGCCTAGTTGTTTTAGGTTTTGTGCTTGACAAATTAAACGTTAGTTTTATTCCGCATTTGTTCAAGCCTAAAACGAAATTATTTTAAAGCGCCTATTCACCCCCTCTAGGCCACATCCACGTCCTTTCAACAATGTCATCTATATATAAGTATATTAACTTAGGAGTCAAGCAAGAATACTTGATCATAGGTCATATTCATCATTTAAGCACAAGTGGGGTTGCCACTTTTATATAAAGCTTTCAGTGTGTGTACACCTTAAGAGATGCTTTAACTCAAATCTTAGAGTAAAGCTCCCCCTTGATGTGTCATACCCCTGATAGGGATAAACTAACCTTGGGTTTTGTCGTACAAGACTTCATGTAGGTGTAGTAGTGGTGGATGCTCACTGCCGATGAAGATCATCTTGAGTTGGGAGCAGTTCTTGTTGTTCCTTACTCTTCTTACCTACATGGGTTAGTACCATTCACAAGGAACAAATACAAGGATATCTATGGATATGGAATGAAGTTCATATGAGATGATGTCCATTGATAAATTAATTACCTTATCCCTTGCTTACCTTTGAGGGAATGTGTGACTCCTTGAGCTAATGCATAAGGTTGGGGTTGATTTCAACTACTTCTTTCCAAAATGAATAAGAGTGAATTTCATTGGCGGAGTCGCCCCTCAAGAAATTCTCTAGTTCTTATTCTTGGGGACCCGTTCTTATTCTTGGGGACCCGCATCAACTTGATGGGGATCCTTGGAGTTGAGGTAGCACTTTATGAAGTAGAGCTAGTAGTGGACTTGGGAATCCACTTGACCATGGCTTGGTGATACGTCCCAAACGTATCTATAATTTCTGCTTGTTCCATGATCTTTTGGGTGACATTGTTATATGTTTTGCTACAGTTTTATCTCATTTTACACATATTTGGACTAACCTACTAACTCAGTGCACCCAGTGCCAATTTCTATCTACTGATGTCTATTTTGCAGGGGCTTTTACCAAATTTTCCGAAACCCAAAAAATTCCAGAAAAAATATATAAAAAATCAGCGAAACAGAAGCTTCCCGATCACCGAAGGAGGGCCAGAGGGGGGCCAGGGGCCTCCCAGGCGGCCTGCTGGTGCGGCCAGACCCTAGGTCACGCCAGGAGGTTGCCTGGGTGGGTCCCACCTCCTCCGGTGCCCTCCTTTTGCCTATATTTAGAGTCCCGAGAGGAAACCCTCGCGGACTTTCTGGAATCGCGAGTTTCTCCATCGTTCCGCCGTCGTAGCACTTCAGAGATCGGGAGCGCCAGGAGACCTCTTCCCGGCACCCTGTCGGAGGGAGGATTGACATCCGGGAGCTTATCCACCGCCATGGATGCTTCTCGGACGTGTTGTGAGTAGTCCTCCTTGGACCATGAGTCCATCACCAGTAGCTATGTGATGTCTTCTCTCCAATCTTGTGCTTCAATGGTTAGTCCTTGTGAGCTGCCCTACATGATCAAGGAATCTATGTAATTCTCTTGCTATTGCTATGCTCGTTTTGTTGGGATCCGATGGATTATGAGATTATGTTCAGATTGTTATGAGTTATATATTTGATTATCATTTTATGTTATGTTCCTTAGTGATTCATGCATGTTCTCCGTTGCTTTTTATTGCTTTGGTCAAGTAGTAGATTGTAACTCCAAGAGGGAGCATTAAGCATGATTGTGGGTTCATGTCCCTCGATGTCCAACTTGAGTGACAAAAACATGAGACTAGGGCATGTTCTTGTTGCCACCAGGGGGAAAACAACGATGCTTGTGACAACGGTTGCAAGGATTGTTTACCTTACGCATGGTTCGTTAATGTAGTTGTCCGTTGCTTTGATTTTACACTTTGGGTGGGGCTCGCAACTTAATACCGGAGAGATGTTCTGGATAGATATCTCAAAGTGGATGGTTAGTAAGTACATGCTGGTGAATAAACGGTCTACTTGTCTTGGCATACCGCCCATTAATATTGAACCTCTAACTATCAAGTAGCATAATGAGCATTGCGGTGCGATCATAATTCTGTCAATTGCCCAACTGTGATTTGGTTACCCTAGCATAGTTGTTTATCGTCTTTTGGGAGAGAGACATCACTAGTGAACATCATGTGATTCCGGTCCATATCACCATCATTGCTTACACCTCTATCATTTACCGCTTTCATTTACTTTTCCGTCGCAATCACTATTACTTTCCCGCTTGTGTTTTGATCCTTTGCAAACTACAAGGCCGGAGAGATTGACAACCTCTGTGTACTTGTTGGGAGCAAAGTTATTTGTTGTGTGTGCAGTTTCACGTCTTCTGCTAGCGCAGGGTGGAAGACACCTACTTGTTGAGCCTAGGAGTCCTCTTGGTTCGATAAACGTTACAGTCTCCGTGTAAGGGAAATCTGTTGCTGACTACATCTCCACCTTCCACTTGGGGTAACCAATGAGGGGCGAGAAGTATATCCATCAACTCGTCATCAAGCAAATTTTTGGCGCCGTTGCCGGGGTCTCCAGTCTTCAAGATAGGGGAGTTGCACGCTATCTTTTACCTTTTCTTTTTAGTCTTGTTAGTTTGCTTGTTAGTTTTTTCTTTAGAGTCTTATACCAAAAACCACAAAAAGTTAGTTGCTTTGTTCTTGCTTGTTACCGCTGCTATGGGTTCCACCGAGAACACTGAGTTGTGTGACTTCACTAGTGAGGCTTATGGAAAACTAAACTCTTAGTTCACTGCTTGGGGAAGGCCGCTTTACCACACCCATTGTAGAGAAGTCTCCTCCACCTACTGAATGTATCCCATTCAAAATACCACTTGGGATAATTGAAATAATTAGGAATGATTGTTATGCAGGAGATGTAACAGTTAATCCTAGTATTCATTTGTTGAAACTTACAGAACTTTGTGAGTTGTTTAAGATTTCAGGTTTGACAAGTGTCACACCCTATTTTCACCACAAGTATTTTATGTTGCAAAAATCAGAGCTTGTTAAAACCTTTTCAAATAATGATGTGAGTGCAATGTGAACCCTTGTATGAGTGAATGCTTGCTTGTCTGATGACTTAATCCCATGAAAACTTATTATTTTTCTTTCTTCAAAACCCCTTTTTCCTTTATATCAAGATCACCTTCACCATGTTGGGATACACTACTAGCTCATGAAGCCAAGTGGCACTTCCAACCAAAGTTGGTGATCTGATCCAAATATTATTTCCATTCATTAAAAACATTAATTGGTGATTTAAAATATTATTTTCCTATTTTATATCTATGTCTGTTTCTAAGGCCAGTAATGATATTCCCACAAGGAAAATTGCTTTCCTGCCTTAGAAAATTCTGAGTAAATTCATGGAAGCTTAGAAGGACATATATTTTTCATATATAAGATTTTAAACCCTATTTTATATTAATATTATTTGAGTAAAACCCTGAAAACCATTTCTGTCTGTTTTAGCTTTTTGAGATGTTTCCAAAGGAAATTATCTCAATAAATTCCCATAAAATTACAGGAGCCCTCCCAAGCCATATTAGGTGCTCACCTAAAATCTCACCTTGATCCAAGGTGGGGAAATGCACCTAATGAGCCCAAAACCCTCTTTGTCCAGAGAAGAGTTGGAACAACTCAACATTGCAAAGATTCTCCAATGGAGCTGAAACTTTGGAGAGGTGTTTGACACCCCAAATGAGGACTCCACACAAAAGATGGGATTTGTGAGACTCTGTTTGGCCACGCTTCCTTTGTAAAGGACAGTACTGGTCATTTTGAGGCATTTTCAAGTTTACAAAGCCAAACTGGTTCAATGGAGCTCAAATTTGGTGAAACCCCATGTTTTACCCCAAGACCAAACCTGTTAAGTTTCATTTCCAGTGGTGGAGTGGAAGCACCCCAAGTCACTGTCGAACACCTACTGACAGGAAGGTAAAAACCCTACTAGCCACTATTTTACCCAATGTCAAGACCCCAAACTTGGTGAGTTAGGGCCCCAGAACACCCTGAGCACCCAGTCAATCAGCCCCTCCCCAACTCCAAGCACAAGTGACAAGAACTCCAATTTGAGCCGCAGGGCAGTACTGGCAACACTAGTGTTCCTTGCTCCCTTGACTAGCTCGGGCTCCCACTAAACCACAACGGCTAGGCACAATCCCAGCAACACTCAGGACATGGAGGACACGCCCAAGTGCCCCAGAGCGAGCCAGCATGCCGTGGCATGCCAAAACTGCGCTCTGGGCGCATTGTAGAGAGCCTCCAGCAAGGGGACGACGCTCCGGCCAGTCCCGACCTCCCCAGTTATGTCCAAACGCTCCCCCGACAACCATTCAGTGCAAAGCTACCCCAGGGACCCTCTCCCCCTCGCGCAAGAGCTCAGGCGACGCGTGCCCGTGCACGCCCGACGCGGCCGATCATGCACGGTCGCTGCGGCTCGACCCCACTCGCTTTCCCTCTGCGGCCGATGCACTAGGAGGTCCTAAACCACGTCCCGAACCCGTGGTTTCGCGGCCAGCACCTCACTGTGCTCGCACGCGCGCCACGGTGAGTCACCGGCGCGCCCGAGTCTGGTCACCGTCGATGGCCTATAAATAGGTCCCCCCGGCACCCCAGCACCCTCCAAGAAGCTTCAGCACAACCAGTAGACACCCCCTAGCCACCCAATCGAGCTCGCAGAGCCCCGGTGCTCGAGATTGACCGAGGCCCCTCCGCCTCGGAGCTCCGGTCGATCTCCGGCTACACGTCGGCTCCTGCGCTGCCCGACCTCCCATTACACTCCCCTTGACACCAGGAACATTTCCCCCAACTTTCCCGAGCGAATCCATGCCCCTAGCCACTAGTTCAACACCAACCCGAAACCCTTCCGCCACGGTCACCTCGTCGCCGGCGACCCAGACCACCTCCGGTGACGTCCCGACCACGAGCAGGTAGGCGGAGGCACGAGGGACCCGTTCCCGCTCCTAGACTGGCCTGAGGACAACGGCAACCTCGTCGGCGTCCATCTCCACCTCTCTGGTTGGAGGTAGGAGAAGGACCCGACAGGTGCAGTCCACCTGTCGGTGTCCTGGGGCAGCCAGCGCGGCAGCCGCTGACGCTGACCCCAGGGGCCCGCAGGTCAGGTTTGAACCTGGCCCGCGCGCGCCTGGTGGCCAAGTCTGCTGGCTGGGCCGACTGGATCCAACCCCCTGGCCTTTTTCCTTTTGTTTTAATCCAGTAACATAAATGATTTTTATAAAAATATTTAGCCAGTAGAAAAATATGATTCTTCCACCAGTAATTTTCTAAAAATGAGTAATATTTGATTCTGTAATGTTTGACATTTATCAAAAACAGAAACTATTTTGATATAATAAAATGATATTAAAAAGCACTTGTTTGCTTCTGTTTGCTTTTAAATAAATATGCTTAGCTAATAAAAACTATAGGAAACATTTTCCAAAATAATAAACTAAATTTATTCAAACTTTGCAACATTTTTAAAAAGCACTTTGTGATCTGTTTTAGTGAGAGCTATTATTTATTTATTCCTCTCTCGATGGTAGAGTTACCGAGTGATGGAGGATCCGGAGCGGAAGACCTCGAAGACCCCGGATACCTAGCTGACCAAGGCAAGCAGCCCTTTGACCATGACTTAAGCATATGAAATGATGCACGCTAGTATAGCAAGTACTTTTCGTTGCATGAAATCACAGTGCCGGTTCATCATTGATGTGATGGTACCGAAGGCTTCATCGAAGCACTTGCATCATAGTAATGATATTCACATGGCTCCTCGGAGCACAAACATGATGAGCTGACCCTACTGTCTATGAGGATCATGCTACTTTCATGTTGATTAGTAAAGTTATAAGATCATTGCACTGAGCTTGACCCTACCCCGTGAGGGTCATGTTATTACCATGTTGACAAGTAATGATAAAGCATATTATCACAAGCATGATGATGAGTTAATCAAAGAGTTTATGAAAACCCCGTCGGGTGCCACTAATGCCCGAGGGTGATGATGAGTTGGTGATCACTTTTGGTGAAGTGATGCACCGGTGTTTTTGTGTGAGTATGGTTTCGGAAATGGGATTAGATTTATGATGTGTCGACCGTCCCAACCTTACCAGTACGACCACGATACCCCTTTATGGGACGGGGCTTTGTTGATTACTCTGGTTGGTACTAGCAAAGAGCCACATTACTAGTGGCGGGAGTGATCGGTGTCACTCTCGTGATGGGGTCGTGCCAGGTAGGACTACTATGCCATTATTATGAGTTCCAGGCACACCGTTGGTCCCTGCATGGTTGATACGGTCCAGAGTCGGTGCTCGTAAGACGTACAACATGTGGGCTGGGTACCAATCGAGTGGACCTCTTTGTCTAGTATCGTCACGGGAAAGATGATGATCGGGTATTTACCTCGGGTATATGTGATATACCGCGAGTCGTGGATGACACGGAAGATTCCTGTTTCTCATGGGTCCAGCGTACTACCTCTGCAGAGTGTAAACTATTCGAATAGCCGTGTCCACGGTCAAGGACAGTTGGGTGGTGCTGCTTAAACTACGTCCAGCATTTCCGCATAAACCAAGAGTGTGTGTGTATGGTATTAAAAAGGTGTTGTTATAATCATGATAAAATATGACCAAGTTCGGTGACTTGGCATATAGGGTAAACCCGGATGGTTTAGCCCTCATTAATACATTGAGATTATGACAAGTCCGATGACTTGGCATATAGGGTGAACCCGGTGTGTTCAACCCTTGTCAGATATATTGATATCTGTAACTTGTTCTTAAAAAGTAATTCTTTAACTTGTTGCATATACCTGATCATTCCACCAAATTGCATTCCACTAAAGATGCATGTTACTGTTATCTTTCGCTATAAATGTTCATATCATGGGCTGTTTGCGAGTACATTCAAAGTACTCATTGGCTTGCCACTGGTTATATCATTGACCAGACATGGAAGGACCGGAGTTTGGCGATGAGTACGCCGTCGGAGACGAACCTGCGATCTAGGACGCTTCCAAGTCAGAATGCCTGTCGGTGTAGGCTTGATGGCATGGGCACCGCTTAGCCCTTACGAGTTTCCGCTACTCGATGTATCTGTTTAATTTGGCCTTAGGCCTCGCTCTTGAACCCGACCTTCTGGTCGTTTGATGTAATAATTTCGGTACTTGGATGTAAGACTCTATTATTCAGTATCTGTGTTCAGTGAACATTGATCCTTGGGGTCACTGGGCACGGCGAACTCGACTTGCTAGTCGGGGTCCCCACTTAACTGGTATCAGAGCCATCCTGACTACAGGAAGCCTTAGATAGCATGGACGTTAGCCGAGAACGTTAGAACGCCAGCCTTGCACAAGACTTTTGCGCATACAACCTTCTGACTTCTCTCCTATGCCTTGTAGATGGCTGCCGTACCTGAGACGCTTCTGGAGACCGGCTTTCCACTACTTTTGGTGGATTGTCTCGAGAAGTGCCACGTATGTCGCACACCCATCTTCCTCTACCACAAGCACTGGGTCAACGCCGACACTAAGGAATATCACGTGGACGTGATAGTGAAGGCTAATGACTCCCCGTCTAGTTGGTTCTTCGAAGGACCACAGATGGGAGAACTGATGTTGGCAGTGGAGATGGCTGCACGAGAGGCGCTCGTGCAACTCCGCAGCATCCTCCCCGAGATGGCTAATGAGCCTGTCACTCGTCACCTACCTTTCATTAAGGAAGGAGTGGATGGGAGTTGGACACTCACCCCAGCCACGGAGGATGGGATGCCATTAAGGTTTCAGACCTACTTCAATATCTCGTCGGACACCCTGACGCACTTCCTAGTTAAGGAATCAGTCAAGCTTCGCCAAGAGCTGCACCTAGTCAAGGGCCTGCTCCACACTGAGAAGATGCAGATCCATAAGCTAAAGAAGGCAGGCGCACCTGAAGGGAGGACAGCTGTTGCCACTAGGGGTGGCGTGTTACCCATCCAGGCAGTCCCTCTTCGGAGTCGCCGCCTGACAGCGGAAGAGTACACTAAGATCTTCGCCGCCTCGCCTAAGAGACGCCTGATGTGCGGATTCTTTCTTCCACTCCTATAAAGGAGGAAGATGTTGATGAAGATGAGGATCCTGTTGAGTCCGCCTTGAGACCGAGCAGTCCGCCGCGTAGGATTTAGCATAGGCAATTAGGAGTACCCCGAGCATAGGGTATCCATGTATCCGTTTCTAATTTGCGTATGTGTGCATGATGTAAGTCACATATTGCCTTAGGCAGCCTGTAAGTGACTACATCACCTAGTTTTTATGAATGCAATTTCCAGTTTGTCAAAAACTTTGGTTTTGAAAACTTGGCACATGCATGTATTGGACCCCCTCTTACTAGGAGCGAATCCTTGTATTCCCGAGCAAGGTGGCATTTTGACCTGTTTGTTTCTATGAAAGGATGGTGAACGCAACCCGCAACAACACCTTCGGCAACCCCGGCGCTGGCTCCTCAGGGACGCCGCAGGGAACCGAAGGAGAAGCTCACGCTGGAGGTCACCACGAGCAGCCTAGAGACCTTCTGCCACCACCTCCTCCTGAGAACTTGACGATGGCTCAGTTCCTTCAAGCTCTTCGGGAGGAGCATCAAGCCAGCAATGCCGCTATTCAGCAGCTGACTCAAGTCTTGGTGGACAACCCGCCGCGGAATGTGAATGGCGGTGGTCGCTCTACTCTTTCTGAGTTCATGCGGACTACACCCCCCATATTCACGGAGTCGATGGAACCACTGGACGCCGATGACTGGATTCGCACCATTGAAGACCTCCTTACGTTGGTCAAGTGCACCGACGATCATGAGAAGGTCCTTTATGCTTCTCACTGTCTCGGAGGCACTGCCAGGGCATGGTGGGATGGATTCCAGATCATGCGGGCAGGGAAAGTCATCACTTGGGTGATGTTCAAGGAAGGATTTCGCGCGGCTCATATTCCACCTGGACTGATGACCATTAAGAATCGGGAATTCCGAGCCTTAAGGCAGGGCAGTGGAACTGTTAAGGAGTACCTATAGAAGTTTAACCTCTTGTCGAGGTATGCGCCCGAAGATGTTAACACTGAGGCCGCTAAGGTGGAACGCTTCATGGAAGGGTTACATCAGTCCCTGCAATACCAGCTGGTGGTTTGCGACTGCCAGACTTTCAGCGAGCTGGTTAACAAGGCGCTTATGCTGGAAGACAAGTGTCGTGCGATGGACGACATCCGCAAGCGCAAACTGATAGGCAGTGGGGGACCCAGTAACGCAAGACCAAGACCATGGCAGTCAGCACCTGCAAGACCCAACTTTCAACAGCAGCAGTACAAGTATCCGGTGTTCCGCCAGAATTATCAGCCTCAGGAGCAAGCCAAGCCAGCGGTCAACCCGCCGAACAACGGTGGAATCAAGACCAACCCTCCGGGGCAAGTCACCTGCTTTGGGTGTGGTCAGACCGGGCACTATTCCAGGCAGTGCCCCAACAAGAAGCCCGACGCACCGCGTCCCAATGCACCCAACCCCGGTCAAGGTGCACCAGGAAGGAACCAGGCCCCCCGCAACCAGCAGTTCAATGGCAGGGGCCGGATCAATCACATCACTACAGAGGAGGCGCACGAAGACCCGGACTGCATTCTGGGTACGTTCCTCGTGAGCTCAACTCCAGCAACAGTGTTGTTTGATTGTGGTGCCTCGCATTCTTTTGTTACTCAAGGGTTTGCAGATAAGTGTGGCTTAAAACCCACTCTACTCCGTGGGCAGATGGCAATTCAAACCCCGGGAGCAGTATTGCGAACCAACCTAGGGTGTAGAAGGGTCGAGATAGTTATCAATGGGACGAGCTTCTTGGCAGACCTCATTGTGCTTAAATCGCAAGGTGTAGAAGTAATCCTCAGCATGGATTGGTTGGCCAAGCACCAGAGTCTTTTGGACTGTGCCAACAGGGCTATTACAATGACAAGCAACCAAGGGGTCAATGTCAAGTTTGTCTCTGAGCCAGTATCGGCTCAAGTGCCTCGAGTCAACAGTCTATCCGAGGTAGAACTTGATCAAGTGCCTATAGTTTGTGAATACCCGGATGTCTTTCCTGACGAGCTACTCGGAATGCCTCCTGACCGAGACATCGAGTTCCTCATTGGGCTCATGCCCGGATCAAGGCCTATATATAAAAAGCCTTACAGGATGGGTTCCAAAGAGCTGGCAGAGCTGAAGAAGCAGCTGGATGAGCAACTCAGGAAAGGGTTCATCCGTCCGAGTGCATCACCTTGGGGATCACCTGTTCTATTTGTTTCAAAGAAGGATGGTACCATTCGACTCTGCGTCGATTACCATTCTCTTAATGAAGTCAAAATTGAGAACAAGTACCCGCTCCCCAAGATCGAAGACCTGTTTGACCAGTTAAACGGGGCCAAGGTATTTTCCAAAATCGATCTTTGATCGGGATACTACTAGTTGAAGATCCGACCTAAAGATATACCCAAGACTGCATTCGTGACCCGGTACGGTCTATATGAATGCACGGTCATGCCCTTCGGTTTGACTAATGCCCCAGCCTACTTCATGTACCTGATGAACAAGGTCTTCATGGAATATTTGGACAAGTTTGTCGTCGTGTTCATTGATGACATATTAATCTTCTCCAAGTCCGAAGAGGAGCATGAGCAACACCTGAGGCTAGTTCTGGGAAACCTTCGAGAGCACCAACTTTAGGCCAAATTCAGCAAGTGTCAGTTCTGGCTGAACGAAGTTGGATTTCTGGGTCATACCCTGACGGCACGCGGTTTGGCCGTAGATCAGTCCAAGATTACTACAGTGACCAACTGGGAATCACCAAAGGACGTGAAGGATGCCAGGAGTTTCCTCAGGCTCGCGGGATACTACCGCAAGTTCGTAGAAGGATTCTCCAGCATCGTTCGACCTATGACTCAGCTCTTGAGGAAAGGTCGGAAGTTCGAATGGACACCGGCGTGTGAAGCAAGCTTCCAGGAGCTGAAGAAGAGGCTAACTACCGCCTCGATATTGGCTACCCCAGACATCAACAAGGAATTCGTGATATATTGTGATGCCTCTGGAACCGGGCTCGGTGGAGTCCTGATGCAAGATGGCAGGGTCGTGGCGTACTTGTCACGGCAACTGCGACCGCATGAGGAGAACTACGCCACCCATGATCTCGAGCTAGCAGCTGTAGTGCATGCTGTGAAGACGTGGCGACATTACCTTCTGGGGAAGCGATGTGAGATATATACAGACCACAAAAGTCTGAAATATATCTTCACTCAGAGGGAGCTGAATATGAGGCAGCGGAGATGGCTTGAGTTAATCAAGGATTACGACCTCAGCATTCAGTATCATCCCGGCAAGGCGAACGTGGTAGCCGATGCCTTAAGCCGGAAGGCAGGCTCCTTGAATGTCACGCTCAAGGAAAGGTTACCCGTCTTGTATGAAGAGATGGAAGACTTCGGGCTTGAGATAGTCGAACTAGGGTACTTGGCCAACCTCGAGGTCAAGCCTACTCTGGCAGACGACATCAAGGAAGCCCAGAAGGGGCACAAGAGTATCGAAGGCCTCAAGAGGAAGGTGCGAGAAGGCAAAGCCCCAGGATTCTCGATTGATGAGCAAGGAGTACTGTGGTACGGGAAGCGCTTGTGCGTGCCTAACAAGGCCGAACTTAAGGACTTGATCCTGCAAGAGGCTCATGACACACCGTACTCTATCCATCCAGGTGGTACCAAGATGTACCAAGACATCCGAGAACGATTCTGGTGGCATGGCATGAAGAGAGAAATTGGCTCCTATGTCGCTAAATGCGATGTATGCCAGCGAGTCAAGGCTGAACACCAGGGACCTGCTGGATTGCTGCAACCTCTTCAAGTGCCAGAATGGAAGTGGGATAAAGTCGGCATGGACTTCATCATCGGGTTGCCCCGGTCGAATAAGGGTCATAACTCCATTTGGGTCATAGTCGATCATTTGACCAAGGTGGCCCATTTCATCCCCGTTAACACCACCTACGATGGCAGCGAGCTGGCCAGTCTGTACATTCATCGAGTGGTGAGTCTCCATGGAGTTCCCAAAGAGACCGTGTCCGACCGCGGCACGCAATTCACCTCAAGATTCTGGAAGAAGTTTCAAGAAGCCCTCGGAACCAAACTCTCCTTCAGTACGGCTTTCCACCCGCAGACAGGCGGACAGACCGAGAGGGTGAACCAGATACTTGAGGACATGCTCCGCGCTTGTGTTTTGGCTCACGGTGCCAAGTGGGAAGACTGCCTGCCGTTTGCTGAGTTTTCTTACAACAACAGCTACCAGTCCAGTCTTCAGATGGCCCCATTCGAAGCGTTATATGGGCGGAAGTGCCGCACCCCGCTCAATTGGTCCGAAACCGGTGAAGGACTAGTTTTCGGACCAGAAGCACTGCAGGAAGCAGGGGACAAGGTTCAGCTTGTCCGAGAAAACTTGGAGGCATCTAAGTCAAGGCAGAAGAGCTATGCGAACCCTCGCCGCAGAAACGTGGAGTTTGTTCCCGGAGACCAAGTGTACTTGCGAGTCACGCCTCTCAAGGGGACCAAGCGTTTCCACGTCAAGGGGAAGCTAGCTCCAAGGTTCATTGGACCCTTCAAGATCACGGCAAGGCGCGGGGAAGTAGCTTATTAGTTGGAGCTACCTCCTGAGCTTTCGGGTGTGCACAACGTGTTTCACATGTCATAGCTTCGGAAGTGCTTGCAAGTGCCGAACCGTCCCGATCTTTACAAGGACATTGATCATCAAGCTATTGACCTTCAACCGGATCTTACCTACCGCGAGAGACCGATCCGCATTTTAGATGAAGCCGAGCGTTGCACCAGAAGCCGCACCATCAAGTTTTTCAAGGTTCAGTGGAGCAACCATACCGAAGCAGAAGCCACATGGGAACGTGAAGACTATCTCCGATCAGAATTTCCCAAGCTATTTAACGCTTAGCTTAGGAATCTCGGGGACGAGATTCTTGTAAGAGGGATAGGTCTATCACACCCTGTTTTTCACCACAAGTATTTTATGTTGCAAAAATCAGAGCTTGTTAAAACTTTTTCAAATAATGTTGTGAGTGCAATGTGAACCCTTGTATGAGTGAATGCTTGCTTGTCTGATGACTCAAACCCATGAAGACTTATTATTTTGCTTTCTTCAAAAACCCTTTTTCCTTTATATCAAGATCACCTTCACCATGTTGGGATACACTACTAGCTCATGAAGCCAAGTGGCACTTCCAACCAAAGTTGGTGATCTGATCCAAATATTATTTACATTCATTAAAAACATTAATTGGTGATTTAAAATATTATTTTCCGATTTTATATCTATGTTTGTTTCTAAGGCCAGTAATGATATTCCCACAAGGAAAATTGCTTTCCTGCCTTAGAAAATTCTGAGTAAATTCATGGAAGCTTAGAAGGACATATATTTTCCATATATAAGATTTTCAACCCTATTTTATATTAATATTATTTGAGTAAAACCCTGAAAACCATTTCTGTCTGTTTTAGCTTTTTGATATGTTTCCAAAGGAAATTATCTCAATAAATTCCCATAAAATTACAGGAGCCCTCCCAAGCCATATTAGGTGCTCACCTAAAATCGCACCTTGATCCAAGGTGGGGAAGTGCACCTAATGAGCCCAAAACCCTCTCTGTCCAGAGAAGAGTTGGAACAACTCTACATTGCAAAGTTTCTCCAATGGAGCTGAAACTTTGCAGAGGTGTTTGACACCCCAAATGAGGACTCCACACCAAAGATGGGATTTGTGAGACTCTGTTTGGCCACACTTCCTTTGTAAAGGACAATACTGGTCATTTTGAGGCATTTTCAAGTTTACAAAGCCAAACTGGTTGAATGGAGCTCAAATTTGGTGAAACCCCATGTTTTACCCCAAGACCAAACCTGTTAAGTTTCATTTCCAGTGGTGGAGTGGAAGCACCCCAAGTCACTGTCGAACACCTACCGACAGGAAGGTAAAAACCCTACTAGCCACTGTTTTACCCAATGTCAAGAGCCCAAAGTTGGTGAGTTAGGGCCCCAGAACACCCTGAGCACCCAGTCAATCAGCCCCTCCCCAACTCCAAGCACAAGTGACAAGAAATCCAATTTGAGCCACAGGGCAGTACTCACAACACTAGTGTTCTTTGCTCCCTTGACCAGCTCGGGCTCCCACTAAACCACAATGGCTAGGCACACTCCCAGCAACACTCAAGACATGGAGGACACGTCCCAAGTGCCCCAGAGCGAGCCAGCATGCCGTGGCATGCCAAAACTGTGCTTTGGGCGCGCTGTAGAGGGCCTCCAGCAAGGGGACGACGCTGCGACCGGTCCCGACCTCCCCAGTTATGTCCAAACGCTCCCCCGACAACCATTCAGTGCAAAGCTACCCCAGGGACCCTCTCCCCCTCGCGTAAGAGCTCAGGCAACGCGTGCCCGTGCGCGCCCGACGCGGCCGAGCATGCACGGTCGCTGCGGCTCGACCCCACTCGCTTTCCCTCTACGACCGATGCACCAGGAGGTCCTAAACCACGTCCCGAACCCGTGGTTTCACGGCCAGCACCTCACTGTGCTCGCACGCGCGCCACGGTGAGTCACCGGCGCTCCCGAGTCGGGTCACCGTCGATGGCCTATAAATAGGCCCCCCCTGCACCTAACACCCTCCGAGCAGCTTCAGCACAACCAGTAGACACCCCGTAGCCACCCAATCGAGCTCGTAGAGCCCCGGTGCTCAAGATCGACCGAGGCCCCTCCGCCTCGGAGCTTCGGTCGATCTCCGGCTACACGTCGGCTCCTACGCTGCCCGAACTCCCATTACACTCCCCTTGACACCAGGAACATTTCCCCCAACTTTCCAGAGCGAATCCATGCCCCTAGCCACTAGTTCAACACCAACCCGAAACCCTTCCGCCATGGTCACCTCGTCGCCGGCGACCCAGACCACCTCCTGTGACGTCCCGACCACGAGCAGGTCGGCGGAGGCACGAGAGACCTATTCCCGCTCCTAGACTAGCCTGAGGACAACGGCAGCCTCGCCGGTGTCCGTCTCCACCTCTCTGGCTGGAGGTAGGAGAAGGATCCGGCAGGTGGAGCCCACCTGTCGGTGTCCTGGGGAAGCCAGCACGCGCAGCCGATGACACTGACTCCAGGGGCCCGCAGGTCAGGTTTGAACCTGGCCGGCGCGCGCCTGGTGGCCAGGCCTGCTGGCTGGGCTGACTGGATCCAACCCCCTGGCTTTTTTCCTTTTGTTTTAATCCAGCAACTTAAATGATTTTTATAAAAGTATTTAGCCAGTAGAAAAATATGAGTCTTCCACGAGTAATTTTCTAAAAATGAGTAATATTTGATTCTGTAATGTTTGACATTTATCAAAAACAGAAACTATTTTGATATAATAAAATGATATTAAAAAGCACTTGTTTGCTTCTGTTTGCTTTTAAAAACTATAGGAAACATTTTCCAAAATAATAAACTGAATTTATTCAAACTTTGCAACATTTTTAAAAAGCACTTTGTGATCTGTTTTAGTGAGAGCTATTATTTATTTATTCCTTTCTCGATGGTAGAGTTACCGAGTGACGGAGGATCCGGAGCGGAAGACCTCGAAGACCCCGGATACCTAGCTAACCAAGGCAAGCAACCCTTTGACCATGACTTAAGCATATGAAATGATGCACGCTAGTATAGCAAGTACTTTTCGTTGCATGAAATCACAGTGCCGGTTCATCATTGATGTGATGGTACCGAAGGCTTCACCGAAGCACTTGCATGATAGTAATGATATTCACATGGCTCCTCGGAGCACAAACATGATGAGCTCACCCTACTGTCTATGAGGATCATGCTACTGTCATGTTGATTAGTAAAGTTATAAGATCATTGCACTGAGCTTGACCCTACCCCGTGAGGGTCATGTTATTACCATGTTGACAAGTAATGATAAAGCATATTATCACAAGCATGATGATGAGTTAATCAAAGAGTTTACAAAAACCCCGTCGGGTGCCACTAATGCCCGAGGGTGATGATGAGTTGGTGATCACTTTTGGTGAAGTGATGCACCGGTGTTTTTGTGTGAGTATGGTTTCGGAAATGGGATTAGATTTATGATGTGTCGACCGTCCCAACCTTACCAGTACGACCACGATACCCCTTTATGGGACGGGGCTTTGTTGATTACTCTAGTCGGTACTAGCAAAGAGCCACATTACTAGTGGCGGGAGTGATCGGTGTCACTCTCGTGATGGGGTCGTGCCAGGTAGGACGACTATGCCATTATTATGAGTTCCAGGCACACCGTTGGTCCCTGCATGGTTGATACGGTCGAGAGTCGGTGCTCGTAAGACATACAACATGTGGGCTGGGTACCAATCTAGTGGACCTCTTTGTCTAGTATCGTCAGGGGAAAGATGATGATCGGGTACTTACCTCGGGTATACCGCGAGTCGTGGATGACACGAAAGTTTCCCGTTTCTCGTGGGTCCAGCGTACTACCTCTGCAGAGTGTAAACTATTCGAATAGCCGTGTCCACGGTCAAGGACAGTTGGGTGGTGCTGCTTAAACTACGTCCAACGTTTCCGCATAAACTAGGAGTGTGTGTGTATGGTATTAAAAAGGTGTTGTTATAATCATGATAAAATATGACCAAGTTCGGTGACTTGGCATATAGGGTAAACCCGGATGGTTTAGCCCTCATTAATACATTGAGATTATGACAAGTCCGATGACTTGGCATATAGGGTGAACCCGGTGTGTTCAACCCTTGTCAGATATATTGATATCTGTAACTTGTTCTTAAAAAGTAATTCTTTAACTTGTTGCATATACCTGATCATTCCACCAAATTGCATTCCACTAAAGATGCATGTTACTGTTATCTTTCGCTATAAATGTTCATATCATGGGCTGTTTGCGAGTACATTCAAAGTACTCATTGGCTTGCCACTGGTTATATCATTGACCAGACATGGAAGGACCGGAGTTTGGCGATGAGTACGCCGTCGGAGACGAACCTGCGATCTAGGACGCTTCCAAGTCAGAATGCCTGTCGGTGTAGGCTTGATGGCATGGGCACCGCTTAGCCCTTACGAGTTTCGGCTACTCGATGTATCTGTTTAATTTGGTCTTAGGACTCGCTCTTGAACCCGACCTTCTGGTCGTTTGATGTAATAATTTTGGTACTTGGATGTAAGACTCTATTATTCAGTATCCGTGTTCAGTGAACATTGATCCTTGGGGTCACTGGGCACGGCGAACTCGACTTGCTAGTCGGGGTCTCCACAACAAGAGATGGAGTCATGAGGATATTATTTGCCTTGTCGCTGAAAGGAAAAGCATTGGAATGGTATAGGCTACTAGATGATTCTCACCTATGGGATTGGGAAGAGATTCAGTCTCTCTTTTACTCCAAGTTCTTGTGTATCATGGTAACAATGATTTATGTGATACTTATATTGTTGAGTTTATTCATGATCCCACTGAAAATTATTATGTGAAGGGAACATATGCTTATAGATATTTCAGTAATGTCAAGTTCCCTCTCTTTATGTTGAAGGTTTTGAAGCTGTACTTGTTTTGCCTTCCTATGATTATTGCTTTGTGCTTCAATGAATTACTCTATTGCAATATTCCTATGCATAGGAATCAAGTTAGACTTAAATGTGTTTTGTATTTGCTTCTTGATGTCTCTTTTGTTCTACAACTCTTATTCCTACGAGAGCATCATTAAAATCTTAAGCCTACCTTTATGGCTATAAAGAAAGAGCTCTAGGGAGACAAGTCTTGTTATCTTTACTTTGAATTTGTTTTTACTTTAAGTTTTAGTGTTATTGATGCTTGTTACTACTGTATCAACATCATTGTATCTTTATTTTTAAGCTTTGTGCCAAGTTATAGCCTCCGATTGCAAGAAAGTTCAAAAAGTGTGACATGCTGTCCAGAAACAGATTCTGTCTGCTTGACGGAACAATTCGCCAAAAATCACCAGATCATCTTTTTGATCTGAATTGTTTTTACATCATGCACTATATAATTTCCTTTCTGGCATCTGTTCTAAGTTTTTTGATTTGAGTTGCAGAAGTGCCCCGAATAAATTATTTACTACGTGCTGTTCTGTTTTTCACAGATTTTGCGATGTTTTGCGTTTCCATTGTTTTGCAAATCCTAAGCTTGCTTTCTATTTGCAAAAGTCTTTTGTAAATCATGAGAAGCATTAGATTTTCATGAAAATCTTTATTTCCAGCAGGTAATGAATTCTTTTTATTAAGGGTACTAACCACTCTAATAAGCTTATGATGAGTTTCGTATGAAGGGAGTTTTCAAGTATGCGACGGGAGAGATGATGAAAGAAGATGCAGGAGTGTCAAGCGCTCAAAATTGGGGATGCCCTCATGCACCCCCAATAAATATTCAAAGGAGACTCAAGCGTCTAAGCATGGGGATGCCCCCAAGCATCCCCTTCTCTATCAACAATCATCAGTTTGTCCATCTTGATGCTATATTTTTATCACTTCATATGATATGTGCTATGCTTGGAGCGTCTTGCTCTTTACTTTTTAGTTTGTTTTAGTATTGCTTGCTGTTCATAACAAGTCGGAACCTAGTGTACCTTGTTTGGGAGACACACACGCTCCATTCCACTCTAGAAGACAACATAGGTTTTCATGCTTATTCTTTTTGTGTGTTCTTCATCTTTTTGTAGTTACTGTCATGCTTAGATCTTAGTTTTCATGCTTATCTTTTTAAGAGCTTTTATTTAGGTTGCATTTGGAACTTTCTTTAGTTATCATGCTTATCTTGTTTAGAGAGTTGGTTCGTTGCACTGAGCTGTGTGTCTTGCATGAGTAGGTAATTGAGGTTGCTATTTAAGTATAGTAGCAACTTGCAATAGTTTTGAGGTATTGATTTGGATTATGTTTGGACTATTGGTGCCAAGAGCTTGAGCCTATTAGTGATAGGTGTCATATTTTGGGAAATTCGTTTGTTTTTTAAAAACTAAAAATTAGTTGAGAACTCTAGCTACTAAATTGATCGCTAACCTCTGGAGGGGTTGGAATATATAGAGTACCCTCACGTTACCATGAGTCGAGGATGCGCAAGGATAACCAAACCCCCAAACAATCCTCCTCGGGGTACTTGTCTCTTTGTGAATTTCCTAACTAGATAGAGAGTTACCGATAATAAGTGTATGAGTTCTTCGGACTAATGTGAGTATTTGCTAGCCTCTTCGGTACCGTGCATTGCCCTTTCTCACATTGAGAGTTGGTGCAAAATCCGCCGGTGCATCCAAACCCATGACATGATAAGCTCTGTCATACATACGCCTCATTATATCTTTCCTCAAAACAACCACCATACCTACCTATTAAGGCATTCCCATAGCCTTTCCGAGATACATTGACATGCAACGTCCACCATCTCATGACTTGATCTTCATGTCATACATGCTTTTGCTTGATCATAGAGCCACATGATAGTTGGGCCTTGCCCTTATTACTGCTACATGATGCGCTAGTATCATTGCGTATCCTGCTACACTAGCAAAGACATACATTTGCATACATCATGATAGTTTTCACTTGTCTTTATGTTGACTACTTCTTATGAAGTGTGATGATTTTTCTTTTATTCATGTAAAACATAGAGTGTTGCCCTTAAGAGAGGAAAAGATCCCAAAGAGGACAAAACAAAAGATCCCAAAGAGGACAAATGACAGATAAAAAGAAAGAGCCAAAGAGGCCACAAAAAATAGAAAAAAGAGAAAAAGAAAAAGAAAAAAAAGAAATAAAAAGTGAGAAGGGGGCAACACTACTATTCCTTTTGAAAGATCCACACTCGTACTCCATTACTACATTTGTACAACATAGAGATTATCATTCATGCATAACTATGTGGGGACCCTTTCGCTATAGAACTTGGTTTGCATATTCCAATGATGATCCTCCTCAAATGAGCTCTAGGTCTTCATGAGCAAACAAGTTGGATGCACCCCCACTATTTCCATTGGAGAGCTTACCTTAGCTCATATGTGCATCCGTTACATGGCAATCCCTACTCCTCACATCATATCTATCATTTGGCTTTCTCTTGCCTATAGTTGTCCTCATTAATGTGAGCCTTTCACACCCTTTTTGTCTTCCTTCCCCATAATTATTCTATTCAAGTTTTTGACAACTTTACCTTTGGTAAAGTTCTTATTGTCTTTTCTGAAATGATGGTCAGGATCCAGGAACTGTCTATGCAAGTCAAGGCAAGAATACTTCCGACCCTCCTGCAACCAATGAAACTGAAGACCTGCCTTGTATGTGGGGCACGAGAACCTTCCATGCACACACCATCCAGAGAATAACGCATACGTCAATAAATCATGCATAGAGTACATGTACCACACATGCATTTTGAAGTTTTCTTTTCTAGCGGCATCGTATGTCTTGACCCCATTATCCCAAGCTTCTTGCAATTCATCCTTAAGCGGCTGCATGTACACATTCATATTCTTCCCCGGATAATTGGGCCCTGGAATTATCAATGTCAGAAATATGTTCTTTCTTTGCATAATCTGCCCGGGGGGGGGGGGGATTGAGTGGAATGACAAATACACGCCAACAACTGTATTGGGTTGCTGTCATGCCGAAGGGATTAAAACCATCCGTGGCGATGCAGACTCGAGGATTCCTTGGATCTGCCGCTTTATCCTGATGCAGTCCATCAAAATGTTTCCATGCTTCCCCATCCGATGTGTGTGCCACCATATTATTCCCATCCGCATCTAGTTCGGTTCTTTTGCCCATTTTGTGCGATGTCATTTATCTGACTGTCTCTTCGACCATGAAAAGACGTTGAGGCCCTTGGTATGATTGGCATATACCGAAGAACACTAACTGCAATTTTGGTCTACCTCTTCTCACCCATACCGTTGTCTACCACAAGATACCTGTAAGACTCGCAATTGGGACAATAGTCCAAGTGTCCATACTCCTTCCTAAATAAGACACATCCTTTCTCACATGCATCTATCTTCTCATAGGGCATCTTAAGTACATGAAGTATTTTGTCCGACTGGTACAAGTTTGCAGGCATGGCATGGCCTTTGGGTAGAAAGCGTCCAAATAGTGTCATCATCGCGTCGTAGCATTCTCTTCCCAAGTTGAACTGAGCCTTCAGAGCCATTACTTGTGCAATGACATCCAGCTGACAAAGCTCAGTGTGCTCGTGGAGAGGACGTTTTGAAGACTCCAACATTTCATAGAAGGCCTTTGCAGATTCCTCCATTCTCATCTTTCGAATCCTGAGCATCATTAAAGTCTTGCACCATGTCTTCGATCCTCGTACCATGCTCGTCGGTGCGACGACGAACCACCTCAACTCTGGTGCGTTGTATAGACTCACCATGAAATGTCCAAACCGTATAATTAGGCTTAAACCCCCTCCTCTTCAAGTGTTTAATCATTACAGCCTCTGTCCTCTTTTTATAGTTGTCGCATCCAGGACAAGGGCACCAGTTTGTTTCCTGGCCATTTGCAAATGCAGCTTTCACAAACTCCTTTGTTTTTAGAAACCATTCTTTCGTCATCTCTTCTTGACTAGGGTGACCGGTGTACATCCATGCACAATCCCTCATCTTGCCTAGCTACAAAACACACAAGAAATATATTTATATGTAATTCAGCATATATATTCATCAATTAATCAAGTTCGCCAGTTTTATTACGTCCATGCAACCTACACGCTAATAGGTAAAGATCGGTCCTAATCCCACTCGAGTATGTGTAGATTGGTTTCATTTTCCCATGCTCTTCTCCGGATCCAACGCAAAATTTCGGCAATACCTCCCCGCCGTTCTCCTGATACACGTCTTCGCAATAAAAGAGAGGATGTGTATCCGGAGAACATCAGGGAGGCACTGACGAAATTATGCATCGGATCCGGAACAAAGCATATGGGAAAACGAACCCAATCTACACATACTCGGGATGTCCATGGATAACGTTGGACAATTCGGAAGAATCACGGTTATAAATATATGCAAATGCATGCATATTTATAACGGTAACCCTTTCGAACGGGAGACACATACTGGTCATGCATACTCATAAATTAATTTAATTACCTATATCTAGCAAGTTTCATCCGAAGACCGACCCACAACAAATGAAGGGGCGAGGAGGAGATGACATTTGTACTGACCCACGAATGCAGGGGCGGAGCTTGTAGAACGCACGGGGAGGTCTTCGCACAACAGATCTCACATCGACGAGACAACTGTCACGTGTAAATCCACCCGATCAACACAAATATTTTGTGTTCATTAATAAAATCGAAAAATATACGACCTAACACAAATATATGACCTAAAAAACGAGCCGGAAAGGTTTCGGGCTTTTTGCAAAGGCGAATCCATAAAAGGTGACCCTTGCAAATGGTCCTTAAGTGCTAGTTGGAAGAGGGACGAAAATTGTGTGATGGTAATAATTTTTTTGTGATTTCTACTCTTATTCCTTCATATTGTTTGTCATGATAATAAACTTCAGATTTTGTGCCTTTTTTGCTGCAGGTTGTGAAGCATCAAACCGAGCACATTTGTAGTTCAACAGGTGGAAAAGTGACAAGTATGACAACTCAATCTTGGGTGGCTGGTAGGGCAGCGGCTATGTTGAAGAAATATCCAACCATTGGTGCTGTGAAGATACAAAAATACTTGCAAGAGGAACATCATGTCACACTTGACTATCACACGGTGTGGAAAGGCAAGCAAAGGGCAACAACTAGCATATATGGGAGTTGGGAAGGAAGTTTTCGGATGTTGCACAACTACAAGGCTGAGATAGAATTGCGGTCTCCGGGGAGTACTGTTGAGATTGATACCACCACAATTGAAGGTCAAGTACATTTCAGCAAGATATTTATTGCTTTCAAGCCTTGCATAGATGGTTTTGTGAATGGATGTAGGTCATATATTAGCATAGATTCAACTCACTTAACAGGAAAGTGGAATGGTCAGCTAGTTGTAGTCACCGCTTTGGACGGTCATAGTTGGATGTTTCCGGTGGCGTATGGCTTTATTGAGTGTGAAAATGGGGACAACTGGGTTGGTTAGTGAATCAAGTGAAGAAGGCAATAGGGGACCCACCGGTATTGGCTGTTTGTACTGATGCTTGCAAGGGTCTTGAAAATGGTGTTAAAAAGGTATTTCCTCAAGCTGAGCAGCGTGAGTGCTTTAGGCATATATGGCACAATTTTCAGAAATATTTTCATGGTGACGTATTTGGACGATTGTGGCCTGGTGCTAGGGCATATGGGTCGGATGAATATAACCATCACATGGCTAAGGTGTTTGCAACATCTGATAAGGTGTTCCTTACCTTAGGGATTACCACAATCTGCTCTAGATGAGGTGCATGTTCAACCCGGACATCAAGTGTGACTATACAAACAACAATCTTCCTGAGTGCTTTAATGCTTGGGTGCGGGATATCAAGGACTTTCGTATTGTTCAGCTAGCTGACAAGATAAGAGAGATGATTATGGACCTATTTAGAAAGATAAGAATGATTGGGGAAATATTTTATGGGAAAATTATGCCATTTGTCATACACCAATTGTTCAAGCAATGGTGGGAAGGTGGATCAAGGAAGGGGACTTTGAACAAATGCAAAAAATGTGGAGAGGTAGGACATAGAGAAGCTGGTTGTCCTACAAATGGAACAAAGAAAAGGTAAAAAATACTTGCTTTTGTCTAGTTCTAACACCATAGTTGTTTTACATGAACCTGTTCTAATTGCTTCTTCTCATAGGAAAAGGCGGGGTAAAAAGAATGCATCTCCATGGTTCGATGTCTCGGTTAGCAATGCAGTCCCATCTACACCAACTAAGAGCAACATTGCTTCCACAAGTAGCAACCCTAAACATTGCTTCGAAATCTCCCAACTAACCTAATAAACCAAGCTAACTAAGGGCATGTACAATGGAGGCATCACCTTCGTACTGCCTCACCTTTTCCACCTAGATAAATTTAAATAAAGCTATAGTGTGTGCCACAATCACTCAACGGAGGTTAGTTTCTTGATGTCATCATATTTTTTTCTCTCACTCACCACACAACGCATGCAACCTCCACTTCATGCAAAACAGTGCATCACCATGGTGTGGTCCTAGACAAAGCATAGATCTGAAGCTCACACTGCATCGCCTCAGGGTCTGCCTGGTAGCTTTTGTCAGGGAGGAGGCGATCTCTTCTGCAGGAGTCCGTTTCCCTCTACAAGCAACACATTCATCGGAGGTGGCATTTGGCAAGGTGATGTGGCGCATGGGGCACCGGTCCAGCGTGGCCCGTTGGTCATGCCCTAACTAACCTAACATATAAGCTAGTTGAAAACGTACCTAACTAAAAAACTAACTAATCTAATAAAATCTTCCACAAGTAGCAGTCCCTGGCATCATGTTTTCCTAATAAACTAAAAACTAACCTAACTAATTTAACATAAATAAAAAAGGAATAAATAAATAAAAATAGGGGCGGCCGGCCGGCAGGGGCGGCTGGGGCGTCGTGGGCGGCTGGTGGCGGGGACGATGGGGCGTTGGGGGCGGCGGGGCACCGGGGCGGCGGGGAAGACGGGCGCAACAATGGCTGTGGTGCGGCGGTGCGATGGGGGCGGTGGGCGCGTTGGGGGTGGCGGGGCGTCGGGGGCCGTGGGGTGACAACGATGGTGGCCGCGGGGGTGGCGGCGGTGGGCGTCGGGGAGAGAGGGGAGTGGGAGTGGGAGTTTGTGAATGAGAGAGAGGGGTCGGGGTGGGGGCGGGACAGCTGTTAGTACCCGTTAGTGCATTGCCATCTGCTGGCGGATGGCAAAGAGGCTAGCCTCTTTGCCGTCGGCTTCAGGACTCTTTGTCGTCCGCTAGTAGACGGCAAAGAAGACGCCAAATTTAACCTACCCACCCCGCGGTCAGGTGGGGCCCAACTGTCGCTTTGCCGTCTGCTGTGCGGCTCTTTATCGTCTGCTTTATGGGAGCTCATGGCAAAGACCATCTGTGCCAACTGTCAGTTCTTTGTCGTCCGCTTTATGGCAGCTGATGGCAAAGACTCTCTTTGCCATCCGCGAGCCCACGACAAAGATCTCACAGACGGCAAATAACTGAATTCTAGTAGTGTATGGTTGTCCTCATTAATTGATGTGAGCCTTTAACACCTTTTTTGTCTTCCTTCCCCATCATTATTCTATTTTCCATCCTAAGTGCCAACATATCTTGCTTACGCTCATCCATTGCATGAGTGCTCAAAGTCGAAAGGGAGAGGATCATTTTGACTTGTGCCTGACTAGTGGTCTGGGGATGAGTCAAAATAAGATTCCGAAGGAGACCAAGTGTGAAATTTTAGTAGCTTGAGTTATAAATTAAAAAAATATATTATCTCAACCCATCTCCCACTTCTTGCACGCAAACACCATTTGGAGACATTCGAGTCACGGACAGCGAGAGCTCTTGCACCTTTATGTTCTTACTTTGCTAAATTCAATACTTGATATAGACTCTTTCTTGTTATTGTCTTGACTTGACTTGCATATCTCACTTGCTTTACTTTGAAGTTATTATATGTGTGTTAGCATGTCACCACAAGAATTATTGTGTTATCATTTATCTACTCGAGGACGAGCAGAAATTAAGCTTGGGGATGTTGATACGTCCCAAACGTATCTATAATTTCTTCTTGTTCCATGATCTTTTGGGTGACATTTTTATATGTTTTGCTACACTTTTATATCATTTTACCCATATTTGGACTAACCTACTAACCCAGTGAACCTAGTGCCAGGTTTTGTTTGCTGATGTCTATTTTACATGGGCTTTTAACCAATTTTTCGAAGCCTGAAAAATTCCAGAAATGTTTTTAAAAAATCAACGAAACAAAAGCTTTGAGATCACCAAAGGAGGGCCAGAGGGGGGCCAGGGGCCTCCCAGGCGGCCAGCTGGCGCGGCCAGGCCCTAGGCCGCGCCAGGAGGTCGCTTGGGTGGGTCCCACCTCCTCCGGTGCCCTCCTTTGGCCTATATTCAGAGTCCCGAGAGGAAACCCTCGCAGACTTTCTAGAATCGTGAATTTCTCCATCGTTCCGCCGCCGCAGCGCTTCTGAGATCGGGAGCATCATGAGACCTCTTCCCGGCACCCTGCCGGAGGGAGGGTTAACCTCCGAGAACTTCTCCACCGCCATGGACGCTTCCCGGACGTGCCGTGAGTAGTCCTCCTTGGACCATGAGTCCATGACCAGTAGCTATGTGATGTCTTCTATCCAATCTTGTGCTTCAATGGTTAGTCCTTGTGAGCTACCCTACATGATCAAGGCATCTATGTAATTCTCTTGCTATTGGTATGCTTGGTTTGTTGGGATCCGATGGATTATGAGATTATGTTCAGATTGTTATGAGTTATATATTTGATTATCCTTTTATATTATGTTCCTTAGTGATTCATGCATGTTCTCCGTTTCTTTTTATTGCTTTGGCCAAGTAGTAGATTGTAACTCCAAGAGGGAGCGTTATGCATGATTGTGGGTTCATGTCCCTCGATGTCTATCTTGAGTGATAGAAACATGAGACTAGGTGATGTGCTTGTGGCCACCAGGGGGAAAACAATGGTGCTTGTGACCATGGTTGCAAGGATTGTTTACCTTAAGCATAGTTCGTTAATGCAGTTGTCCGTTGCTTTGAGTTTACACTTTGGGTGGGGCTCACAACTTAATACCAGAGAGATGTTTTGGATAGATATCTCAAGGTGGATGATTAGTAAGTAGATGCTGATGAATAAATGGTCTACTTGTCTTGGCATACCGCCCATTACTATTGAAACTCTAACTATCAAGTAGCATAATTAGCATTGCGGTGCGATCACAATTATGTCAATTGCCCAACTATGATTTGTTTACCATAGCATAGTTGTTTATCGTCTTTTGGGAGAGAGACATCACTAGTGAACATCATGTGACTCCGGTCCATATCACCATCATTGCTTACACCTCCATCATTTACCGCTTTCATTTACCTTTACGTTGCAATCACTATTACTTTCCGCTTGTGTTTTGATCCTTTGCAAACTACAAGACCAGAGAGATTGACAACCTCTCTATACTCATTGGGATAATTTTTTTTTGTTTTGTGTGCAGGTCCACGTCTTCTGCTAGCGCCAGGGTGGAAGACACCTACTTGTTGAGCCTAGGAGTCCTCTTGGTTTGATAAACCTTACAGTCTACATGTAAGGGAAATTTGTTGCTGACTACATCTCCACCTTCCACTTGGGGTAACCAACAAGGGGCGAGAAGTATATCCATGAACTCGTCATCACTTGGGTTTCTTCCTCCATTGAGTCAATCTCTTCTTGAAGCTTGTCCTTACCCTTGTGGTCTTGTGGTGGAAGGTCACCTTGAGAGCTTGTTCCCTTGGGGAGAGTAAGATCATACTTCTCCTTTTGGGGAACAAACTTCCGGTTGGGGTATTGACCTTCTTCCCATTCAACTCCATTCACGTTGAAGTAGCCAATGCCTTGTTTCTTCCGAAGTCCTCCTTGCTTTCGTACAATTTCCTCGCATTGCTTACTTCTGGCAAGACTCTTGGAAACACTCCTCTCTATAATCCTTTCAATAAATCATTTCCTTGCTCAAGTGTAACTTGGCTAAGAGCATCATTAGTGGAATCAAGAGAGCCGCCACCAACAACATCATTTGGTTTGAAATTAGTATTGTTGTTACTAGATGAAGAAACTTTCTTGCCTTCATTACTAGTGTGCTTTCATTTAACTTGTGAAACAAAAGTAGATAAGAGTAATCGTTTGGCTAGATAAGAACTCTTTTCCAATATTATCATTGATTGCTTTTAGAAACTCGTGTTCTTGCTCTAAATTTAGTTTCTCGAAGCATAGCTTCTCATGAGTTCTTGCAAGCTCTCTATAATCTTCTAGAGTAGATTCATGGGCTAATTTAAGAGTGTTTAATTCTTTAGTTAGACGTTCAATCTCCCTCTTATCGTCATCACACGACTTATCTTTAATAGCATGATTATCATCAAGTTCATTTTCATTTATATCACTAGTTTTATCAAAGAACAAGTCATAACCTCCAACTAAGTCATCCTCATCACTATTAAAATCAAAGTACTTAGGGTGTGATACCTTGGGGCCTTTAGGCATGATGCAGTTTCCAGTCCCTTCATTTGGTGAATCAAATATGTCATAGGAGTTGGAGGATATGAGTGCAAGGCCGACAACACCTTCATCTTGACTATAGTCGGAGTTGGACTGATAGCTTCTCAGATTGGTTGTAAGACTCGGAGCTCGATAACCATTCACCAACATGAGCTTGATGTCTTCTTCTTGAGTGGCTCTTGGTGTACTTGTCCTTCTTCTCCGTTTCCATGCTTCTCCGGAAGGATCTTTGTTCATAACGATCTTCTCTACTCTTTCTTTCTCTTCGAGGTGACTCTTCACTTGAGCTTCATCTTCTAGGTGACTCTTCTCTTCTTTTGTGGGTGGGGGGGGGGGGCGAGCACTAATTGGAGTAGTGTCCGGGCCTTCCATGATTGTATCACTTTCGGTTACGACATGATTGGATCTTCTCTTTTTTGCCTCTACTCTTGTAGAACTTGTTGAATTTATTGATCATGAGGCTTATCTCTTCATTAGTAACAAGGTTGTCATTTCAAATAGCGGGAGAATCACTTGATGCTCTGTAAGCACCGCTTGAATTGTTGTGCAACTCTTCTTTGTCCTTGAGTGACATTTCATGTGTGACAGTCCTTCCAATGAATTTTGTTGGCTTGAGATCTTTATAGTTTGGCATCATTTGGAATAATGTGCAAACAGTTTTGTACTTTCCATCCAACGCTCTAAGTATCTTCTTGATGATGAATTTGTGAGTCATCTCTTTGCATCCTAAGCCGACAATCTCATTTATGATGAGAGAAAGCCTAAAGTACATCTCAGCAACTCCTTCACCCTCCTTCATCTTGAACTTGTCAAGCTAACTTTGTAGCACATCCAACTTAGATTCCCTGACGAATTTAGTACCTTCGTGCATATCAATCAAAGTGTCCCAAGTTTGCTTGGCATTCTCAAGACAACTAATCTTGTTGAACTCTTCACGGCATAGGAAATTGAACAGAATGTCACATGCTTGAGCATTGTATTGCAACATCTTCAATTCTCCCACAGTTGCTTCACGATCCGGTTCCTTTCCATCACCAAAGAATTCACCTTGCAAACCAACATGAACAACAACCCAAACGGCAGGGTTAAGACCAACAATATGCATTTTCATTTTAGGATTCCAACTAGCAAAGTTTTTACCAACAAATATGGACCTTTATAGTTATAATTTTCCTCACAACATGCCATACTCTCCTAGGTTGTGAAACCAAAGCAATGGAGACCAAAGCTCTCATACCACTTGTAGGATTCAAAGTATGTCTAGAGGGGGTGATTAGACTACTTGACCAAATAAAAACTTACCCTTTTCCCAATTTAAGTTTTGGGCAAGTATTAGCAGTTGTTGTATATCAAGCTCACCCTACACATGCATGTCTGAGAGTATAGAAGCGAAAAGTAATGACATGCACATATAAGTAGAGGGTAGGGATAGGAAGATGAAATGCAAAGGTTGACACGGCGATTTTTGGCGTGGTTCCGGTAGGTGGTGCTATCGTACGTCCATGTTGATGTAGACATCAACCCACGATGGGTAACAGCCGCAAGAGTCCACGCATGTCTCAACCCATGGAGGGTCCATAGAGAAGCAACCTTGTCTATTCGATCATGGCTTACATCCACAAAGGACTAACCTCACTCGGGGTAGATCTTCACGAAGTAGGCGATCTCCTTGCCCTTACAAACTTATTGGTTCAAATCCACAACAGGAAGTAGGAGGATCCCAAATGACACCTAACCAATCTAGGAGGCACCACCCTCCAAAAGGTAATAAATGCGGTAGAATGATGAACCCCTTGCTCTTGTGCTTCAAAAGATACTATCCTCAACACTCAATCACTCTCTCACAGATTTGGCATGGGTAGAAGAGATTGATTGGGTGGAAAGCAACTTGGGGAGGTTAGAGATCAAGTTTGAAATGGATGGATTGGAATATATTGATCTCAACACATGAGTAGGTGGCTATCTCTTAGAAAAATTGATATGACAAGTGTATGTGTGTTCTGAGTGCTTACTATGCGAATGAGAGGTGGTGGATGGGTATATATAGGCATCTCCCTAAACGAACTATTACAATATCATTGCCCAACTCGATGAAAGCAAAGTGAATCTCGGTGGCACTGATTTGCACAAAATGTGGAAACTTTTGAATTCTCGGTGAGACCAATCGAGTAATCTCGGTGGTACCAATATGGTGACCTAGGGAAGTTTCCAAATCTCGGTGAGACCGATTCCAAGACTCGGAAATTCTGGTTCTTGAAAATGATATACCAGAAACTTGGTCACTGGTTTTCGGTGGATCGAATGGAATGTTGGTGGTACCAAGATTCTAGGGTATGGCAAAGGTTCTGTCTAGCGGAAAATCGATAGGGTCGAATGGAAAAACTTGGTGGCACCGATTTTGATGTTTAGGCTTTGGACATCGAACTTTTGTGGGAGTATTTCACGAGTATTTTTGGTGACTATTTCCAAGCACTTGAGCAACGAGATCATCATAGTCACCTCATCCCCTTTTAATAGTATTGGTTTTCCTATGGACTCAAATGTGATTTCCCAGAAATATAAAATGCAGAGTCTTGTAGATTGAAGCGTGGCCAATCCTATTCCTTTCCTTGTATCCAGGGGTTCTCCTCACGATCGTCTAGCAAATGCATCTTTGAAATTTTCTAAAATATACTTGGATAAGATCATTAGTTCAATGACACATATGTTGTGGTAATTACCAAAACCACCTTAGGGAGAAGTTGTGCTTTGAGGAGCAACCATATATTTTTCTCCTCTTCTAGCGGATTCACGAGCTCTCACTGCATCTGGGCTTGCATACTGCTTTCTCACATTCTTCCTCTTGGAAGTTGGATCATCTAGTATGAATTCTTCATCCTATTCATCTTAATTGTGCTTCTTCCTTGCCCTGGTGGGTGCCTTGGGCAAGCCATGAGAACTGGGGGTGCCTGGGTCTGACAAACTCCTCTCAGGACTAGTGCGTGAATCAACTTCCACACTCTGCTTGCTGCATGCATTCTGGCTGTCTTAAGAACCTGACATACTGATAGTCTGACCATGTGAATAGATATAGAGGAGTAGGAAAAGACGATAATCATAAAACATAAACCTTTTGAAAAAATATGAACTCAATATCCCAGTCTTAAGTTTCTGATAAGTGGGTTTCAGGTCCACGGAGTTTAAGTTTTCGGAGTCTCTGAGACAGACTATCTATTAAACACAGACTTGGTCACCCTTTTTGGTTTCACCAAAAAGATAAACTCGGTCTTACCGAGAACAGTTCTCAGAAACCCTAGACTCCGAATCGATGACATCAATTTGTACCAACTCGGTGACTCCGATACACACATAACGAAGACCTAAACCTAAAAAAATCTTGTTCAACTAATATGATCGATTGTTTTTTGGATAGAAGCACTCCAAATTGTGGTAAGATGATGATTTGAATCTATTGCACAAGAATTAGATTTTGAGCGCAAAAGGGGTCGAAATCATACCCTAACTTGGTGTTGGTTCCGCTACGACAACAACGGCGGGGAGATTATGGTCGATAGTGAGGAACTCCTACGGCGAGGGCGCACACGAGATTAAGGGTGACATCCGGAGACTCGAGCGCGGCAGTAGAGGGGTGCGAAAAGACGAAGAGTTGAAGGAATTTTTAATCTCGGGTCCGTGGGATTATATACCCGCCTACTGTTGGTGACATCGATTCTACAATTTTCGTGCCACCAAGATTCTTAACTGCTAGGGGGCAGGGAAACCCAGTGAGTCCGAGATTTAAAAATCCATGGTACCGAGGTTCAAGAACCAAATCAACCCTGGTGCTTCGATGGGACCAAGTTTGTGGAGTTGGTCACATTGAGTGGCACATGGGAGGTTTTGGAAGTCAACTCTTGTCCATTTGGAACTTTGAGTGATCCTCACACAAAGGGTCTGAAAAGTGCTTGCTCAAAATTTGTGATGAAGCATGAATAGATTTTGAGATGAGGAAGTATAGATATCTAGAGAGGAGTACTTAGGAATTCTAGTATATCGAATTGTCCAAAGAAAATGAAAAACCAAATAAGAACAATTGGATATCCTCGAATGAGCAAAATATGCATACCAACATGCTCACACAATAAGATGTCAAATGAAAGATGGCAAATATGCACAACCACTCTAGTATCTACCAAGCATTTTGGCGATGACGAATTCATCTATATATGAGTATATTGACTTAGGAGCCAAGCAAGAATACTTGATCGTAGGTCATACTAATCGTTTAAGAACAAGTGGGATTGCCACTTCTACATAAAGCTTTCAATGTGTTCACATCTTTGAGAGATACTTTGACACAAGTCTTAGAGTAAAGCTCCCCCTTGATGCGACATCCCCCCTAAGAGGGACACACTAACCTTGGGTTTTGTCGTAGAGGATTTCTTGTAGGTGTAGTAGTGGTGGATGCTCATTATTTATGAAGATCATCTTGAGTTGGGAGCTATCCTTGTTGTTTCTTACTCTTCTCACCTACATGGGTTAGTCCCACACAAGGAACAAATACAATGATATCTATGGACATGGAGTGGAGTACATGATGTCCATTGATACATTAATTACCTTGTCCCTTGCTTACCTTTGAGGGAATGTGTGACTCCTGGAACTAATGCATAGGGTGGAGTTGATTGCAAATAGTTCTTGCTAAAATGAATAAGAGTGAATTTTGTTGGGGTAGTCACCCCTCAGGAACTTCTCTAGTTCTTCTTCTTAGGGACCCACATCAACCTGATGGGGACCCTTGCAGTTGAGGTAGCACTTGATGAAGTAGGGCTAGTGGTGGCCTTGGGAATCCACTTGACCTTGGCTTGTGATTCTTCTTCAAATGAATCAATCTCCTCTTGAAGCTTCTCCTTGCCCTTGAGCTTCTGGTCTTGTGGTGGAAGGTCATCTTGAGCATTTTTTTCCTTGGGCAGAGTAGGATCATACTTCTCCTTTTGGGTAACAAACTTCGGATTGGGGTATTGACCTTCTTGCCATTCAACTCCATTGGCATTGAAGTGTCCAATGCCTTGTTTCTTCCTATTTCCTCATTACTTGTGTACAATCTCCGCAGATTGCTTACTTGTAGCAATACTCTTGAAGCCACCTCTCTCTATAATTACTTTCAGTAAATTGTTTTCTTGCTCAAGTGTAACTTGGCTAAGAGAATCATTAGTTGAACCAATAGAGCTACTATCAATAACATCATTTGATTTAGCATTAATGTTGTTGTTACTAGATGAATAAATTTTCTTGCCTTTGTTACTAGTTTTCTTAAATTTGACTTGTGGAACACAAGTAGACAAGAGCAATCATTTGGATAGATAAGAGGAACTCTTATTTTGAATCATAATTGACCGCTTTAAGAAACTCATGCTCTTGCTCTAAATTTAGCTTCTCAAAACATAGCTTCTCATGAGTTCTTGCATGCTCTCTATGATCTTCTAGAGTAGATTGTTGTGCTAACTTAAGAGTGCTTAATTCTTTAGCCAGATGCTCAATCTCCTCCTTATCATCATCACACGATGATAATTGTGAACCGTGTTGGGTTTTCCCTGAAGAGGAATGGGTTATCGCAGCACAATGTGGGTAAGTATTTCCCTTAGTTATGAAACCAAGGTTTATCGAACCAATAGGGGCATCAACCACAACCGTGTTTAGCGGTTGCACACAAAAGAACAAAAAACTTTCATCCAACACGAGCAAGAGGGTTGTCAATCCTCTTGTTCTTGTTATTTACAAGCGAGTGAGGTGTGTAGATAATTGTAGATAGGAATATCAAATAAAACAAGTAAATGGCAGCAAGGTATTGAAGGTTTTATCAATATGTTGTGAATAGACCCTGGGGCCATAGTTTCCCTAATGGCATATCTCATGAAAAATAGCATGCGGTGGTTAAACAAATTACTGTTGGGAAATTGACAGAAAAGTTGATAGTTATATGATATTCACGGCAATGATCATGTGTATATAGGCATCACATACATAAACAAATAGTCCGACTCCTTCCTGCACCTATTACTATTACTCCACTCATCAACCGCTATCCAGCATGCATGTAGAGTATTAAGTAAAACATAGTAATGCATGGAGAACAATGACATGATGTAGACAAAGTAAACTAAAGGAATATGAATAAACCCCATCGTTTTATACTTAGTAGCAGAAATACAAAGACGCATCTTGTCCCCTATTGTCACTGGGATATAGAAATTCGCTAGGTTGAACCTACTACAATGCACCTCTCTCACCGAACAAATATAAATCTAGTCAGCCAAACTATTTCAATAGGTCGGAGAGAATTACGAATCTATCATAATCATGTACATAAGAATCATATAAGTATTCAGAGGAGACTCAAATATTTATCATGAATAATCTGAACATAAACCCACAATTCATCGGATCCCAATAAAGGCACCCACAAAAGGAATTACATCATGTGGATCAAAGTGAAGATGCCATGATCATTGTATTAATGATCAAAGAGAGAGATATTGCCATCTAGGTACTCGCTATGGACCCGTAGGTCTATGATGGACTTCTCACACATCATCATGAGGGCAGCAAGCTTGATGAAGAGGCCCTCCGTAATTGATCCTGCTCCGGCAGGGTGCCAGAACGGAGCTCCAAATGGCCTCCAGTTGGAACAGAGACTTTCGGCAGCGTAAAATGTGTTTCAGGACTCCTTCTAATGTTTAGGGTATATGCGAATTCATAAACCATAGAACAAAGTCGAGAGGGCCTCAAGGGGCCCACAAGCCAACATGGTGTAGCCCCCCGAGGCCGCATCAGGTTAGCTTGTGGGGCCTTCGTGTGGCCCCCAGCCTTCCTCCAATGCTGGTTGTTCTTCTTTTGTTCCAGAAAAAATCACCAAAAAGTTTCAAGTCAACTGGTCTTCATTTGGTATGGAAAACCTAAAAAGTGAAAAACATGCAGAAAACAACAACTAGCACTGGGAACTAGCTCAATAGGTTAGTGCTCAAAAATAATATAAATTGGTAAATATATACCCCAAAGTATTCTAGAATGATAATATATCAGCGTGGAATAATAAAAAATATAGTTACGTTGGAGACGTATCACACGACTTATCTTGACTAGCATGATAATCATCAAGTTCATCTTCATTGATACCACTAGTTTTATAAGAGAGCAAGTCATCATCTCCAAGTAAGTCATCCCCATCACTACAAAAGCCAAAGTATTCGGGGTGGGATACCTTGGTGCCTTTACCCATGAAGCAATTTCCAATCCCTTCATTTGGTGAATCAAATATGTCATAGGAATTGGAGGATATGAGTGCTAGTTCGGCAACACCTTCATCTTGACTATAGTCAGAGTTGGAGGGGTAGCTTCTCTTGGATTGGTTGTCGAATTCGGAGCCCAATACCCATTTACCAACATGAGCTTGATGTCTTCTTCTTAAGTGACTCTTTGTGTACTTGTCCTTTTTCTCCGATTCCTTGCTTCTCCAAGAGGGTCTTCATTCATAACGATCTTCTCTAATCATTCTCTCTCTTTGAGGTGACTCATTTATTGAGCTTCATCTTCTAGGTGACCCTTCTCTTCTTTTGTTGCGAGCCGAGCAATCGTTGGTGAATCAAATATGTCATAAGAGTTGGAGGATACGGGTGCAAGGCCGACAACACCTTAATCTTGACTATAGTCAAAGTTGGAGTGATAACTTCTCTCGGATTGGTTGTCGGACTCGGAGCCGGATACCCTTTCACCATCATGAGCTTGATGTCTTCTTCTTGAGTGGCTCTTCGTGTACTTGTCCTTCTTCTCCATTTCCTTGCTTCTCCGGGAGGATCTTTGTTCATAACGATCTTCTCTACTCCTTCTCTATTTTCGAGGTGACTCTTCTCTTGAGCTTCATCTTCTAGGTGACTCTTCTCTTCTGTTGTGGGGGGGGGGGGGGGGTCAAACACTCATTGGAGTAGTGCCTCGGCCTTCCGCAATAGTAACAATTTTGGTCACGACTAGATGAACGCTTCTCTTCATATCTTGAGTTGAAGCTTCTCTCTTTGCCTCTACTTTTGTAGAACCTATTGAATTTCTTGACCACGAGTCTTATATCTTCATTAGTGACAAGGTTGTCGTTTCAAATAGCGGGAGCATCACTTGAAGCTTTGTAAAGCACCACTTGACTTGTTGTGAAACTCTTCTTTGTCCTTGAGTGACATTTCATGAGCGACAATCTTTCTAATGACTTCTGTTGGCTTGAGATATTTGTAGTTTGGCATCATTTGGATAAATGTGCAGAAGGTGTCGTACTTTTCATCCAAGGATCTTCTTGATGATGAATTTATCGGTCATCTTTTCGCTTCCTAAGCCGACGGCCTCATTTGTGATGAGAGCAAGCCTAGAGTACATCTCAGCGACTCCTTCACCATCCTTCCTCTTGGACTTGTCAAGTTGACTTTGTAGCACATCCAACTTAGATTCTATGATGGATTCGGTACCTTCGTGAGTATTAACCAAAATATCCCAAATTTCCTTTGCATTCTCAAGATGGCTAATCTTGTTGAACTTTTCGGGGCATAGGTAGTTGAATAGGATGTCACATGCTTGAGCGTTGTATTGGAACATCTTCAATTTTTCCACAGTCGCTTCACGATTCGGTTCCATTCCATCACCAAGGAATTCACCTTACAAACTAACATGAACAACATCCCAAACGACGGGGTTATGACCAAGAATATGCATTTTCATTTTATGCTTCCAACAAGCAAAGTTTCTACCATCAAAGTAGGGACCTCTATGGTAGTAATTTCCCTCACTAGACACTAGACTCTTCTAGGTTGTGAAACTAATGCAATGGATACCAAAGATGTGATGCCACTTGTAGGATTTGAAGTCTGTCTAGATGGGGTGTTTAGACTATCTTGACCAAATAAAAACTTAGCCTTTTTCGAATTTTAGTTGTGGGCAAGTTTTAGCAATTGTAGCAAGTTAAGCATGCCCTACACATGCAAGTCTAAGAGTATAGCAGCAGAAAGTAAATACATGCACATGTAAATAGAGGGCAGGGATAGGAAGAGCAAATGCAAAGATTGACACGGAGATTTTTGGAGTGGTTCCCATAGGTGGTGTTATCGTACGTCCACGTTGATGGAGACTTCAACCCACGGAGGACATCGGTCGCGCGAGTCCATGGAGGGCTCAACCCACACAGGGTCCACGTTGAAGCAAACTTGTCTATTCCACCATGGCTTACGTACACAAAGTACTAGCCTCACTGAGGGTAGATCTTCACGAAGTAGTCGATCTCCTTGCCCTTACAAGCTTCTTGGTTCAACTCCACAACACGAAGCAGGAGGCTCCCAAGCAAAACCTGACTAATCTTATGTGGTAGTATGATGAACTCCTAGATCTCGTGCTTCAAAAGATAGTCTACTCAACACTCAATCACTATCTCATAGATTTGGCTTGGGTAGAAGAGATTGATTGGGTGGAAAGAAACTTGGGGACGCTAGAAATCGAGATTAATATGGTAGGAATGGAATATCTTGATCTCGACACATGAGTAGGTGTCTCTCTCTTAGAAAAATGGATGGGGCAAGTGTTGGTTTGTTCTGAGTGCTTCCTCTACGAATGAGAGGAAGTGGAGGGGTATATATAGGCATATCCAATAATCCAACCGTTACAACATTATTGCCCAACTTGGTGAAACCGATGTAAAACTCGATTGCACCGACTAGTGCAAAATGTGGCAACTTTTGGCGTTTCGATGAGACCAATATAAGAATCTTGGTGGGTGTGATTTTGGCTGGCCTAGGCAGTTCTGAAACTCAGTGGTACCGATTACCAAAAAACGTAAATTCTGATTCTTAGAAATAGGTATACAGAGAGTTGGTCATTTATTCTCGGTGAGACTGAAACCAAACATGGTGTCACCGAGATATTAGGGGTGGCATAGGATCTGTCTGAGGCAAAACTCGGTAGGGCGTAATGGTAATTGTTGGTGGCACTGAATTTTTGATTTTTAAGATTTTGGACACAATATTTGTGGGAGAATTACATGATTATTTTTGGTGGCTAATCTCTAAGCACTTGAGCAGCCACATCATCATAGTCACCTCATCCCCTTGTAATAGTATTGGTTTTTCTATGGACTCAAGTGTGATTTCTCACAATATATAAAATGTAGAGTCTTCAAGCTTGTTGCAAATAGATGTTCCTTGCATCTAGGGGTTCTCCTCACAATCCTTAGACAATGCATCATTGATCTTTTACTCAAATGTGCTAGATAGAATAATTAGTCCAATGACATATATGTTGTTATTAATTACAAAAAACACCTTAGGGAGAAGTTGTGCATTCATGCGACTGTTGTTTCGGGAATTAATGAGTGGGGGAGGGGACAAGCGGGACGTGCCAGGAGATCGATCAATGGCTAACCGCATGTAGATCCAACGACCAGCAAGGTGGCGTACATATAGTGCGTTTCGGTTGGTGGACCCCTAGGAGCCCCCTTCACTCGACCGATCTAGTGCGGGGCAGCCGCCGCCTCCTTCACTCGACGCGTGGCCTACTAGGCCACATACATCTTTGATATATCTGCGGAATAGTGGTGTTGTTGCAAAATAGTGGCAATGAACGATGACTACGCAAGTGCGCGAGCGGTCGAAGATGTCATAATTTTTGAAACATGGGTCAGACAATTACTGCTCAAGTGCGTGAGCGGTCTAAGATGCCGTAACTTTTGCAACTTGGCTCAGATAATTAGAGGTGACGAAGACACTATTGGAGTTTTGCAACAAGAGTTCTATTGTAGAAAATTAGAAAAAGAAGAGGTTGTACGACATTTGTCTTGTTGCAAAAAATAAAAAAGAGGAAGTTTTGCAACAAAGATCTTGTTGCAGAAATACTTTAACAAGAGTCTTGTTGTAGAAAAGATAGGAAATGCTATAGAAAACTCCATCAGTAGATCAACTGACTCACGAGGCGGATGTCGTGAGAAAAAGAGGAAGTTTGTGCAACGTGGTCATTGTTTCTGCAACACGGGCGTTGTTTCAGGATTTTTTTCTGCAACACTGAAAGTGCGTTATATCGACTAGAGGGGGGTGAATAGGAGATTTTTAGAATTTCATCACTGAGGAAATTCCTTTTGAGGAAATTCCTCACTGATGACTAACTTACAGCGGAAACAGTAAAGGATCAGAAGTGCAACGTTTCACAACAACAGTTTTTCAGAGTGAAGAATGTGAAAACAGATTGCACAGTGAGCAGGCACGCAGAATACAGATGAGGATTAACTAATGTGAGGAATTTGGGGTTTGAGGAAATTCAGAGAAAGTCTTCAACAAATTCTTCAAATAGTTGCAGTGAAAGTCATCAACACATAATACGAGGAAAGTAAGGAGTTGAGGAATTAGAACCCGTTTCTTAGAGAAGACAGTCGTTGATGACCCAGTTCCAACTGCTGTGACAGTCGTACATCTGGTTTGGAGCAGCTTGGTATTGAAACCAAAGGACACCCAGTCCCGGGACACACAGTCCCTACCGTATTCTCCTTGAGCTAAGGACACACAGTCCTCGCCCAACACTCGTGGTAAGTCTTCAGGGCAGACTTCCAAACCCTCACAAACTTGGTTACCCGACGATCCACAATTGACTGATGGAAAGCTTTAGACCATGACGCCTAACCGTCTGGAGGATGCACAGTCCTCAAAGGTAAAAGGCTTCAGTCCCACACAGGAACAACTTCTTCAGTGATGCTCAATCACTAGGTTTGGTTTGTGGTTTCGGTGGGTGGTGTATTTCCTCACTGATGAATTACTCTCGAAGGCTCTGAGGAATTTGGGTTGCTCTTATGACAAGTGTCAGTTTCTAACGGAGCAGCCAACCATCTAGTGGTTGTGGGGGGTGGCTATTTATAGCCTCGGAGCATCCCGACATGATTTGACACTAATGCCCTTAAATAATATGACCGTTGGAGTGTATAAGACCAGTGACTTGGCGTGGCTATCGAAACGGCCGGAACCCTCAACTGTGAGAGTCCTCATGTCACTCATATTCCTCACTTGAGGCTTTTGGTAGGATTAGGCTTGCGTTGAGCATCATTAGGAAATTCATTCCATAGTGTAACTTCGACCCCCTTTAACAGTACGGTGTTCCTATTAGTCAAATGCGAAGAAAGTAAAACAGAAAGTGTAAATCTTCATGCTTCAAATTCTTCAGAATGATTTTCTTCAGGAAGCACCGGACTTCTCAATATCAGTATCTTCATGAGGAATATCAATTTCATCGCAGATTCCTTGCGATTCATTTCTTCAGCTTCAGACCAATTTCTTCAACAGAAGACAAATATTTTTAGGGGTCGATATTCTTCAAATATCTCAAACTCCTCAATGACTTATAGATCCTGTGTACACTCACAAACACATTTGATACTTAACCTATAAGTCTTCAAACCACCAAAATCACTAAGCGGCACTAGATGCACTTACAATCTCCCCCTTTTTGGTGGTTGATGACAATTAGGTGAAGTATTCAACAGGGACCAAAAATATGAAGTGTAAATACTCATTTTGAGGAATTTGAAATCAAGATTCAGAGAGACTCCCCCTGAAGATGTGCATATCTTGAGGATTTTGCTTTTATAGAAAATGCACATTGATGATTTATATCATGGAGATCTCCCCCTGAGTCTTGTAAATCATGCATACATGTAACATATCATATGAAGAAAATGAAGATGCATGATGACAAATGGTATCTGACGAATTCCAGCATGCGTGCATTAAAAACTTGAGGAATAAGCATGCGAAGAAAAACGTTCAAAAGCGTCAGAGTACCATCGGGCTTAAGTTACAACTCATTACATAAAAACTTCAGAAGAGCCAAGAGTTTGTAACTTAAATATAGTTCATAAGCCCCAAAAATATCCCGCTTGAAGACTAACTCTAGAGTTTCTCCCCCTTTGTCATCAAGTGACAAAAAGGGACAAACTGAGGACTAACGCCCGTGAAGACTTCACCCCTTGGTGGTTGAGGAAGAGCCGTGATGCCTCTTGAGAGTAGTCTTCTTCCTTGGACCGGTGGCAGTGTCGAGTTGTTCTTCATCAGTCTCAGTAGTGCGGAATGAAGAAAAGGAGCTGTCTTCAAGGTCTGGCACTGGAATGGGCCTGAACTTCATCTTGGGAGGCCACGTCCAGTCAAAGTCTCACTCAAAGTCCATTTCTTCAAGCTCAGTCTGAGTCTTCAGATGTGCAAGTGTAGCCCAGGTGCGATCAAAAACCTCATGCAGATAGTGATGGTTAAGCTTCACAGAGTTCTGTGTTTCAGTGAGGGTTTTCACAATTGCACCAAATTGGCGTTTGACCCATTTGTGGTTCGGATCCACCTTCTGGTGAAGACTGAGGAGGAGCTCTCTGGTATTCAGCACGCGAGGAGGAACGGGGCTTGCTGGACGAGTCTCACTATCATCCCATGAATAATAAGCTTCTCGCTCTCTGAACTGGCCATCAAGGGGCCTACTGCCTTCTTCAATCATTGATTTTCCTTTTCCTTCAATGGGCACGAAAGTCTTCTTTTTGACCCGGATAGGAGGCATATAACCAACATGGTTTTGGCAATCAACGTGAAAGTTGATGCCTGTCCTTGTCCTGATGAATCTCGTGATCCATGGGGCATATATCTTGTGATCAAAAGGGCACACAACATTGTCGGCCAAAGTCCTCAAGAAGAAATCATGGATATTGATAGGAATACCATGAATGATGTTGAAGAGGATATTCTTCATGAGGCCTACAACATCTTCTTCATCGTCATGGCCTTTGATCGGTGCGAGCACACTGCAGAGGATTCTGTAGACACACCTGGGTGTGTACTTGAGCTCGTGGACGATGAAGGTTGTTCTTGAAGATTTTCCTTCAGCCAAAGGCTTCATGAGGACTTCCATCATTCCATTTGGCAGCTCACGCTCGCCATAAAGCTGTTGGGGAACGTTGCATGGGAAAGAAAAATTTTCCTACGCGCACGAAGACCTATCATGGTGATGTCCATCTACGAGTGGGGATTTCCGATCTACGTACCCTTGTAGATCGCACAACAGAAGCGTTAAGAAATGCGGTTGATGTAGTGGAACGTCCTCACGTCCCTCGATCCGCCCCGCGAACCGTCCCACGAACCATCCCGCGATCCGTCCCACGATCCGCTCCGATCTAGTGCCGAACGGACGGCAACTCCGCGTTCAACACACGTACAGCTCGACGATAATCTCGGCCTTCTTGATCCAGCAAGAGAGACGGAGAGGTAGATGAGTTCTCCGGCAGCGTGATGGTGCTCCGGAGGTTGGTGGTGATCTAATCTCAGCAGGGCTCCGCCCGAGCTCCGTAGAAACGCGATCTAGAGGTAAAACCGTGGAGATATGTGGTCGGGCTGCCGTGGCAAAGTTGTCTCAAATCAGCCCTAAAACCTCCGTATATATAGGTGGGAGAGGGGGGGCCTTGCCTTGGGGCTCAAGGAGCCCCAAGGGGGTCGGCCGGGCCAAGGGGAGGAGTCCTCCCCTTCCAAACCGAATCCAACTAGGTTTGGAAGGTGGAGTCCTTACCCTTTTTCCCACCTCCTCTTTTTTTCTTCTTTTTCTCTTTGATTTTCTTCCTATGGCGCATAGGGCCTTCTTGGGCTGTCCCACCAGCCCACCAAGGGCTGGTGTGCCACCCCAAGGCCTATGGGCTTCCCCGGGGTGGATTGCCCCCCCGGTGAACACCCGGAACCCATTCGTCATTCCCGGTACATTCCCGGTAACTCCGAAAACCTTCCGGTAATCAAATGAGGTCATCCTATATATCAATCTTCGTTTCTGGACCATTCCGGAAACCCTCGTGACGTCCGTGGTCTCATCCGGCACTCCAAACAACATTCGGTAACCAACCATATAACTCAAATACGCATAAAACAACGTCGAACCTTAAGTGTGCAGACCCTGCGGGTTCGAGAACTATGTAGACATGACCCGAGTGACTCCTCGGTCAATATACAATAGCGGGACCTGGATGCCCATATTGGATGCCACATATTCTATGAAGATCTTATCGTTTGAACCTGAGTGCCAAGGATTCATATAATCCCGTATGTCATTCCCTTTGTCCTTCGGTATGTTACTTGCCCGAGATTCGATCGTCAGTATCCACATACCTATTTCAATCTCGTTTACCGGCAAGTCTCTTTACTCGTTCCGTAATACAAGATCCCGCAACTTACACTAAGTCACATTGCTTGCAAGGCTTGTGTGTGATGTTGTATTACCGAGTGGGCCCCGAGATACCTCTCCGTCACACGGAGTGACAAATCCCAGTCTCGATCCATACCAACTCAACGAACACCTTCGGATATACATGTAGAGCATCTTTATAGTCACCCAGTTACGTTGCGACGTTTATTACACACAAAGCATTCCTCCAGTGTCAGTGAGTTATATGATCTCATGGTCATAGGAATGAATACTTGACACACAGAAAACAGTAGCAACAAAATGACACGATCAACATGATTCTCCTAATGATGTGATCCCGTTATCAAGTGACAACACTTGCTTATGGCCAGGAAACCTGGACCATCTTTGATCAACGAGCTAGTCAACTAGAGGCTTACTAGGGACAATGTTTTGTCTATGTATCCACACATGCACTGTGTTTCCAATCAATACAATTATAGCATGGATAATAAATGATTATCATGAACTAAGAAATATAATAATAACTAATTTATTATTGCCTCTAGGGCATATTTCCAACAAAATACCACTTGCACTAGAGTCAATAATCTAGTTCACATCACCATGTGATTTCAACGAATCCAACACCCATATAGTTCTGGGGTCTGATCACGTCTTGCTCGTGAGAGAGGTTTTAGTCAACGGTTCGAAAACTTTCAGATCCGTGCGTCCTTTACAAATATTTATGTCATCTTATAGATGCTGCTACTACGTGCTATTCGGAAATGCTCCAAATATCTACTCTACTATACGAATCCGTTTCACTACTCATAGTTATTCGGATTAGTGTCAAAGCTTGCATTGACGTAACCCTTTACGACGAACTCTTTAACCACCTCCATAATCGAGAAAAATTCCTTAGTCTATTTAGTTACTAAGGATAACTTTGACCGCTGATCAGTGATTCAATCCCGGATCACTCTGTGTACCTCTTAACAGACTTGCTGCAAGGCACACATCAGGTGCGGTACTCAGCATGGCATACTTTAGAGTCTACGGATAAGGCATAGACGACGACCTTCGTCCATTCTCTTTATTCTGCCGTGGTCGGGTTTTGAGTCTTACTCAAATTCACACCTTACAACGCAACCAAGAACTCTTTCTTTGCTGATCTATTTTGAACTCCTTCAAAAACTTGTCAAGGCATGCATCTTGTTGAAACTTCCATTAAGCGCTTTTGATCTATCTCCATAGATCTTTGATGCTCAACGTTCAAGTAGCGCAATCTAGGTATTCCATTGAAAACTCCTTTCAAACAACCTTGTATGCTTTACAGAAATTCTACATTACTTCTGATCCACAATATGTCAACCACATATACTTATCAGAAATTCTATAGTGCTCCCACTCACTTCTTTGGAAATACAAGTTTCTCATAAACCTTGTACAAACCCAAAATCTTTGATCATCTCATCAAAGTGTATATTCCAACTCCGAGATGCTTGCACCAGTCCATTGAAGGATCACTGGAGCTTGCATACTTGCTAGTATCTTTAGGATCGACAAAACCTCCTAGTTGTATCACATACAATGTTTGCTCAAGGAAACCGTCGAGGAAACAATGTTTTGACATCCTACATGCAATATTTCATAAATAATGCAGCAACTACTAACATAATTCTAACAGACTTTTAGCATCGCTACGAGGGAGAAAGTCTCATCATAGTCAACTGTTTGATCTTGTCGGAAACATCTTTGCGGCAAGTCGAGCTTTTCTTAATAGTGACTTATCACCATCATCGTCTGTCTTCCTTTTAAAGATCCATCTTTACTCAATAGTCTTATGACCATCAAGAAGTTCTTCCAAAGTCTACACTTTGTTTTCATACATGGATCCTCTCTCGGATTTCATGGCTTCCAGCCATTTGTCGGAATCCGGGCCCACCATTGCTTTCTCCATAACTCGTAGGTTCACTGTTGCTCAACAACATGACCTCCAAGACAGGGTTACCGTACCACTCTGCAGTAGTACGCGACCTTGTCAACCTACTAGGCTTGTAGTAACTTGATCCGATGCTCGATGATCACCATCATCAGCTTTCACTTCAATTGGTGTAGGCACCACAGGAACAACTTCCCGAGCCCTGCTACACACTGGTCGAAGTGATGGTTCAATAACCTCATCAAGTTCTACCACCCTCCCACTCAATTCTTTCGAGAGAAACCTTTCCTCGAGAAAGGATCCGTTTCGAGAAACAAATACTTTGTTTTCGGATCTGAGATAGGAGATGTACCCAACTATTTGGATATCCTATGAAGATGCATTTATCCGCTTTGGGTTCGAGCTTATCAGACTGAAACTTTTTCACATAAGTGTCGAAGCCCCAAACTTTCAAGAAACGACAGTTTAGATTTCTCTAAACCTCAGTCTATACTGTGTCATCTCAACGGAAATACGCGGTGCCCTATTTAAAGTGAATGCGGTTGTCTCTAATGCATAACCCATAACCGATAGTGGTAATTCGATAAGAGACATCATAGCATGCACCATACCAAATAGTGCGTGGCTATGACGTTCAGACACATCATCACACTATGATGTTCCAGGTGGCATGAACTGCGAAACAATTTCCACATTGTCTTAACTGCATACCAAAACTCGTAACTCAGATATTCATTTCTATGATCATATCGTAGACAGTTTATCCTCTTGTTATGACAAACTTCACTCTGAAACAGAATTGAACTTTTCAATATTTCAGACTTGTGATTCATTAAGTAAATACTCTTGTATCAGCTCAAATCTTCATTGAAGTAAGAACATAATGATATCCACTGCGTGCCTCACTACCCATTGGACTGCATACATCAAAATGTATCACTTCCAATAAGTCACTATCTTGTTTCATCTCAATGAAAACAAGGCCTTGCTCATGTGGTACGATTTGGATGTCACTAGTGATTCAAAATCAAGTGAGTATAAAGATCCATCAGCATGGAGCCTCTTCATGCAATTTATACCAACATGACTCAAGCGGCAGTGCCACAAGTAAGTGGTACTATCATCATTACCTCGTATCTTTTGGCACCAATATCATGAACATGTGTAACACTACGATCGAGATTCAATAAACCAGTGAAGGTGATTATTCAAGCAAATAGAGTAACCATTATTCTCTTTAAATGAATAATCGTATTGCAATAAACACGATCCAATCATGTTCATGCTTAACGCAAGCACCAAATAACAATTATTTAGGTTTAACACCAATCCCGATGGTAGAGGGAGCGTGCGACGTTTTGATCATATCAATCTTGGAAACACTTCCAACACGTATCATCACCTCGCCTTTAGCTAGTCTCCGTTTATGCCGTAGCTATCTTTTCGTGTTACTAATCACTTAGCAACCGAACCGGTATCCAATACCCTCATGCTACTAGGAGTACTAGTAAAGTACACATCATGTATATCAAATATACTTCTTTCGACTTTTGCCAGCCTTCTTATCTACCAAGTATCTAGAGTTGCTCCGCCTCAGTGACTGTTCCCCTCATTACAGAAGCACTTAGTCTCAGGTTTGGGTTTAATCTTGGGTCTCTTCATTAGTGTAGCAACTGTTTTGCCGTTTCACGAAGTATCCCTTCTAGCCCTTGCCTTTCTTGAAACTTAGTGGTTTTACAAACCATCAACTATTGATGCTCCTTCTTGATTTCTACTTTCGCAGTGTCAAACATCGCGAATCGCTCAAGGATCATTGTATCTATCCCTGATATGTTATAGTTCATCATGAAGCTCTCACAGCTTGGTGGCAGTGACTTTGGAGAACTATCACTATCTCATCTGGAAGATTAACTCCCACTTGATTCAAGCGATTGTCGTACTCACACAATCTGAGCACACACTCAATGATTGAGCTTTTCTCCTTTACTTTGTGGACAAAGAATCTTGTCAGAGGTCTCATACCTCTTAACAAGGGCATGAGCATGAAATTACAATCTCTTTAGAACATCACTTATGTTCCGTGACGTTTCAAAACGTCTTCGGCGCCTTGCTTCTAAGCAATTAAGTATTTTGCACTGAACTATCGTGTAGTCATCAGAAACGTGTATGTCGGATGTTCACAGCATCCACAGACGATGCTCGAGGTGCAGCACACCGAGTGGTGCATTAAGGACATAAGCCTTCTGCGCAACAACAAGGACAATCCTCTTCAAAGTTTGCTACTATGAACTTTCAACTAAATTTTCTCTAGGAACATATAAATACAGTAGAGCTATAGCGCAAGCTACATCGTAATTCGTAAAGACCATTAGACTATGTTCATGACAATTACTTCAATTAATCATATTACTTAAGAACTCCCACTCAAAAATTACATCTCTCTAGTCATTTGAGTGGTACATGATCCAAATCCACTATCTCAAGTCCGATCATCACGTGAGTCGAGAATAGTTTCAGTGGTAAGCATCTCTATGCTAATCATATCAACTATACGATTCATGCTCGACCTTTCGGTCTCATGTGTTCCGAGGCCATGTCTGCACATGCTAGGCTCGTCAAGCTTAACCCGAGTGTTCCGCGTGTGCAACTGTTTTGCACCCGTTGTATGTGAACGTTGAGTCTATCACACCCGATCATCACGTGGTGTCTCGAAACGAAGAACTGTCGCAACGGTGCACAGTCGGGGAGAACACAATTTTGTCTTGAAATTTTAGTGAGAGATCACCTCATAATGCTACCGTCGTTCTAAGCAAGATAAGGTGCATAAAAGGATTAACATCACATGCAATTCATAAGTGACATGATATGGCCATCATCACGTGCTCCTTGATCTCCATCACCAAAGCACCGACACAATCTTCTTGTCACCGGCACCACACCATGATCTCCATCAACGTGTCGCCATTGGGGTTGTCGTGCTACTCATGCTATTACTACTAAAGCTACATCCTAGCAAAATAGTAAACGCATCTGCAAGCACAAACGTTAGTTTAAAGACAACCCTATGGCTCCTGCCGGTTGCCGTACCATCGACGTGCAAGTCGATATTATCTATTACAACATGATCATCTCATACATCCAATATATCACATCACATCGTTGGCCATATCACATCACAAGCATACCCTGCAAAAACAAGTTAGGCGTCCTCTAATTTTGTTGTTGCATGTTTTACGTGGTGACCATGGGTATCTAGTAGGATCGCATCTTACTTACGCAAACACCACAACGGAGATATATGAATTGCTATTTAACCTTATACAAGGACCTCCTCGGTCAAATCCGATTCAACTAAAGTTGGAGAAACCGACACTTGCCAGTCATCTTTGAGCAACGGGGTTACTCGTAGCGATGAAACCAGTCTCTCGTAAGCGTACGAGTAATGTCGGTCCAAGCCGCTTCAATCCAACAATACCGCGGAATCAAGAAAAGACTAAGGAGGGCAGCAAAACGCACATCACCGCCCACAAAAACTTTTGTGTTCTACTCGAGAAGACATCTACGCATGAACCTAGCTCTGATACCACTGTTGGGGAACGTTAAATGGGAAACAAAAATTTTCCTACGCGCACGAAGACCTATCATGGTGATGTCCATCTACGAGAGGGGATTTCCGATCTACGTACCCTTGTAGATCGCACAGCAGAAGCGTTAAGAAACGCGGTTGATGTAGTGGAACGTCCTCACGTCCCTCGATCCGCCCCGCGAACCGTCCCACGAACCGTCCCGCGATCCGTCCCACGATCCGCTCCGATCTAGTGCCGAACGGACGGCACCTCCGCGTTCAGCACACGTACAGCTCGACGATGATCTCGACCTTCTTGATCCAGCAAGAGAGACGGAGAGGTAGATGAGTTCTCCGGTAGCGTGACGGCGCTCTGGAGGTTGGTGGTGATCTAATCTCAGCAGGGCTCCGCCCGAGCTCCGTAGAAACGCGATCTAGAGGTAAAACCGTGGAGACATGTGGTCGGGCTGCCGTGGCAAAGTTGTCTCAAGTCCGCCCTAAAACCTTCATATATATAGGTGGGAGAGGGGGGCCTTGCCTTGGGGATCAAGGAGCACCAAGGGGGTCAGCCGAGCCAAGGGGGGAGTCCTCCCCTTGCAAACCAAATCCAACTAGGTTTGGAAGGTGGAGTCCTTCCCCTTTTTCCCACCTCCTCTTTTTTTTCTCTTTGATTTTATTCCTATGGCACATAGGGACTTCTTGGGCTGTCCCACTAGCCCACCAAGGGCTGGTGTAACACCCCCAAGGCCTATGGGCTTCCCTGGGGTGTATTTTCCCCCCGGTGAACACCCGGAACACATTCGTCATTCCCGGTACATTCCCGGTAACTCCAAAAACCATCCGGTAATCAAATGAGGTCATCCTATATATCAATCTTCGTTTCCGGACCATTCTGGAAACCCTCGTGACGTCCGTGATCTCATCCGGGACTCCGAACAACATTCGGTAACCAACCATATAACTCAAATACGCATAAAACAACGTCAAACCTTAAGTGTGCAGACCCTGCGGGTTCGAGAACTATGTAGACATGACCCGAGTGACTCCTCGGTCAATATCCAATTGCGAGACCTAGATGCCCATATTGGATCCCACATATTCTACGAAGATCTTATCGTTTGAACCTCAGTGCCAAGGATTCATACAATCCCGTATGTCATTCCCTTTGTCCTTCGGTATGTTACTTGCCCGAGATTCGATCGTCAGTATCCGCATACCTATTTCAATCTCATTTACCGGCAAGTCTCTTTACTCGTTCCGTAATACAAGATCCCGCAACTTACACTAAGTCACATTGCTTGCAAGGCTTGTGTGTGATGTTGTATTACCGAGTGGGCCCCGAGATACCTCTCCGTCACACGGAGTGACAAATCCGAGTCTCGATCCATACTAACTCAACGAACACCTTCGGATATACCTGTAGAGCATATTTATAGTCACCCAGTTACGTTGCGACGTTTGATACACACAAAGCATTCCTCCCGTGTCAGTGAGTTATATGATCTCATGGTCATAGGAACAAATCCTTGACACGCAGAAAACAGTAGCAACAAAATGACACGATCAACATGCTACATCTATTAGTTTGGGTCTAGTCCATCACATGATTCTCCTAATGATGTGATCCCGTTATCAAGTGACAACACTTGCCTATGGCCAGGAAACCTTGACCATCTTTGATCAACGAGCTAGTCAACTAGAGGCTTACTAGGGACAGTGTTTTGTCTATGTATCCACACATGCACTGTGTTTCCAATCAATACAATTATAGCATGGATAATAAACGATTATCATGAACTAAGAAATATAATAATAACTAATTTATTATTGCCTCTAGGGCATATTTCCAATAAAAGCTTCACAGCCTCATCTGAGGGAATTGGTACGGGCAGTTCTGTGAGGAGTTCAGTAGCAGGAGCCTTGTAGTGAGTGTTTTGTGACATCCAGTCAAACACCCAAGTGTTGATGTCTTCAGGGTTGCCAGATATGTGAAGAGTGGCATAGAACTGGAGAATTAACTCGCTATTCCAGTCAGATATGTCTGAGCACATTGGGAGTAATCCTGCATCATGGAGTACACTGAGGACTGGCTCCAGGCACGGTATTGCTTCAAGCTCAACATGAGGAATATGCCTGTGCTGGAATATCTTGTTTCGTCCACAGAGCATAGAGGCATAGTAGTTCATCTGAGTCCTAGTCCAAAACTTCAGATGTCTCATTTGAGGCTTGTCATAGGGGTTTTGTCCGATGAAGTACATGCGTTCTTCAAAGAAATTTTCTTTCTGAAACTTTGGACGCTTGGAGAACGGCTGACGCTGAACTGGCTGAAGATTTTGCTGAGGAACAGGAGGGGAGACAACAATAGCAGTCTCTGGGTTGAGCACGACGAATGCATTGTCTTGGGAGAGGTGCGTTCTCTTCAGCATTTTCCTCAGGGTGAGAAATTTCAGCAGCTGGTACTTCAGGCTGAGGAGATGGTGCTTGCTCTAGCTGTGCTTCATGCTGAAGAATTTCTGCTTCTTTCTCAGTTGGAGGAGTTGGATCAACCTATTCCTCATCTTGAGGAGTGTGCTCAGAGTGTTGAATTTCGTCAGCTTGAGGATTTTCAGCTTGTTTTTCCTCAGCTGGCTTTGTGGCAGAGGCAGTCTCATCAGCTGGTGCAGCTGATGCTTGAAAATTTTCTTTCTGAGGAATCAAAGGTTGAGGACTGTCGTCTATCTAAATTTCCTCGTCAGTGTGGTCCTCAGGGGCGACATCCTTCATTTCCTCATCTGCCTTTTTCGCTGGATCATCAATGATGACCATCTCATAGGAAGGAGCGACATTCAGGGGCACAGGGTCCAGAGGAGCAGATTCTTCAAGTGCTTTGAGGCGCTTCGCCTTAGTTTCTTCTTGTGCTGAGGAGGCCTTTCTCTTTTTGGCTTCCTTTTCAGCAGCCCTGGTTTTCTTCACGTCTGATGCAGACGGAATCATCTTCTTCACCTTCGAAGCTTTTGGTGAAGGTGTTCTCTCTACAGATTCTTCAGCTGGTATTGAGGAACCAACTGGAAAGAGTCATCAGCCTGCTTTGATCAAGCAGCTGGGTCAGGAGCAGTCTCATCAGCTGCAGGAAATTCATCAGCTGGAGTTTCCATGATGATTTCTTCAATAGACGGTTCATCAACACGGCACTCTTGGTGTACTTCCTGAGCTTGAGGAGTTTCCTCATCATGAGGAGATTCATCTGCTAGCTCCTCAATTAAGGGCTGAGGAGTTGGTGCTGGGGGTGCGGCCTTCTTGTTGTAATCATCAACAACACTAGTGGCCAGCTTGATGAAATTGCTCTTGAGGCTTTTGCGATCTGACAGCTTGGCGTACTTGTCAGTCAATTTCTTCAGCTCTGCCTGTGTTGTCACCAGTGCATCAGGAGTCAATTTGAGGAGATTCTGCCTGAGGAATTTCTCCTTTTTGATCTTTGCAACTTTGGCCTGCCTGGCCTGCTGTTCTTTCCACTTGGCTTCATTGATGAAAGTGGTCACCATGTGACTGATGCTAGGCGGAAGCTTCAAGTCATCAATTGGAGTGTTTGGGTCATCATACCAGATGTTGATGTAGTCAAGGAGGACCTTGGGGTCCATGGCTAGAGGAATGGCACTGCCTGATGCTTGAGCTACTCTTTCTTGCTTGTTTCTGATGATGGCTTGCAGGGTTTCATCATCAAATTCATCACTTCCCTCTGATGCAGACGGGACTGTGAAGATTTTGTTGGGGCTTGGTAGAGTTGCACGTTCAGTAGTTACCAAAGTCTTTCGCAGGAGGTGTTGAAGACTTTGTCTCCGAGCTGGTTGCAGCTGGGAGTGAGGAGTTGGAGCTGGCAGTCATAGGCTTCATGACTTGCTTCTGTACTAGTTTCTCTTGAGGCTTTGGAGGTGGAGCTGAGGATTTTGGTGCTGAGGAGATTGGTACTGAGGGCTTTGGTGCTGATGGTTTTGGTGTTGAAGGTTTTGGTACTGAGGGTTTTGGTGCTGAGGGTTTTAGCTTGAGCAGACTTCTCTTGAGGCTTTGGAGCCCGTGGCTTTGATGGCACATACTGCATTTGAGGAATTTCTGAGCCTGAGGTTTCTGCGGCAGAGGAAGTAGCAGCACCTGAGGCAGCAGCTGAGGATTCATTGAATTTCCTCACTGCAGCTTCTGCCTGCTTCTTGAGCTTGGCCAGATGCTTTTCTTTCTCATCTGGATAGTCATCAATGGTCATGAGGCTTGAGGGATGTGCTACTTGATGATCCTCAAGTGGGGCCCTTATGCCAGGAGGCTTCCGAGCGAATTTCTTTGCATATTTGGGAGTCACAAACCTGTGCTCCTTCCATTCCTTCGCCCATCGGCGTTCTATCTTCTGCAGCCGAATCTTTCTCTTGGCCATTGTCTCATTTTCATCAGGCGTGCAATAGTCCAAGTAAATGTCCTTAGGGATATCCGCAGATGTGTTCTGCTCAAGTTTCTTTCCTCCCTTCTGTTTTGTGTCTTCCTCCATTTTCTTCAGTTGAGGATTTTGCTGATGAGTTTGAACTCTTGAGGATTCTGATGAGCCTTGAAGAGTTTCTTCCAGAAACGCTGCAAATGAGTTAATGTGATGAGAACCGAGAGATTCATCAGCTGACATGTGTGTACCTGTGAACAGAGTATAGTTGCGAGGAATTTGGAGAGGTCATATGCGTTCTCAGATTTGAAGAAAATGAAAAAGTTTGACAGTTTGAGGAATATAACCAGTGGTTGAGGAATTTGCCTAAGCATACTGTTCTTGGGTTCCAGAGTTGTACAGATCCGAAAATTCGCACAATTGAGGAATCTCATGAAAATCTTAGATGCTTAGCATAGTTCATCAATGATGTGGTGATAGGCAGTGTTTGAGGAATCAAGTGCGTATCGTATCTTGAGGAAAAACAGATTTCACATAGAAGATGTAAACTTTTAGATCTAACTTGCTGTAAAAATGGGATATATTTACCCTGGAAGGTGCACACGAAGAACACATAAAGTTGTGTGTGGAGAGGCTCTTCGTTCGAGTGTCCAATGCACCCTAACCCGGCGACAAAGGACGTCTACGGCGGCGGCGGACGAAGATGGTCCGACTCCGGCGTGGTTCCGACGATGGAGAAGTCGAGGCAGTGAAGCTCTTCCTCACCGGCGACGAGACTACCAGCGATGGTGCTAGGGTTCGGTGGTGTATGCTGTGGCAGGAGAGTGATGTGGCGAAGAAGAGGATGCCGAGGGGGATAAGGACATATTTATAGCCAAAAGTTACTATTGGCGCGAGAATGTCGGACCAAATAGCCCCTCCCTCTATGTCTCCGCAGGACACGTGTAGCTCCCTACGATGCGGTGGAGATAGTGGAGATCGTGGTTATCCGATCGTGGGAAGTGGGGGTTCAGTTACTGTGTCTTAAAGAAACAATTTTTGAAGATATGAGGATTATCGTTACAAAATCATCAGCTGACAAGGACACAGTGAGGATTTTGAACAAAGTTTCAAGTAGAACGCATATGAAGAATTGGATAGACTGGATGAGTATAGCATAGAGGGAAAGTAGGGTCCGATCACATTCACTTAGCAAAAATATCAACTTGAAGAAATACCAATAAGTGAATGCTGTTGAGGACTTGAAATCACAGTCTATCTAGTCAAATGACAGTCATCAAGTGTTTTTGAAGATTTTATGATAAATCATCACAATGAAGAACAACTCTTTTGAAGAAAAACACATTTTGAGTAAATAGAACATTTTAAGAAAATCAACTTGAGGAATTTTACATTGGGCGGTGGCGTGACCCACCATATAAGAAAGTTGATTACAGACGTCGCGTACAATTGTCGTAGGGCCCTGAGAATCACTTTCTTCGTTAATTTCTTCACATTCAGAGTGACATTCTTCATCAGTTGAAGAAAATGGATTCATCATGTGTTGCACATCTAAGTCATGAACTTTGCATAAGTGTTAGGATGTGTGCATGTTTTTACAAAACATTTGAAGATTCTAAGATATTTAGCTCACACCGCAACTTGCAAAACCTTTTCTCATCCAAGGGCTTAGTGAAGATATCTGCCAGTTGATCATCAGTCTTCACATGGTCGATGAGGATATTGCCCTTGAGGACATGGTCCCGAAGAAAATGATGACGAATCTGGATGTGCTTGGTCTTCGAGTGCTCTACTGGGTTGTATGCAATCTTGATAGCACTCTCATTGTCACAGTAGAGAGGCACATTCTTTATGTTGATGCCCTAGTCCTTGAGGGTTTGCTTCATCCATAGCAATTGAGCACAGCAAGAACCAGCAGCAATGTACTCAGCTTCGACAGTGGAGAGTGATACGCAGTTCTGCTTCTTTGAGGACCAGCAAACTAGTGATCTTCCGAGGAAATGGCATGTGCCAGAAGTTGACTTGCGATCCACACGGTCACCAGCATAGTCAGAATCAGAATACCCTAACAGATGAAGATTGAAGCCCTTGGGATACCATAATCCTAGTGTTGGTGTGTGAGCTAAGTATCGAAGAATATGTTTCACAGCCTTATGGTGTGATTCCTTCGGTTTTGCTTGAAAACGTGCACACATGCAAACACTAAGCATTATATCTGGCCTAGATGCACATAGATACAATAAAGAGCAAATCATAGAACGATATACCTGCTGATCGAAATCTTTACCATTTTCATCAGTGCCGAGGTGGTCGTTGGTAGGCATTGGAGTCTTGGCACCTTTGCATTCGTGCATGTCGAATTTCCTCAGAACATCCTTGAGGTATTTCTCCTGTGATATGAAGATTCCATTGCTTTGTTGACGAATTTGAAGACCTAAGAAGAATTTCAGCTCCCCCATCATGGACATCTGATATTCTTCACTCATCATGTAGGCAAATTCATCACTGTATCTTTTGTCAGTACAACCAAATATGATATCATCGACATATATTTGACAAACAAATAGCTTATTATCATAGGATTTTGTGAAAAGAGTTGGATCGAGTGAACCAGGTTTGAAGCCTTTCTTCATGAGGAATTCCTTCAATGTATCATACCATGCCCGAGGGGCTTGCTTGAGGCCATAAAGAGCCTTTTTGAGTCTGAAGACTTTGTCTGGATTCTTTGGATCCTCAAAACCTAGGGGCTGAGGAACATATACTTCTTGCTCAAGCTTACCATTGAGGAATGCACTTTTCACATCCATTTGATATAAAGTGATGTTATGATGATTAGCATAAGCAAGTAGTATTCGAATAGCTACAAGTCTAGCAACAGGTGCAAAAGTTGCATCGAAATCTATTCCTTCAACCTGGGTGTAGCCTTGGGCTACAAGTCGTGCCTTGTTCCTCACCACTTGACCGTCCTCACTTGCTAGTTTCGGAAAATCCACTTGGTGCCGATGATGTTATGCTTGCGAGGATCTGGTTGTTTGACGAGCTCCCATACGTCATTCAACTTGAATTGAAGAAGTTCGTCTTGCATAGCTTGGATCCACTCCGGTTCCAAAAAAGCCTCAGCAACTTTTGAGGGTTATGTGATGGATACAAAAGAAAAATGCCCACAAAAGTTAACTAAGTGTGAAGCTTTTGAGCGAGTGAGAGGACCTGGCGCGTTGATGTCGTTGAGGATTTTGTCAAGTTCTACTTCATTTGCAATCCTCGGATGAGCTGGTTGAGGATTTTGTCTGGGCTGAGGAAGTGGTGCTGGTGCAATTTCCTCAGGAGCATCTTCTTAGTTTTTATCAGTGATGGGGATCGTTTCTTCACCAATTTCCTCAGTGGGGACAATGTCTTCAGTAGGCTTGAGCTTTATTGCTTCCTCAGGAGACAGTTTATCTGGATCATAAGGCAATTGCTCTCTTTGCGAGCCATTAGTTTCATCGAACCGCACATCTACAGTCTCAACAACTTTGTTGTGATAGTTGCTGAACACTCTGTAAGTGTGCGAGTCCTTTCCATAACCGAGCATAAAACCTTCATGTGCCTTAGGTGCAAATTTTGAGCTATGGTGAGGATCTCCAATCCAGCATTTTGCACCGAAGACTTTGAAATAACTTACATTGGGTTTCTTGTCAGTGAGGAGTTCATATGAGGTTTTCTTGAGCAATTTGTGAAGATATACCCTGTTGATGATATGGCATGCAGTGTTGATTGCTTCAAGCCAAATGCGACGAGGAGTCTGATATTCTTCAAGCATAGTTCTTGCCATTTCAACCAGAGTCCTGTTCTTCCTTTCGAAGATACCATTCTGCTGAGGAGTATAAGGAGCGGACAATTCGTAAGTAATACCAAGTTTATCAAGATAATCATCAAGACCAGTGTTTTTGAACTCGTTTCCATTATCACTCCTGATATGTTTGATCTTGATGCCAAAGTTCGTCGAGGCCCTTGAAGAAAATCGTTTGAAGATTTCCTGCACTTCAGTTTTATACACTATGATATGCACCCAAGTATATCTGGAATAATCATCAACTATGACGAAGCCATATAAAGATGCTGCATTGGTTAGTGTGGCATAGTGAGTAGGTCCAAGTAAATCCATATGAAGCAATTCGAATGGACGTTTAGTGGTCATGATAGTCTTAGAGGGATGCTTGGATCTGGTCATTTTCCCAGATTCACAAGCACCGCAGAGATGATCCTTGAAGAATTTGACTGATTCGATGCCGATGACATGCTTCTTCTTCGCGAGCGTGTGCAAATTCCTCATGCCTTCATGACCTAGTCTTCGGTGCCACAACCATCCTTCGAATACTGGTAAGCAAGTGGCTGGTTGAGGACCTGTAGAGAAATCAACAATGTACAAATCCCCTCTTCTTACACCTTCGAAGACTTTGGATCTGTCAGATTCCATGATGACTACACATCTATATCTACCAAAGATAACAATCATATCAAGATCACAAAGCATCAAGACTGACATAAGGTTAAAACCAAGGGATTCAACAAGCATCACTTTGTCCTTATGCCTATCCTTGGAAATAGCCACTTTGCCAAGTCCCAATACCATGCTTTTACCTTTGTCAGCATATGTGATTTGCTTCAAAGGTGATGGAGTTAGTGGCATATTCATCAGTAAGCTTTTATCACCAGTCATGTGATGTGTGCAGACACTATCAAGAACCCACTCAGTATTCCTGGGTTTGTCAGCCTGTAGATGAATTAGTACAGCTTACCATCTCATCTGCTTCAGATTTGAAGAATATGATACTAATTTCATCAGATCAGTAATTTCATCATAACAGAAATGTAAGGACGTGTGAAATATTTCTATTTCATCAATCATTAGCTTGCGTCCTATCAAGCATTTCCTCAGGTCTCCAGCAAATTCTTCAGAAGATGATTTTCATCTGGAGACCTGACCTGCAGAAGTGATTAGTTTGATTTCTTCACCACCCACATCTGAAGGGGTGGCAAAGCGTTCATCATCCTGCGAGCACCATATGAGAAAGGTGGCATTGAAGCCAATGCACTTCTCTTAATAGTAGGGGGATTAAAGTACTCATATGAATATGCAGAGAACTGGTTTGAGGATTTATGAACATAATGATTTGAGGAGTAACGCTCATATTCATATCCATTGTAGTTTCCCTGCATGTTAGACGCATAAGCACGGGTATGAGCATAGTTTTGACGAGTTGAGGATTTTGATCCTCTTGAAGACTTTGGTCCTCCTGAGGAATTTGATCTGGGGTTCAGATTCTTCAGTGGTGGTGTCATGAGGACATTCACCTGAAGATTTTCAAGACAACTTTTGGGAACCCAGATTTTCCTCAGAGGAGGGCCATTCCTGCAGTTAGTTCCAACATATCGAGCAAATACTTCACCAGATTGATTTTTGAATAGTTTATAGTTGCAGTCAAATGACTCATCTGAGGAATAGGATAATTCACATGAAAAAACAGTTAGATTAGATGGATCAAAAAGAGTCCCAGTAGCAGCAACCCATGAGGTTTTGGGATACTGCTCAGGTTTCCAATAAGATCCATCAGCGTTTAATTTCCTCTCAAAGGCAATTCCTTCTTTCCTTGGGTTCCTGTTCAAGATCTGCTTTTTGAGCACATCACAAAGGGTTTGATGTCCTTTGAGGCTTTTGTACATGTCTGTCACGTACAATTCCTTCAACCCTGCATTTTCATCAGTAACATTTGTGTTTTCCTCAAGTGAGGAAATAGACACAGCAGGTGCAGTTGAAGAATTTGTAGCAATTGTAGCATTTGATGATTCTGGTGCGGAATTAGTAGTTTCGCGTTCAATGCATTTAAGACATGGAGGAATAAATTCAACTTGACTAGCACTGATCTGTTGAGCTAGTAATGAATCATTTTCCATAGGAAGATCATCATCAGACATCCTTAGCTTCTCAAGATCAAGCTTCCTTTGTAGAAATTCATAGGAAAGCTTCTCATGATCAGTGAGGAGTGTATCATAACGATCCTGAAGATTATCAAATCTAGACTGAACACTTTTCATGTCATCAGTGAGGATTTGGGTAAGGTTCATTTCGTCATTCAACAGATCATCACTTTTGTCTAGCAGTTTCTGAAGCTTTTCCAGAGCAGTTTGTTGTTTAGTGGCAATGATAGCAAGTTTACTGTAACTGGGTTTGTTATAATCATTAGGTTCACAGTCACTTGAATCAGAGGAGGAGGCATTATTTGGTACCTTCAAACCCTTTGCCATGAAGCAATAGGTTGGAGCGAAGTCATCAACATAGTCATCAGTATGGATGGTGCAATCATTTTCTTCAAGATTGAAGATTGACTTGCTGACGAAAGTGGTTGCTAGTGCAAGACTAGCCTGTCCGGATTCTGAGTCTTCTTCAGAACCCTCTTCTTCATCACATTCCTCTGATTCTGCCTCGGAGTCCATTTCCTTGCCAATAAGTGCCCGAGCCTTTCTGAAACCAGTCTTCTTGTGTGATGAGGGCTTTGAAGATGAGGATTTTGAAGATTTCTTCTTCTTCTTCGAGTCATCAGAACTGTCATCCTTGTATTTCTTCTTCTTTGATTCCTTTCCCCAACGAGGACAATCAACAATGTAATGACCTGATTTCTTGCACTTGTGACAGGTTCGTTTCTTGTAGTCTTCAGATGAAGATTCTGATTTCCTCATGTCTCTTCTTGAAGATTTACCGAACTGGCCACGCCGTGTAAATCTCTGGAATTTCCTCACGAGCATTGCAAGCTCCTGCCCAAATTCTTCAGGGTCACAAATGCTGTCATCTGTGTCTTCTTCTTCAGATGAGGAAATTGCTCTAGCCTTCAGTGCACGTGGTGTGGAATAGCTTTGTCCATATAGATCTCTCTTTTCTTCTAGCTGGAATTCATGAGTATTTAGCCTTTCAAGTATATCAGCTGGATCCAGCATCTTGTAGTCTGGTCTTTCTTGAATCATCAGAACTAAAGTATCAAATGAAGAATCCAAAGATCTCACCAGTTTCTTCACAACTTCGTGATCAGTGATGTCTCGAGCTCCCAGTGCTTGTAGTTCATTTGATATGTCAGTGAGGCGATCAAAGGTGTCTTGGCAGCTTTCATTGTCATGTCTCTTGAAGCGATTGAAGAGATTGCGAAGAATATCAACACGAGAGTCACGCTGGGTTGATACTCCTTCATTTACCTTGCACAGTCTCTCCCATATCAGTGTTGCACAGCCCAAAGCACTTACTCTTCCAAACTGGCCCGGGCTCAGATGGCCACAGATGATGTTCTTCGCTTGAGAATCGAGTTGCTTGAATTTCTTCACATCAGCCGCAGTGATACTGGCAGAGATGATGGGGACGCCATTTTCCACAATACACCAGAGATCATTATCAATAGCTTGTAGATGCATTTCCATTTTGTTCTTCCAGAAGGGAAAGTTCTTTCCTTCGTAGGTAGGACATGCTGCAGTCACCTTAAACATGCCTGCAGTCGACATAACTAAAACTCCAGGTGGTTAAACCAAAATCACACAGAACAAGGGGGTACCTTGCTCTGATACCAATTGAAAGTGCGTTATATCGACTAGAGGGGGGTGAATAGGAGATTTTTAGAATTTCATCACTGAGGAAATTCCTTTTGAGGAAATTCCTCACTGATGACTAACTTACAGCGGAAACAGTAAAGGATCAGAAGTGCAACGTTTCACAACAGCAGTTTTTCAGAGTGAAGAATGTGAAAACAGATTGCACAGTGAGCAGGCACGCAGAATACAGATGAGGATTAACTAACGTGAGGAATTTGGTGTTTGAGGAAATTCAGAGAAAGTCTTCAACAAATTCTTCAAACAGTCGCAGTGAAAGTCATCAACACATAATACGAGGAAAGTAAGGAGTTGAGGAATTAGAACCCGTTTCTCACAGAAGACAATCGTTGATGACCCAGTTCCAACTGCTGTGACAGTCGTACATCTGGTTTGGAGCGGCTTGGTATTGAAACCAAAGGACACCCAGTCCCGGGACACACAATCCCTACCGTATTTTCCTTGAGCTAAGGACAAACAGTCCTCGCCCAACTCTCGTGCTAAGTCTTCAGGGCAGACTTCCAAACCCTCACAAACTTGGTCACCCGGCGATCCACAATTGACTGATGGAAAGCTCCAGACCATGACGCCTAACCGTCTGGAGGATGCACAGTCCTCAAAGGTAAAAGGCTTCAGTCCCACACAGGACAACTTCTTCAGTGATGCTCAATCACTAGGTTTGGTTTGTGGTTTCGGTGGGTGGTGTATTTCCTCACTGATTAATTACTCTCGAAGGCTCTGAGGAATTTGGGTTGCTCTTATGACAAGTGTCAGTTTCTAACGGAGCAGCCAACCAGCTAGTGGTTGTGGGGGTGGCTATTTATAGCCTGGGAGCATCCCTACATGATTTGACACTAATGCCCTTAAATAATATGACCATTGGAGTGTATAAGACCAGTGACTTGGCGTGGCTATCGAAACGGTCGGAACCCTCAACTGTGAGAGTCCTCATGTCACTCATATTCCTCACTTGAGGCTTTTGGTAGGATTAGGCTTGGGTTGAGCATCATGAGGAAATTCATTCCATAGTGTAACTTCGACCCCCTTTAACAGTACAGTGTTCCTATTACTCAAATGCGAAGAAAGTAAAACAGAAAATGTAAATCTTCATGCTTCAAATTCTTCAGAATGATTTTCTTCAGGAACCACCGGACTTCTCAATATCAGTATCTTCATGAGGAATATCAATTTCATCGCAGATTCCTCGCGATTCATTTCTTCAGCTTCAGACCAATTTGTTCAACTGAAGACATATTTTTAGGGGTCGATATTCTTCAAATATCTCAAACTCCTCAATGACTTATAGATCTTGTGTACACTCACAAACACATTAGATACTTAACCTATAAGTCTTCAAACCACCAAAATCACTAAGGGGCACTAGATGCACTTACAAACACAACCGTTGTTTGTGCAACCCGGGCGTTGTTTCAGGAATTAATGATTGATGGAGGGACATGAGGGACGTGCAAGGAGATCGATCAATGGCTGCCCGCATAGATCCAATGGCTAGCGAGGTGGGAGACGTATAGCCCGCATCGGCCGATGGATGCATGGAAGTCCCAAGAAGCTTTGAAAATGTATACATACCTTGAGAACTATCAGTTAAGGCCTCGTTCGACACTAGAATATTTGCATGTTTTAAAGAGTATTTTATCGGCCCGGTATAGAAATCCCTGAATTTCCCCATTGCCCATTTGGTACCCCGGTATTGGACCATCCCACCCCTAGAATTACATGTCAAAACCCTCGATACCCGTGTGAGAGCAAACGTGAGCTTTCCCTCGCGAAAATTACCCCTAACCGTGATGGTGTTGTGCCGTCCGCCCTTCGCCCTCCGCTCCCTCCACCGTCCTCCGTCTTCCCTTTCCCCCTCCTCCATCTACCGCCCGCCCTCTACCCTTCGTCATCTTCCCCCTCTACCGTCCACCCTTTGTCGACTCCATCCAAGCCAAGCCAGACGATCCGCCAGCCCTGCCTCTTCACCCTTGCCGCGTGCGACATCCAGAACTCCATATCCTTACCGTAACCTGGCATTTTCGCTGGCAAGGACTGGTTCCATCTCATCCATCCCCTCTCCTCCCCTTTTTGTAGGGTTTCAGTTGTTGCTTCATCCGTTGGCGTGCTTGAGGGAGTCCGGGACTAAAGGGTCCTTGGCCAGCTGGCCTATCTATATGGGCCGTACAGGTGGGCTGGTCTATGACCATCACTGAAGGACCGAAGATTATGATGACGTTGTGTCTAAGATGGAAACCTCCTAAGTTGTGGCATGTACTCCAAGTCACGATGATGGATTCAACATGATTACTCCCTGATGTAACCTACCATAAGCAACCCTAGGTACCCCTGGTGCCTATATAAACTAGAGGGTTTTAGCTCGTAGGGTAGATTAAGATCATTGCTCTTAGGGTTTTAGACCACATCATACGATCTCGAGGTAGATCAACTCTGTACTTGATACTTCATCATGAATATAAGCAAAGCAGCACGTTCGGTATTACTGATGTCACCTGTGCTTCCCTGGCTACGGCGCCAAGAATAGTCATGTCGATGGCACCAGGAATCCTTCTGCTCCGGCTATGCCTTAAGGGACTTCCTAGGAAAATATGCAAAGGATTTCCCCCGTGGCCTTGGAGCCTTGTGTTGGTGTTCCCTCGAAGCAGAAAGGGTGATGTAGCACAGCGGTGGTAAGTATTTCCCTCAGTTTGAGAACCAAGCTATCAATCCAGTGGAGGAGTATCACAAGATCGTGCACAAACACAAACAGCTTGCTCCCAATGCTATGAAGGGGTTGTCAATCCCTTAAAGATTGTTTGCCAGGTGAGAACTGAAAGCAACAAAGTAACAAAGCAAAGTAAAAGCGGAGGTGTAAACGATGGATATGAATAGACCCGGGGGCCGTAGTGTTTACTAGTGCCTTCTCTCATGAAAGCAAGTAGACGGTGGGTGAACAAATTACTGTCGAGCAATTGATAGAACCACGCAAAGTCGTGACGATATCTATGGCAATGATTATATCACGTCCAAAACAAGTAGACCGATAGTTTCTGCATCTACTACTATTACTCCACACGTCGACCGCTATCCAGCATGCATCTAGTGTATTAAGTCCAAAAGAACAAAGTAACGCCTTAAGCAAGATGACATGATGTAGATGGACAATCTCATATCAACGACGAGCCCATCTTGTTAACCTTGATGGCAACTACTTAATGTGTGCCTTGCTGCCCCTACTGTCACTGGGAAAGGTCACCACATGGTAGAACCCAAAACCAAGCACTTCTCCCATTGCAAGAATCATAAATCTAGTTGGCCAAACAAAACCCAAGACTCGGAGAGACTTACAAGGATATCAAATCATGCATATAAGAAATCAGCAAAGACTCAAATATATATCATAGATAATCTGATCACAAATCCACAATTCATCGGATCTCGACAAACACACCGCCAAAGAAGATTACATCGGATAGATCTCCATGAAGAAAATGGAGAACTTTGTATTGAAGATCCAAGAGAGAGAAGAAGCCATCTAGCTACTAACTACGGACCCGTAGGTCTGAAGTGAACTACTCACGAGTCATTGGAGGGGCGATGATGATGATGAAGAAGCCCTCCAACTCCAAAGTCCCCTCTGGCAGGGCGCCGGGAAGGGTCTCCAGATGAGATCTCGCGGAAACGGAAGCTTGCGACGGCAGAAAAGTATTTTCGAGGCTCCCCTGATGTTTTGTTGTATTTTAGGGAATATATAGGCCAAAGATCTAGGTCAGGGGGCGGCCAGGGAGGCCACAAGACCTGCCACCGCCGCCTCCCCCTGGTGGCGGAGTGGGGGCTTGTGGGCTCCCAGGAGCCCTCCTGTCTTGGCCCACAGGCCCCCTGATCTTCTTCCGTTCGGGAAAAAATCATTTCGGGGATTTTATTCCGTTTGGACTCCGTTCCAAAATAAGATCTGAAAAGAGCCAAAAACACAGAAAAAACAGGAACTAGCACTTGGCACTGAATTAATAAGTTAGTCCCAAAAAAGATATAAAAGGTACATAAAACATCCAAAGATGACAAGATAACAGCCTGAAACCATAAAAAATTATATATACGTTTGAGACGTATCAATTACCTCCATCAAGAGGGCCCGAACCTCGGTAAATATCATCTCCCCTGTCTCCTGTTACCCATCGATACAAGACCCATTGTTTGGGAACCCCTACCCGAGATCTGTCAATTTTGACACCAACAATGGTGCTTTCATTGAGAGTTCCACTTTAGGATCTATTACAAATGTGCCCTAGAGGCAATAATAAATTGGTTATTATTATATTTCCTTGTTCATGATAATTGTTTATTATCCATGCTAGAATTTTATTGATTGGAAACTCAAATACATGTGTGGATACATAGACAACACACTGTCCCTAGTGAGCCTCTAGTTGACTAGCTCGTTGATCAAAGATGGTCAAGGTTTCCTGGCCATAGACAAGTGTTGTCACTTGATAACGGGATCACATCATAGGAGAATGATGTGATGGACAAGACCCAAAGTATAAACATAGCATATGATCGTGTCAGTTTATTGTTATTGTTTTATGCATGTCAATGTATCTATTCCTATGACCATGAGATCATGCAACTCCCGGACACCAGAGGAATACCTTGTGTGTATCAAACATAGCAACGTTACTGGGTGACTATAAAGGTGCTCTACAGGCATCTCCGAAGGTGTATGTTGGGTTGGCATGGATCAAGACTGGGATTTGTCATTCTGTATGACGGAGAGGTATCTCGGGGCCCACTCGGTAATACAACATCACAAACAAGCCTTGCAAGCAATGTGACTAAAGAGTTAGTCACAAGATCTTGTATTATGGAACGAGTAAACAGACTTCCCGGTAACGAGATTGAAATAGGTATGGACATACTGACGATCGAATCTTGGGAAAGTAACATACCAAAGGACAAAGGGAACAACATACGGGATTAACTGAATCCTTGACATGGAGGTTCAACCGATAGAGATCTTCTTAGAATATGTAGGAGCCAATATGGACATCTAGGTCCCGCTATTGGTTATTGACCGGGGAGTGTCTCAGGTCATGTCTGCATAGTTCTCGAACCCGCAGGGTCCGCACACTTAAGGTTCGGTGACGTTTCAGTATAGTTGAGTTATAGGTGTTGGTGGCCGAAGGTTGTTCGGAGGTCTGGATGAGATCTCGGACATCATGAGGAGCTCCGAAATGGTTTGGAGGTAAACATTGATATATAGGAAGTCCTGTTTTGGTCACCGGAAAAGTTTCGGGCTCATCGGTAGTGTACCGGGAGTGCCGGGAGGGTACCGGGGGCCATCGGGAGGGGTGTCTCGACCCAATAGGCTTCATGGGCTGTGGGAGGAGTCAAACCAGACCCTAGTGGGCTGGCCAAACCAACCACAGAGGCCCATGCGGCTAGAGGTGGGAAAAACCCAAAGGAAAGGAAGGGAAGGAGTCCAAGTAGGAAAAAAATCCTACTTGGAGTAGGATTGGAGGTGGACTCTTCCACCTCCACCTAATTCGACCAAACCCCTAGATGGTTTTGGGCTGCCTCCTCCCCTCCCTCCCTCCTATATATACTAGAGGATTTGGAGGAAAAAGTTAACCCTAATTGCCACGTGCTTCCTCTACTTCTCTCTAGATCTGTTTCTCCTCTAGTCTAGTTCGACCGTGCTTAGGCGAAGCCCTGCTGGATTAGTTCACCACCACCACCACCACGCGAACATGTTGGAGAACTCATCTACATCTCCACCCATCTTGATGGATCAAGAAGGCGGTAATCGTCATCGAACTGTACGTGTGCTGAATGCGGAGGTGTCGTCCGTTCGGCACTAGATCAGGATGGATCGTGATGGGATCACAGGACAAATCGTGATGAGATCGCGTGACGGGCTGCGATTTGGACCGCGAAGATGTTCCACTACATCAACCGCGTTATATACGCTTCTGCTTAATGATCTACAAGGGTATGCAGATTCACTCTCCCCTCTCGTAGATGATCATCACCATGGATAGGTATTGCGTGTGCTTAGGAATTTTTTTGTTTCGCGTGCTACGTTCCCCAACAGTGGCATCATGAGCTAGGTTCATGCGTAGATGATATCTCGAGTAGAACACAAAAGATTTTGGGGGCGTTGATGTTCAATTTGCTTCCCTACTTATTCTTTACTTAATTCGGCGGTATTGTTGGATTGAAGCGGCCGAGACTAACTTTACTTGTACGCTTACGAGAGACCGGTTTCATCGATTGACATGCAAGTTGTTGCATAAATATGACTGGCGGGTGTCTGTTTCTTCAACTTAAGTTGAATTGGATTTGACCGAGGCGGTCCTTGGAGAAGGTCAAATAGCAATTTGCATATCACCATTGTGGCTTTGAGTAAGTAAGATGCGATCATACTTGATACCCATAGTAGCCACATAAAACATGCAACAACAAATTAGAGGACGTCTAACTTTTTTTTGCAGGGTATGCATGTGATGTGATATGGCCAAAGACATGATATGATATATTGGATGTATGATATGATCATGTTGTAATAGTTAAATATCGACTTGCACGTCGATGCTACGACAACCGGCAGGAGCCACATGGTTGTCTTTAAACTAACATTTGTGCTTGCAGATGCGTTTACTATATTGCCAGGTAGTAGCTTTAGTAGTAAAAGCATAGATAGCATGACAACCTCGATGGTGGCACAATGATGGAAATCATGATGATGGAGATCATGGTGTGGCGTCGGTGACGATGAAGATCATGCGGTGCTTTGGTGATGGAGATCAAGAAGCACAAGATCATGGCCATATCATGTCACTTATGATTTGCATGTGATGTTAATACTTTTATGCACCTTATTTTGCTTAGAACGACGGTAGCATTATAAGGTGATCCCTCACTGAAATTTCAAGATAAAATCATGTTCTCCTCGAATGTGCACCGTTGCGACAGTTCATCGTTACGAGACACCACGTGATGATCGGGTGTGATAGACTCAACGTTCACATACAACGGGTGCAAAACAGTTGCACACGCGGAACACTCGGGTTAAACTTGATGAGCCTAGTATGTACATACATGGCCTCGGAACACAAGAGACCAAAAGGTCGAGCATGAATCATATAGTTGATATGATCAACATGGAGATGTTCACCACTGAAACTATACTCAACTCACATGATGATTGGACTTGAGTTAGTGGATTTGGATCATGCGCCACTCGAATGACTAGAGGGATGTCTATTTGAGTGCGAGTTATTAGTAATATAAATAGCTAAACTCAATTATCATGAACATAGTCAAAGGGTCTTCGCAAATAATGTTGTAGCTTGCGCTGTAGCTCTACTGTTTTTGATTTTTCCTAGAGAAAATTTAGTTGAAAGATGGTAGTAGCAATTATGCGGACTGGGTCCGTAAACTAAGGATTGTCCTTATTGCTACACAGAAGGCTTATGTCCTTAATGCACCGCTCGGTATGCTGAACCTTGAACATCATCTGTGGATGTTGCGAACATCTCACATACACATTTTTGATGACTACATGATAGTTCAATGTGTAATGTTTAACGGCTTAGAATTGAGGCGCCGAAGACGTTTTTGAGCGTCACGGAACATATAAGATGTTCCAAGCGATGAAATTGGGACTTCATACTCGTGCCCTTGTTGAGAGGTATGAGACCTCCGACAAGATTCTTTGTCTACAAAGTAAGGGAGAAAAGCTCAATCGTTGAGCATGTGCTAAGATTGTCTGAGTGCTACAATCGCTTGAATCGAGTGGGAGTTGATCTTCCAGATGAGATAGTCATGATTCTCCAAAGTCACTGCCACCAAGCTACTAGAGCTTCGTGATGAACTATAACATGTCAAGGATAGATATGATGATCCTTGAGCTATTCGTGATGTTTGACACCGCGAAAATATAAATCAAGTAGGAGCATCAATTGTTGATGGTTAGTAAAACCACTGGTTTCAAGATGGGCAAGGGCAAGAAGGGATACTTCATCAAACGGCAAACCAGTTGCTGCTCTAGTGAAGAAACCCAAGGTTGAACCCAAACCCGAGACTAAATGCTTCTGTAATAAGGGGAGCGGTCACTGAAGCGGAACTACCCTAGATACTTGGTAGATGAGAAGGCTGGCAAAGTCGAAGAAAGTATATTGGATATACATGATATTGATGTGTACTTTACTAGTACTCCTAGTAGCACCGAGGTATTAGATACCGGTTCGGTTGCTAAGTGTTAGTAACTTGAAACAAAGCTACAGAATAAATGGAGACTAGCTAAAAGTGAGGTGATGATGTGTTGGAAGAAATTTCAAGGTTGATATGATCATCACACGCTCCCTCTACCATCGGGATTAGTGTTGAACCTAAAACAAATGTTATTTGTTTGAGCATGAACATGATTAGATCGTGTTTGTTGCAATACGATTATTTATTTAAAGAGAATAATGGTTACTCTATTTGCTTGAATAAATACCTTCAATGGTTTATTGAATCTCGATCGTAGTGATATACAGGTTCATAATATTGATGCCAGAAGATACAAAATAGTAATTATAGTACCACTTACTTGTGGAACTGCCGCTTGAGTCATATTGGTATAAAATACATGAAGAAGCTCCATGCTGATGGATCTTTGCATTCACTCATTTTTGAAAGGTTTGAGACATGCAAACCATACCTATTGGTATAATCACATGAAGAAACTCCATGTAGATGGATCGTTTGGACTCGCTTGATTTTGAATCAGTTGAGACATGCAAATCATACCACATGGGTAAGATGACTGAAGGCCTCATTTTCCAGTGAGATGGAACTAGAAAGTAACTTATTGGAAGTAATACATTTTGATGTATGCAGTACACTCAGTGTTGAGGCACGCAGTGGATATCGTTATGTTCTTACTTCACAGATGATTTGAGTAGATACTAGTGTATTTGATTGATGAAACACACGTCTGAATTATTGAAGGGTTCAAGTAATTTCAGAGTGAAGTTGAAGATCGTCGTGACAAGAGGATAAAATGTCTACGATATGATCATAGAGATGAATATCTGAGTTGCGAGTTTGGTATACAATTAAGACAATGTGAAAGTTGTTTCACATCTCATGCCACCTGGAACACCATAGCGTGATGGTGTGTCCGAACGTCATAGCCGCACCCTATTTGATATGGTGCATACTATGATGTCTCTTATCGAATTACCACTAGCGTTTATGGGTTAGGCATTAGAGACAACCGCATTCACTTTAAATAGGGCACCACGTAATTCTGTTGAGATGACACCATATGAACTATAGTTTGGAGAAACCTGAGCTATCATTTCTTAAAAGTTTGGGGCTGCGATGCTTTTGTGAAAAAGTTTTAACATGATAAGGTCGAACCCAAAGCGGATAAATGCATCTTCATAGGACACCCAAAACAGTTGGGTATATCTCCTATCTAAGATCCGGAAGCAAAGCGGTAATATTGAAGTTATGCTAAGTAAGGTGTTGTGGATCTAGAAATACTTGTGTTGAAGTTAGTGATTCCCGTAGCATGCACGTATGGTGAACCGCTATCTGATGAAGTCTGAGCATGATTAGTCTATTGATTGTCATCCTTTGTGTGGCGGTCGGGATCGCGCGATGGTTTATACCTACCAACCCTTCCTCCAGGATCATGCGTTTAATGCTTTGTTTCGATTACTGCTAAAACTTTTGCAACAAGTATATGAGTTCTTCATGAGTAATGTTGAGTCCATGGTTTAGATGCACTTTCACTTTCCAGCATCACTATCTTCTTAGTGCCGTGCAACTTTCGCCGGTGCACAAAACCCACCATTTGCCTCCCTCAAAACAGCCACCATACCTACCTACTATGGCTTTTTCAAAGTCATTCCGAGATATATTGCCATGCAACTACCACAATGACATGTGCCACCACTTCTACATTGGCATTGCATGATCGTAAGATAGCTAACATGATATTTCCATTAATGTCTATGCCATGCTAGATCATTGTCACGGTACACCACCGAAGGCATTCCATATAGAGTCATCGTTGCTCTAAGTTTTGAGTTGAAACTGTGATGATCATCATTGATGGAGCATTGTCCCATGTGAGGAAATAAAATAGACCAAAGATGCCCACCAAAAAAAACAGGCGAAAAGTCCCACCAAAAAAAATGATGAGAGAAAAAGAGAGAAGGGATGATGCTACTATCCTTCCACACTTGTGCTTATTAAGCACCATGATCTGCATGATTGAGAGTTTCTCGTTTTGGCACCACCATATAGCTAGTGGGAAATTTTCATTACATAACATGGCTTGTATATTCCAATGATAGGCTTCCTCAAATTTGCCTTAGGTCTTCGTGAGCAAGCAAGTTGGATGCACACCCACTAGTTTTCTTTAAGAGCTTTCACATACTCTTAGCTCTAGTGCATCATTTGTATGGAAATCCCTACTCATTCACATTGATATATATTGATGAGTATCTCCACAGCTCATTGATATGCCTAGTTAATGTGATCATCTTCTCCTTGTTTGGCTTACAACCTCCACCACACTCCACACCACTTATAGTGCTAAAACCATGGCTCACGCTCATGTATTGCGTGAGAGTTGAAAAGGTTCGAGAAACTAAAGGTGTGAAAACAATTACTTGGCCAATACCGGGGTTGTGCATGATTTAAATTCGTTGTGCAATGATGATAGAGCATAGCCAGACTATATGCTTTTGTAGGGATAACTTTCTTTTGGCCTAGTTTTTTTGAAAGTTCATGATTACCTTGCTAGTTTGCTTGAAGTATTATTGTTTCCACGTCAATAGCAAACTATTGTTTTGAATCTAATGGATCTGAACATTCACGTCACATAAGAGGAGTTACAAAGGACATCTATGCTAGGTAGCATGAAAGCATCAAAAATTCATTCTTTCTCACTTCCCTACTCGAGGACGAGCACGAGTTAAGCTTGGGGATGCTTGATACGTCTCAAACGTATCTATAATTTTTGATGGTTTCATGTTGTTATCTTGTCATCTTTGGATGTTTTATGTACCTTTTATATCTTTTTTGGGACTAACTTATTAATTCAGTGCCAAGTGCCAGTTCCTGTTTTTTCTGTGTTTTTGGCTCTTTTCAGATCTGATTTTGATTTTGGAACGGAGTCCAAACGGAATAAAATCCCCGAAATAAAATTTTCCCGAACGGAAGAAGATCAGGGGGCTTGAGAGCCAAGGCAAGAGAGCTGCAGGGGGCCCACAAGCCCTGTAGCCACCACCAGGGGGGCGGCGGCTAGCAGGCTTGTGGCCTCCCTAGCGCCCCCCCTGACCTAGCTCCTTCGCCTATATATTCCCTAAAATACAGAAAAAATCAGGGGATCCACGAAAACACTTTTCCGCCGCCGGAAGCTTCCGTTTCCGCGATATCTCATCTGGAGACCCTTGCCGGTGCCCTGTCGGAGGGGACTTTGGAGTTGGAGGGCTTCTACATCAACATCATCACCCCTCCAATGACTCGTGAGTAGTTCACTTCAGACCTACGGGTCCGTAGTTAGTAGCTAGATGGCTTCTTCTCTCTCTTGGATCTTCAATACAAAGTTCTCCATGATCTTCATGGAGATCTATCCGATGTAATCCTCTTTGGCGGTGTGTTTGTCGAGATCCGATGAATTGTGGATTTGTGATCAGATTATCTATGATATATATTTGAGTCTTTGCTGAATTCTGATATGCATGATTTGATATCCTTGTAAGTCTCTCCGAGTCTTGGGTTTTGTTTGGCCAACTAGATCTATTATTCTTGCAATGGGAGAAGTGCTTGGTTTTGGGTTCATACCGTGTGGTGACCTTTCCTAGTGACAGTAGGGGCAGCAAGGCACACATCGTATTGTTGCCATCAAGGGTAACAAGATGGGCTTTTATCGTAGATATGAGATTGTCCATCTACATCATGTCATCTTGCTTAAGGCGTTACTCTGTTCTTTTGGACTTAATACACTAGATGCATGCTGGATAGCGGTCGACGTGTGGAGTAATAGTAGTAGATGCAGAAAGTATCGGTCTACTTGTTTTGGACATGATGCCTATAGATATAATCATTGCCATAGATGACGTCACGACTTTGCGCGGTTCTATCAATTGCTCGACAATAATTTGTTCACCCACCGTCTACTTGCTTTCATGAGAGAAGCCACTAGTGAACACTACGGCCCCCGAGTCTATTCACACCTATCGTTTCCACTTTCGCTTTCACTTTGCTTTGTTACTTTGTTGCTTTCAGTTCTCACTTGGCAAACAATCTATAAGGGATTGACAACCCCTTCATAGCGTTGGGAGCAAGATTTTTGTGTTTGTGCAGGTACTTTTGATACTCCTTCACTGGATCGATACCTTGGTTCTCAAAACTGAGGGAAATACTTACCGTCGCTGTGCTACATCACCCTTTCCGCTTTGAGGGAACACCAATGCCAGGCTCCAAGGCCACGGGGGAAATCCTTTGCATATTTTCCTAGGAAGTCCCTAAAGGCGAAGCCGTAGCAGAAGGATTCCTCGTGCCGTTGCTGAGGAGTATCAAGACAAGAATAGTCTCCCTTCAGCACGTGTTTCTGGCGCCGTTGGAAGGTCTTTTGTTGCAGTAGCAAGCATCAAGATCTATGGAGAATAGACCAAAGCGCTTGATATAATTTTCAACGAAATGCATGCCTTGACAAGTTTTTGAAGAAGTTCAAAATAGATCAGCAATGAAGGAGTTCTTGGCTGTGTTGTA